>NC_133423.1:83282000-83601000 GCF_049350105.2 Macaca mulatta
CAACAGGCAGAAGCAACCAGTTGTCCACCAAACAGATGAATGGATAAACAAAATGTGATGTTTATACACAACAAAATATGACCCAGTCTATAAAAAGAAAGAAGCTCTAACACGCTACTGCATGGTTTAACCTCGAGACACTATGCTAAACGAAATAAGCAGTCACAAGAGGACAGACACTGGCGATTCCACTTCTGTAAGTAACTGGTCAAATGCATAGAGGCTGAAAGGAGAATGGTGGCTGTCGGAGAAAAGGAAAACGGGAGTTGTTATATAGTGGGTAGAGCTTCAGTTTTGCAAAATGAAAAGGTTCTGGAGATATGTTTCACAACAATATATTTAACACTACTGAACGATAAACTTAAATGAGTAAGATGATCAATTTTTTATCATAATTTTAAAATAAAGGGCTGGGCGCAGTGGCTCACACCCTGTAATCCCCAGCACTTTGGGAGGCCAAGGTGGGTGGATCATGAGGTCAGGAGATTGAGACCATCCCAGCCAACATAGTGAAACCCCGTCTCTACTAAAATTAAAAAAAACTACCAGGCATGGTGGCGTGCACCTGTAGTCCAAGCTACTCAGGAGGCTGAGGCAGGGGAATCGCTTGAACCCGGGAGGCGGAGGTTGCAGTGGGCTGAGATCCTGTCACTGCACTCCAGCCTGGCAACAGAGCAAGACTCTGTCTCAAAAAAAAAATAATAATAATAAAAATAAAACAAATCCTTTTGACCTTACTTACTTGCTAGCAAATTCTAGAGGACAAAATTAATTATCCAAGCAGGCCAGCAATAAGAGAAAATCTCAGAAACGTGGTTTTAAAAAAATTACCACATGCAGTACTAATTACTGAAATGCAACCTATATGTAATAACACAGTCATATTATCTGCTACTTGAATTACTCCTAGGTACAAGGGAATTAAATACGTAATGATCACAAAAAAACATGAATATCTGTATTAGAGTACTACTAGCTGCTGTAATAAACTTCTCCAAAGGTTTCCAGATTCACTCAGAGCTTACTGTAGCCAGCAGGGCCCTAGATGACCTAGCTCCCTGCTGCTTGGCCTCCCTCGTTCATCACCACACCTCCCCCAGCCATACTGGCCTCCTTCGTGTTCTTGGTCCACCTAGGCATGTTCCCATCGCAGGGCCTTTGTGCTGCTGCTTCTGCCTGGCTTACTCCCTCATATCACTCAGATCTCTGCTCAAATGTCACCTCTAATGACAGGCCTTCAGTTTTTAAACAAAATTGAAAAATGGAATTGAAATGAACCATCTTCTCTCTGTCCACCCCACCCCCTGCCCAGTTATACTCTATCCCTTGCCCTCCTTTATTTTTCTTCACAGCACTTAACACCATAGAGTATTTTATATACATTTACTTACATATTATCTGTTAGTGCTAGAATGTAAAATCTATGCAAGCAGAGGTTTTGTCACTTTTGTTTATTGACGTACCCCCCAGTGCCTAAAACAACTGTCTGGCACGTTAGGTTCTCTCTTTGTACAAAGAAGGAAAAGAATAAAGAAAGAAGAAAAAAGAGAGGTAAAGAGGATACAGAAGAAGAATAGAAAAGAAACACAGGAAAAGGAAAAGGGGAAGGTGTCTAATAACTTAACTCAGGGCTACTCTCCTGGTCTTTGTTCCTAAGGCTGCTCACTTTCCTAAAACCAGTGAATTATTTTCTCTCTTTAATTATCTGACTTTTTTTTTTTCTTTTTCTTTCTTTTTTTTTTTTTTGAGACAGGGTCTCACTCCTCGCCCAGACTGGAGTGCAGCTCACTGCAACCTCCACCTCCCAGGTTCAGGCAATCTTTCTGCCTCAGCCTCCCGCGTAGTTGGGATTACAGGCATGCACCACCATGCCCGGCTAATTTTTATATTTTTGGTAGAGACCGGGTTTCGCCATGTTGGCCAGGCTGGTCTCAAACTCCTGGCCTCAAGTGATCCGCCCACCTCAACCTCCCAGTGTGCTGAGATTACAGACGTGAACCATCGCACCCAGTCAAATTTTTAAATTAACAATGTTAATGCTCCCTTTTATTAGTATTATACACATAATTAAACAGCTGACTTACTCTCATACCTGCTGAACAATGGAATAAAATATCATTTTGTTAAGGACATACAACTTGCTTTCTACTTAGCTCAAGGTAAACAAATTTCAGAAAATATTTCAATTATCTGAGAAGTCATCTGATGTAAGAATAGCACTGAATCTGACAGCTAATGTTCATTACTATGCTTGTTTAACTGTGACTCATGGACTGTTTTACACAAGAGTAAATTTCCTGGTTTCTAATTTCTTGAGGAACTTGTGACAATCACAAGGTCCTGTTTTTTTGAAAATGCATTGTGCTAAGTCACCAATATTCATAGAAAGGCTTTAAAAGAAACAGCAGTTCATTTTTTTAGAAGGTCCTGTAACTGCTAAATTTCCCGTATATCTTACATGTTTTTCTTTTGAGCGGCCTTCAATAGACATTTTCCATCTCAATTCTAGTTTGATTTTCTCTCCTAGCTAAAAATTATTGAGATCCCTAAACAGACTCAAAGTTATGGGAATCAACAAAACCATAGTTCTTGAGTTGCTGCCAGGCTCCTAAGGCAATGAGCTTGGTTCTATGCCTCCCTTGCCCTTCATGTACCCTTACAGTCATGGGACTGGGTGTGGGTTTTGACAACAGAATGGAACAGACAGTTACACATTCATGAATGACTAATCACAGCACTACACACACACACACACACACACACACACACACACAGAGTCTCTTGTTTTCTTTTTACAAAAGTCAGTCACATTCATTATAATCTCAGAAAATACAAGCAATCTAAAAGAAAATTTAAAAACTTACCTGGGAATGTTTATAACACAGACAAATGTGTTGAGGTGATGGCTACCCCCATATCCTAATGTGATTATCACACATGGCATGCCTGTATCAAAATATCTCACATACTCCATAAATATATCCACCTACTATGTACCCAAAAAATTTTTTAAAAATTTTATGAGGCAATCACTAGTAATTGTGAATACAATCACTTATTTTTGTTCTTCAGATCATATTCTTTGCATTCTTAATACAATTGGATCATTCAGTACCTACTTTTTTTGTAACCTATTTTATACTACAATGAACCATTATTCCACATAATAAATTCCATTCTATCCATTTGTTTCTAGTAAGGTAAAGTCTTTTGTTGCACAATAGTTAGACATTTAGGTAGATTCCACCTTTCCTCTCTTATAAACAAAGCTGTAAACAAGTATCTTCTTGCTTCATTTTCCCACATATTCTTTGGAAAAGGTCCCAGAAGTAAAACGACTGGATTAAACCCATGCTCTCAGACGTGTGACACGTGTTACCCAACTGCTCTCTAAAAAGTCAAACTCCAATCTCCACTCCAGCCTTTGCATATAAAAACACAGGTATTATCCTCTGGTGACTGAGTTCCTTTGTAATAAAGCTTTACATTAAGGTGATGGCAATAATAACAGCAATAGTATCTGCCATTCCAGGAACTCTTGTTCTACTTATTCTCTAATCCTTAACAACAGCCCAAGGAACAGGTGCTAATACCCTCCGTTTACAAAGAAACTGAGGTTCCATAAGGTAAAGAGTTACAAAGAAGCAAAATTGAGGATTACAAGTAGAACTCCAAAGCAGCAGTCCCCAATCTTTCAGGCACCAGAGATGGTTACACGGAAGACAGTTTTTCCACAAATGGGGGTGGGGTGTAGGGATGGTTTTCAGGATGAAACTGTCCCACCTCAGACCATCAGGCATCATATTCTCATAAGGAGCATGCAACCTGGATATCTCACATGCACGGTTCACGATAGCGTTCGAGCTTCTGTGAGAATCTAATGCCACTGCTGATCTGACGGCAGGCAGGGGTCAGGTGGTAATATGCTCACTCAGCCGCCACTCACCTTCCTAACAGGCTGTGTCTGTACTGCTCTGTGGCCCGGGGATTGCAGACCCCTGCTCTAAAGCACCCAAATGGTACACAAATATTTTAAGGAAAACAGAGTCTGCTCTAAAGTGTGTGGTGTGCTAGAGAGCTCATATCAAGGACTATCCAGAGTCAAGTTGTCCAATATTCAGGAATCTTACAAGCTGGCTGATGAAACCTCTGACAGCCTGAAACTGGCAAGGTGGGAGTACTTGTATCAGAGAAATTCGTGTTTGCAGGGTTTTTTGAGAGCCAGTTTACCAGCACACCAAATTCAAGTAGTAACATTTGTCTTCCGTCTTCCCAGCCATTTCTCCCTTTCGTTACCCTGGTAAGAAAGGCTGGCTTCAGTCTTCTCTTGCTATAAGCTAGGTAGAATCTGTTCCAGTCTCAACGATCTGAGACCTATTTCTGGGTACTTCTGTCTGCAAGAGTCAAAAGGAAGCTCCACTCTCCCTGCTCTCCAGCATCCAAAGCCTCACCACCCTATCTGAGCACCTATCAGAACTAGGGCTAATATTATTTTACCTTGTGTCCTCACTGACATAAATCAGTACAGAAGCCAGAGGCTCTCACTGCCCATCTCCTAGAAGGCTATGCCTCTTCTGCCCCCTACTCTTCCATGCCTACTGCCCACCCTTCCCCACTTCTTGAGAGGCTTCCAGTGTACCCTCCAGAAGTAACGGTTCCCTAGATCTTTAACTTCTCTGAAGGCCACTCCTCCACTTTTTTGCTCCAGCCTAAACCTGAATCTCCCCAGGGTCAATGTTGGTCCTCGCTGTTTCTGTCACAGTTCTCAGGTTGCTGAACCTCGAGCTGGGAGGAGGTACTTCTTGCTCCTCACAGATTCAATGTTATTCAAGCATTTTAATAATTTGCCCTTCAATCTCTTGCCTTTTCTCTCTTTGTACTCATTTGGACAAACCACACAGTGGTTAAATCCACCTCTTCACTGACTCCCCACTTGCATTTGTACAGCTGAATGTGGCTAGAGTAAAACACAGAAAACTGCACTGACTGATTTTGCCTTAAATGTATGGCCCTGAATCTTGGGTAGGTCATTAATGTTCCCCCCAAAACCATGCATTTCCTTGGCCCACTCACTCTCCCACTGTCCTTGGTGACTATAACTTCTCTTCTTCCCTCCTGAAACCTGACACCTCTTCTCCCATCCTCATTCTCAATGACCTTGCTTTCCATTTCACTGAGAAAACTGAAGTAACCGGAAGAGAACATCCCCAAACCTCCCACCATCCCATCTCAGAACCTCGTAGCATCTTTTGACACATGTACTGTCTTCCCTCCTGCCACTCTAAGTGAACTACCCTCATCCTGTGCAAAGCCAAGTACCCATTCCTTCACTTATGCTCCACATCATACCCCCTCTCACCAAAGCACTGACAGCTCTCCAACAATACTCTCCATTCTGCATCAATAATCTTCCCTTCTATACTGGATGGTTACTAGTGCAACAAACAAATATGTTATTATTTCCATCAATTAAAAACAAAAAGACTCTCTGGGGTCCCATTTTCCACTCCAGCTACCCTCAAATTTCCTGCTCTCTGGGTTAGCCAGCCTCCACGAAAGCGCCTAATGGCCCGCACCCTCTTGGTATTCAGGTTCTTATGAAGTCCCCTCCCACACTGTGTCCACGTGATCAACAGAATACAGCGGAAGTAACGGAATGTGACTTCCATACATGCTAGCTTCTCTCTATATAATCTTGGATCTTCCTCTCTGAAAGAAGCTGGCTGCCTTGTTAGGATACTTAAGCACTCCTATGGAGAAGCAGCCTGTATAGTGAGTGAGAAACAGGCCTCCTGCCAACAGCCAGATGAAGTGAGTCATCTCAGAAACGAGTCCTCCAGCCCAGGTCGAGCGTTCAGATGGCTGCAGCCCTGGTCAATCAATTGACTAAAACTTCACAAAACACTGGGCCAGAATCACCCAGCTAAGCCGCTCCTGAATTCCTGACACACAGAAACTGAAATAGTGAATCTTCGTTATTTTAAGTGACTCTGCGTTTTATTTTGTTTTTGTTTTTTGAGACAGGGTCTTGCTCCGTTGCCGAGGCTGGAGTGCAGTGGCACGATTATGGCTCACTGCAGCAACTTCCCAGGCTCAAGTGATCATTCCTGCCTCAGCCCCTGGAGTAGCTGGGACTACACGCGTGCACCACCACACTAAACTACAATATTGTTTGTATTTTAGTAGAGAAGAAGTCTCACTATGTTGTCCAGGCTGGTCTCAAACTCCTGAGCTCAAGTGATCCTCCTGCCTCCGCCTCCCAAAGTGCTGAGATTACAAGCATGAGCCACGGTACCCAGCTTAATTTGTTATGTAGCAATAGATACCTAACATACCCACCCTTCACAGGAAAATGTCTCAGTGACTTTCATGTATTCACTGTCTCTGATTTCTCTCGTCTCTTCCCTTCAAAACCTACTCCAATAGGGCCTTTGCCCTCACACTACCCAGCAACCTACTTGTCAATAACCACTATGTTGTCAAACTCAATAATCAATTCTTAGTTTTCCTCTTACTTGACCCATCAACCAAAGTTTCACACAGTTGATCACTTCTTCCTCCATGAAACACTTTACTTGGCTACCTGGAGAAAACACAGAAAACTATACTGACTGATGTCGCCTGAAATTCATTTCATTCACGGGCCCTATGGGTTTCCTTCTCACTTTGTGGCCACTCCTTCTTAGGCTTCTTTGCTGGCTCCTCCTGTCTCGCCATCTTCTTAATGCTGGAGTGCACCAGGGCTCAGCCCTTAGCCCTTTCCTTTTCTCTATCTACCCTCATTCCCTTGGTGATTTCAACTAGTTTCATATTTATATAGTCTTACATTGCCCTTAAGGCCCTATATCCTTACTCATCAAACTGTGGTCCCAGGACCAGTAACTTCACCGTCACCTGAGGGTTTGTTATCTCTGACCCAACTCAAGATCTACCAAATCAGAATCTAAATTTAACAAGATCTCTAGGAAATCTGTATGCATATTAAAGTTTGAGAAGCACTTCTTTTGTGATCTGCTACCCCATTCCTCCCCTGACTACATCCCCTAACTCACCTGCCTCTAACTGAACTGACCTCTTCACCACTGCTGGTCCATGCCCACCTCTGGGCCTGCCAATACTGATCCCTCTGTCTGAAACGCTTTTCCCCCAGATAGCACAATACTTTTTTCCTTATCTCCTTCAAGACCTTTTTAATCTATAACCACTTTGGGAAGTGTACTTCGACCACCTTGTTAAAAACTGCAAACCCACCACCATCACTACCACCATTACGCTCTCCATCACAGGGCCCTATTTTACTTTCCCTAGCACTCAGAACCTTTTAATATACTACAGTTCACTTATTTATCCTATCTATTGTGTCCCCACCCACTATATTACAAACACTTGAGGGCTGAGATTTTTATCTGTTGTGTTCACTGATATATCCTACATCCTAGATGAGAGCCTGGACACAGTATGTGTGCAATAAACTTTTGTTTTTTAAACTCTTGTCTTCAATTGCTTCTTCAAGGACTTAGTAACCAAGTCTCTGACTAACGTGCCACTGAAATCTATTTTCTTCATTAGCAGGGTTATTCTCATAAATCTTTCTCCCTGTGTCTACCTGGAATCTACTGCATATTTGTGAGAATATCGATCCACTCTGACTAGCCTTTAACCAGACCCCTCGACATGCTGCTCCTGACTCCCCACTAAGCCTCATAATTTTTTAAGACAATTCAAGACCAAAACTTCTCTTGTTCCTTCAAACATCTCATTTCTTAAATAGTTCTATTCCTTCTCTCTACTCCTTTAGCCAAATGTAGCTACAGAACACTTGACATGTGGCTAGCCCAAACTGAGAAGTGCAGAAGCACAAAATACATATCAGGTTTGAAAGACTTCGTAAGAAAAAGAGAAAATAAAATAGCTCATTAATAATTTCCGTATCTGGCCAGGCACAGTGGCTCACATCTGTAATCCCAGCACTTTGTAAGGCCAAGGTGGGAGGATCACTTCAGGTCAGGAGTTCGAGACCAGGATGGCCAACACGGTGAAAGGCCATCTCTACTAACAATACAAAAATTAGCTGGGCGAGGGGGCATGCGCCTGCAATCCCAGCTACACAAGCACAAGAATCGCTTAAACCCAGGAGGCGGAGCTTAGAGTGAGCCAAGATGGCGCCACTACACTCCAGCCTGGACGACAAAGCCAGACTCTTGTCTCAAAAAAACAGTAATAATTTTCATATCTGTTACATTTGATGTGATAGTGGCTTAGATACACTGGGTTAGATAAAATATATTATGAGGGCAAGCACGGTGGCTCACACACTGCAGTTCCAACACTTTGGGAGGCCAAGGTGGGAGGACTGCTCAAGGCCAAGAGTTCAAGACCAGCCAGAACAACAAAGCAAGACTCTAACTCTACAAAAAACAAAAAACAATTAGCTGGATGTGGTAGCACACGCCCGTAGTCCCAGCCAGTGGGGAGGCTTAGGCAGGAGGACTGCTTGAGCCCAGAAGGTGGAGACTGCAGTGAGCTATGATCGTATTATTGCACTCTAGCCTAGGCAACAGTGAAACCCCATCTCTAAAAATAAATAAATAAAAACTGGAAAAAAAAAAGATACATATATAAAATGAAAGTTGATTTTACCTGTTTCTTTTTACTTATTTAATCTATCTACTAGAAAATGTCAAATTATGTCTATGGCTCCCCCTGTATTTTTACCAGACAGTGCAGCTCTAGATCAGTTCCAAACAAAATGGCTCCTTCCTCCCTGCACGAAACTCTTCCCCTGGTTTTTATTTTAATAAGCAGGAGACTGGGAAAGGGAAGGTAATGCAATATGCAATTAAAACCAGAAACTAGGCCAGACGCAGTGGCTCACGCCTGTAATCCCAGCACTTTGGGTGGCCAAGGCGGGCAGATCACCTGAGGTGAGGAGTTCAAGACCAATCTGGCCAACATGATGAAACCCCATCTCTACTAAAAATACAAGAAAAGTAGCTGGGCATGGTAGTGGGCACCTATAATCCCAGCTACTTAGGAGGCTGAGGCAGGAGAATCAGCTGAACCCAGGAGGCAGAGGTTGTAGTGAGCTGAGATTGCGCCATTGCACTTCAGTCTGGGCAACAAGAGCAAGACTCCGTCTTGGGAAAAAAAAAGAAAAAAGAAAAAAAAGACAGAAACTAAATAAAATATCTGTATTGCTTTGAAATTTTCACTTTGATCTTCACATAAAATCCAGAATTTTATGGCCAGGCCCAGTGGTTCATGCCTGTAATCCTACTACTTTGGGAGGCCGAGGCGGACGGATTGCCTGAGCTCAGGAGTGCGAGACCAGGCTGGGCAACATGGTAAAACCCCATCTCTACTAAAAATACAAAAAATTGGTCGGGCACAGTGGGTCATACCTGCAATCCCAGCATTTTGGGAGGCCGAGGAGGGCGGACCACCTGAGGTCAGGAGTTCAGGATCAGCCTGGCTAACATGGTGAAACCCCGTTTCTATCAAAAATACCAAAACTTAGCTGGGTGTGGTGGCGTATACCTGTAATCCCAGCTACTCAGAAGGCTGAGGCAACAGAATTGCTTGAACCCGGGAGGCAGAGGTTGCAGTGAGCCGAGATTGTGCCATTGCACTCCAGCTTGGGCAACAAGAGTGAAACACCGTCTCAAAAAAAAAAAAAAAAATATATATATATATATATGTAGAATTGCTTGAACCAGGGAGGCGGAGGTTGCAGTGAGCCAAGATCTCACCACTGAACTCTACTCTGGGTGGCAGAGCAAGACTCTATCTGCACAAAAAAGAAAAAAAAAATCCCTAATTTTAAGATTACATTTTTCAAAGACAAGAAATTTGGTATGTTTAAACGACATTATAATGTAACATTATCACTTGTAAAAATTCATCAAGCTATAACTTAATGATCTGTATACTTTCTCAGTGTTCTGTACTTCAATAAAATGTTTAAAAATATGCTAATGCCAAATTAATTGTACACAAACCAAATTATTTCTGTGTTTTAAGAAAAAGAAAATTCTTGCTCTTGCTTGCTTTCTAAAATGTTAAAGGAAGAAAAAGAGTACCCTCCTTTCATTTCCTGCCTTTAGAAGTCAGAGTTCAGCTACGGATTATTTAAATACTACTCCTTCTCATAAGAATCTCCTTAGCAACCTTTTACAGCTTGTCATGAGTTGCAGAATTCTCTCAATCTTCCATTCTTCAAATGGCCTGTGTCCCCTCTAGAACAAAGTATTTTAAAACAGAAAACTTAACAAGCTCTTTGTTTTTTTCCAGGAATAGAGGTATTAACAAGCTCTTTGAATAGAAATTTTAAGGCAGTCTCACAATCTCCTTCAATTCTTTTGCCAGCTCCTACCCTCTAAGCATTCTTCCCTCTTCCCTTCCCAAGGTAAAGTCACATCCTCTGTAAAAATAACAGTGGCCTCTTCCAAAGATATCTGGCAGTCATTATTAAAGTTTGCTTGTGGTGTAGAATGGAGAAAATGAAAAGAAAGCCCTGGGATCAGGTGAAGAGAGGAAAGGAAAAGGAAAAAGAAGGCCGTAAGCCACCCAATCCTGGAATCCCTCTGGAGTGGAGAATCCAGATATCAGCTGAAATGGAAAAGCAAAGGGCAGAGAGAAGGCAGGATAAAAGACAGGCCAGGATCCAGGGAAGTGGGTGGTGTGACCTGGCGTGAGGTGTTGAGGTTTTACTTGCAGGTAGGTGGAAGGTAGAAGGTTCCAGAGCAGCCACAAGAGATGAGGAAGTTGAAGAATGTTTAAAAGGGAATTTTGATAATTTTATTAAGTGTTGTTACAACCTATAAAATGGATCTACTAAGATCCTTTGAGAGAGATTTTTTATTGCTATACTGTGCTTACTTACAGGCAGTGTAGTGCGAAGGTGGAGCCTTGCCTCATAATTGACCCAATGTTTGAATTCATAAATTACAGGAAGAAGAGAGAAAAGTCAGGCAAGAGAGCAGTTTAATCAAACAAGCTCAGGTTCTGTCATCTTATTCAGCAATGCAATACATTCATGTGTTATGTTTCATTAAGATTACTGGTAAACCAAAAATTTTTTGTATTCATTTTATTTATTTTATTATTATTATTTTCTTAGATGGAATCTCACTCTGTTGCCCAGGCTGGAGTGCAGTGGTGCAATCTCAGCTCACTGCAGTCTCCACCTCCTGGGTTCAAGCCATTCTCCTGTCTCAGCCTCCCGAGTAGCTGGGATTACAGGCGCCTGCCACCACGCCCAGCTAACTTTTGTATTTTTAGTAGAGACGGGGTTTCACTATGTTGGCCAGGCTGGTCTCGGACTCCTGACCACAAGTGATCCTCTGGCCTCGGCCTCCCAAAGTGCTGGGATTACAGGCATGAGCAACCTTGCTCAGCCTTTTTTTGTTTGAAACGGGGTCTTGCTCTGTCGCCCAGGCTGGAGTGCAGTGGTGCGATCTCAGATCACTGCAACCACCGCTCTGTCACCCAGGCTGGAGTGCAGTGGTGTGATCTCAGATCACTGCAACCTCCACCTCCTGGGTTCAAGCAATTCTCCTGTCTCAGCCTCCCAAGTAGCTAGGATTATACACACCAACCACCACGCCCAGCAATTTTTTTTTTTGGAGACAGAGTTTCACTTCTTTGTCCAGGCTGGAGTGCAAGGGCGCAATCTTGGCTCACTGCAACCTCTGCCCCCCGGGTTCAAGTGATTCTCCTGTCTTAGTCTCCCCAGTAGCTGGGATTATACGCACCCGCCACCAAGCCTGGTTAATTTTTGTATTTTTAGTAGAGACAGGGTTTCGCCATTTTGGCAAGGCTGGTCTCGAACTCCTGACCTCAGGTGATCCGCCACCTCGGCCTCCCAAAGTGCTAGGATTACAGGTGTGAGCCACCACACCCAGTATCCCGGCTAATTTTTCTTATACCTTTAGTAGAGACGGGGTTTCACCATGGTGGCCAGGCTGGTCTCAAACTCCTGACCTCAAGTGATCCACCAGCCTCAGCCTCCCAAAGTTCTGGGGTTACAGACATGAACCACCGCGTCCGGCTTCTTTTTATTCATTTTATCATGTAACACTCTAGCAAAACTGAAAATTTAGAGGACAGAACTGTATTGCCTACACTTAGTAGAGGGTCTATAAATAGCAAGTCCTCAACAAATAATGAAAAAAAAATTTATATTTTTACCTGTAGTTCCATCTTCCTTTTTTACAACTCTTTATTTTCCTTTTTTTTTTTTTTTTTTTTTGAGACGGAGTCTCGCTCTGTCACCCAGGCTGGAGTGCAGTGGCGCAATCTCGGCTCACTGCAAGCTCCGCCTCCCGGGTTTACGCCATTCTCCTGCCTCAGCCTCCCGAGTAGGTGGGACTACAGGCGCTCGCCACCTCGCCCGGCTAGTTTTTTGTATTTTTTTTAGTAGAGACGGGGTTTCACCGTGTTAGCCAGGATGGTCTCGATCTCCTGACCTCGTGATCCGCCCGTCTCGGCCTCCCAAAGTGCTGGGATTACAGGCTTGAGCCACCGCGCCCGGCCAACTCTTTATTTTCCTAAGAGTTCCTATTTATCCATGAGAATTTCCCCCTAGATAACAGGTTCAAACTATAAGGTACTTTTTTTTTTTTGAGACGGGAGTCTCGCTCTGTCACCCAGGCTGGAGTGCAGTGGAGCAATCTCGGCTCACTGCAACCTCCGCCTCCCGGGTTCAAGCCCAGCCTCCCGAGTAGCTGGGACTACAGGCGTCCGCCACCACACCTGGCTAACTTCTGTATTTTTAGTAGAGACAGGGTTTCACCGTGTTAGCCAGGTCTCGATCTCCTGATCTTGTGATGTGCCCACCTCAGCCTCCCAAAGTTCTGGGATTACAGGCGTGAGCCACTGTGCCCGGCCACTATAAGGTACTTATTAATTACCCACAGATGCCAAGGCCACTATCTATAAACTATCTCATGAACTTTCTGTTGCTGAAGGAAAATAAGCAGTTATGTCAAATGAAACCTCTAGAAATAAAAACAGGGAAGTTCAACAGCTAAAATCAGTCAACTAGTTTGAAAGCTAGCTATACTTTTTAACCTTATATTCTAGAATGCTGCTCTTCTAAAGAGAAAATTATCCTAAGGGGAAACAAAAACAGCTCCAAATTCAGTTACAATGGGCCAAACCGAAAAGTTTGTTTCAACACACAAAAAAACTGTTTTTCAACACACACAAAAATATTTCCACTTGAAATATAAATTATATAAACATTATCTTGTAAGACTGGTATTTAACATTCAAATATTTAAATATTCTCTCATATAATACATTTGAAATAAATTATTTAAACGCTTCGGGAGGATCTATTCCACCCTCCAGCACTGAGCCCCACAAAAACATTTTTTTTTTTCCCCGAGATGGAGTTTTGCTCTTGTTGCCCAGGCTGGAGTGCAATGGTGCGATCTCGGCTCACCACGACCTCCGCCTCCCAGGTTCAAGCCATTCTCCTGCCTCAGCCTCCTGAGTAGCTGGGATTACAGGCGCCCGCCACCTCGCCAACTAATTTTGTATTTTTAGTAGAGAGGGGGTTTCTCCATGTCGGTCAGGCTGTTCTCGAACTCCCACTCCAACTCCTGACCTCAGGTGATCCACCCACCTCGGCCTCCCGAAGTACTGGAATTATAGACGTGAGCCACCACACCAGGTCCACAAAAACAATTTTTAAAAATAAATAGCAGGCAGGCCGGGCGCAGTGGCTCGTGCCTGTAATCCCAGCACTTTGGGAGGCCGAAATAGGCAGATCATGAGGTCAGGAGATTGAGACCATCCTGGCTAACACGGTGAAACCCCATCTCTACTGAAAATACAAAAAATTAGCCGGGCGAGGTGATGGCACCTGTAGTCCCAGCTACTTGGGAGGCTGAGACAGGAGAATGGTGTGAACCTGGGAGGCAGAGCTCGCAGTGAGCCAAGATCGCACCACTGCACTCCAGCCTGGGTGACACAGCAAGACTCCGTCTCAAAAAATAAATAAGAATTAAAAATAAATAAATAAAAAATAAAAAGTAAACAGAAAGAGAGCCAGGCACGGTGGCTCACACCTGTAATTCCAGCACTTTGGGAGGCTGAGGTGGGTGGATCACGAGGTCAGGAGCTCCAGACCAGCCTGGCTAACATAGTGAAACTCTGTCTCTACTAAGAACACAAAAATCAGTGGGGCGCAGTGGTGTGCGCCTGTAGTCCCAGCTACTCAAGAGGCTGAGGCAGGAGACTCTCTTGAACCCAGGATGCAGAGGTTGTGGCGAGCTGAGACTGCGGCCCTGCACTCCAGCCTGGGCAACAGAGCAAGACTCCGTCTTAGAAAAAAAAAAGCAAGAAAATGAGAAGGCGCCCAAATGGGAACAATTAACAGTATCTCTAGTCACAGACGACATAATCTTGTAAAAAGAAGATCCTAAGGAATCTACTAAAAAGACATTAACATTAATAAATGAATTCAGCAAGGTAGCAGGATACATGATGAATAAACAAAAATCAGCTGAGTGCAGTGGCTCATACCTGTAATTCCAGCGCTCAGGGAGGCAGAGAAAGGAGGACACCTTGAGCCCAGGAGTTCAAGACCTGCCTAGGCAACATAAGAAACCCTGTTCTCAAAAAAAGGGGGGGAATTTCCCTTTTTTTGGAGTTAACAAAGACCTAAATAAATGGGAAGACATCCCATGTTCATGGATCTAAGGCTTAGCACTGTTAAATGCGATAATAACCAAATCTATCTATAGACTCAAGGCAATCCCTATGAGAATCCCAGCTGGTTTCTTTGTCAGAACTTGAGCTAATTTTAAAATTCATATGACAATGCAAAGGACCTAGAAGAGCCAAAACAAACAATCTTCAAAATGAACAACAAAGTTGGGGGACTCACACCAATTTCAAAACTTATTAAAAAGCAAGAGTAATCAAGACAGCATGGCACTGACGCAATAGGATAGAACTGACAGCCCAGAAATAAACCCAAACATCTATGATCAACTGATTTTCAACCAGGGTGATAATACCATCCAACAGGTAAAATATATTTTCAAGAAATGGTGATGTGTCTATTAGATATCCACACAAAAAAGTATGAAGTTAGACCCTTTCCTTGCACCATATACAAAAATTAACTGAAATGCATCAAAGACCTAAATGTAAGAGCCAAAACTATAAAACTCTCAGATGAAAACAGGCATAAATCTTCATGATCTTGGATTTGGCAATGGATTTTTAGATATGGCACCAAAACCCACAAGCAATAAAATAAAAAACAAATACACTGGACCTGATTGAAATGAACTTCATGCTTTAAAGGACACCATCAAGAAACTGGAATGAAAATCCACAGAATGGGAGAAAATATTTGCAAATCATATAAGTGATAAGAAATTTTATCTACACTATATAAAGAACTCTTAAAATAATAAAAAGAAAATCCAATTTTAAAATGGGCAAAGGTCAAGGCTGCAGTGAGCTGTGATTGTGCCACTGCACTCTAGCCTGGTGACAGGGTGAGACCATGTCTCTTAAAAAAAGGGGGAGAGGGGGCAAAGGATCTGAATAGTCATTTCCACAATGGTCAACAAGCACATGAAAATATGCTCAACATCATTAGTCACCAGGAAGATGTAAAGCAAAACCACATGAAATACCATTTCACATGCACTAGGATGGCCAGAATCAAGAAGTCAGATAAAAACAGGTGTTGGCAAGGATGTGGAAAAATTAGAACCCTTATATACTGAGATGTCGATAAGAGTTCCTTTGAGAAAGTTTGGAAGCTCTCAAAAAGTTAAAATATAGAGTTACCAGTTTACCCAGAAATTCTTCTCTTAGGTATATATCCAAGAAAAATGAAAACATGTCTACACAAAAATCTGTACGTGAAAGTTTATAGTACCATTACTCATAACAGCCAAAGGGTAGGAACAATTCAAATGTCCATCAACTGATGAATGGGTGACAAAATACAGTATATCCATAGTACGGAATATTTGGCAATAAAAAGGAATAAAGTACTGATATATGTATGACATGGATGAACCCTAAACATTATGCTAAAGAAGCCAGTCCTAAAAAAAAATATGAGTCCATGTATATGCAATGTCCAGAATAGGCAAATCTATACATATAGAAAGTAGGTAAGTGATTGCTGGGGCTAGGAGGTGATAGCTAAAAGGTACTACATTTCTTTATAAGGTGATAAAATGTCCTAAAATTGTGGCGATGGCTGCACAACTCTGAATATCTCAAAAACCGCTAATTGGATAAACGGGTAACTTATATGGTGTGTGAATTATATCCTAAAAAAATTTGTTTTTTAAAAACTAAGAAACATCATCATCAAAAAATTAGGTAATGGTCATAAAACCAAGTAAATTACCTGATTTTGCTGACAATGGGTTTTTTGAAAACCTTATTTTAATATCTGCTAAATACAGTAAAATCTCCACCAAATTAAGAGAATTTGTCGAGACACCATACTGAACTGCAGAAGCTCAATTAGCCTCCACCTAAATGACTCATCCATCTCTACTCCCTAATCCCCAGATCTATCATACTGACTTCTCTCCACGTCACAGGCCAGCCACTCCTTCTGTCACCAGGCACTTCTGCTCCTATGCTTACCATGGGTCAGCTGGGTTTGTTCCCAAACCTATTTATACAACTGCACCACTATTATTACAGTACCAATTAATTAAATAATGTATAAACTGATGAAATGAGTGTGTAAAACACATCTGTGTAGCATGGGAGATATAAAGCATGTAAGAAAACAGCAGATGAACAATACGTATCAACAGAAGAATGACTACAGTAATTAAAAAAAAATTTCAGACTGAAATGTTTCTTCCCTTGAAGGGAAAACGGAGCTATGTCCAATCTTTTTTATTTTCTTTTTGAGATGGAGTCTCACTGTGTCGCCCAGGCTGGAGTGCAGTGGCGCAATCTCAACTCACTGCAAGCTCCGCCTCCTGGGTTCATGCCATTCTCCTGCCTCAGCCTCCTGAGTAGCTGGGACTACAGGTGCCCGCCACCACATCCGGCTAATTTTTTGTATTTTTAGTAGAGATGGGGTTTCACTGTTAGCCAGGATGGTCTCGATCTCCTGACCGCGTGATCCACCCGCCTCAGCCTCCCAAAGTGCTGGGATTACAGGAGTGAGCCACCACGCCCGGCCCTGAGCTATGTCCAGTCTTTAACATGACCTGTAATACTTGGCACCACCTGTGTTTCCTACATTTTCTTTAACTACATTATCCCTCCTTCTCTATGCTTCAGACATCCTTGTGTTCTGTCAGTTTCAAAAACAGCTAGCTCTTTCAGAATCTTCACTATGGTGTCCTTCTTCCTGGAAAGTTCCACTGGATTAACCTAAAACCTTTCCCTCAGCCTGGCTAACTCCTTCAAGCTAAGTCTGTCTTTTAATGCAAAGATGCACGTGACCCTAAGAGTGGCACACAACAGATGCTCAATTAATGTGTCAATATTGTTGTGTACCTAAGGGAAGAGATGTCGAGACAAATAGTCTAAACAGCCACTATCACTAGGTAGTAGTGTATGAAGTGATTTTTTACTTTCTTCTTTCACCCTTCATGATGTTTTAATTTTCACAACAAAATATACATCATTTCTTTTTTTTTTTTTTTTTTCCTGAGACGGAGTCTCGCTCTGCCGCCCAGGCTGGAGTGCAGTAGCATGATCTCGGCTCACTGCAAGCTTGGCCTCCCGGGTTCACGCCATTCTCCTGCCTCAGCCTCCCGAGTAGCTGGGACTACAGGTGCCTGCCACGTCGCCCGGCTAATTTTTTGTATTTTTAGTAGAGATGGAGTTTCACCATGTTAACCAGGATGGTCTCAATCTCCTGACCTTGAGATCCGCCCACCTCGGCCTCCCAGAGTGCTGGGATTACAGGTGTGAGCCACCGCGCCTGGCCAACATCATTTCTACAAATGCTACAAATGAATAAATGTATTTTGAAAAACTAAATAAAAATCTAGCCCCTTCCCACACAGATCCTGTCAGCATTGTATTATGTGTGCTAAAAAATACTGGTTTTCTTTTATTTAAAACATTTTAATTTTTCATTAAGACAGACTGATATGACCCCGATAAGGCAAATTGTTTTGTTTTTTGAGAGAGTTTCACTCTTGTCACCCAGGCTGGAGTGCAATGGCATGATCTCAGCTCACTGCAAATTCCACCTCCCAGATTCAATTGATTCTCCTGTCTCAGCCTCCCAGGTAGCTGGGATTACAGGCACCTGCCACCATGCTTGGCTAATTTTTTGTACTTTTAGTAGCGACAGGGTTTCACCATATTGGCCAGGCTGGTCTCGAACTCCTGACCTCAAGTGATCCGCCTACAACCCAGAAAGGTCATTTTAGTAATAAATGCTGTCTGGGTGGGGGTGGGGGAAGGATGACTGAATTTCAAATATGCTAAGTGACTGTCATAATGTCCTCATCTATGTCTGATACATGAAATCTAAGTGGCGATTATCTATTTATCACACTATAATTATCCCTCTTCCAAAACATCTACTAAAATTGACACTCGGAAGCGGCAACTCATGTACAGACACAATTTCCTCTGAGGACGTACAAACTGACTTCCACACTGTGTAGCGGCCCTGGGAATTCAGGTGTGTTTGGGGTCTTTAATCTAAAAAGACAGAAAGTAGAATGCAAGCATTCCTAAACATTCCTCTTAGCCTGCTGACCACCGAGAAAATGATGTTGTTACCAGCAGTTACTGGAGTTTATTCTCCCAGTCCTCTTGGACAATACATTTCATCATTTTAATTTCTTGTCATGCAATTCCATTTACAAACCCATAAAGTGTAAGATTAGGCAAAGCCATCTGTTAAAAGAGTAGACTCAATAATAATTGCCTTGTTGTTTCTACAAGATTATTCTAAGATTTAATTAGTTTGGTATCAAATATTTCTCAGACACATAAAACAGCCTCATTTATGAAGCTAAAGTTGTGTATGTATGCAAATATTTTCATGTATGCACAAATACTACTCTCTTCTTTCAGGTGAGACTTTTTAGCAACTTTTGAAATCAACTGGACCCACTGTCAATTAAAAGCAGCAATACAGGGTGGGGCACGGTGGCTCATGCCTATAAGCCCAGCACTTTGGGAGGCCAAGGTGGGCGGATCACCTGAAGTCAGGAGTTCGAGACCAGCCTGGCCAACACAATGAAACCCTGTCTCTACTAAAAATACAAAAATTAGCTGGGCGTGGTGGCAGTTGCCTGTAATCCCAGCTACTCAGGAGAATCACTTGAACCCAGGAGGCAGAAGTTACAGTGAGCTGAGCTCACACCACTGCACTCCAGCACTCCAGTCTGGACAACAGAGCAAGACTCCCTTCCCCACAACCCCCTCACCGCCCCCCAAAAAAGAGGCAGTACACATCTAATTGTCACCCAAATGAGCCAGAGGGTGGAATCAATTACAGGTACTGTGCTGATTTAGCTAAAGACAAAAAAGACATTTTAAAATGTCACACTCAGTAAAAAGCAGCAAACCCCATGTACAGCCTTCCGTAGTTTATTTTAGGATGCTCAGAACACACTAAAAATTGGTATAGCCCTGTTTGGGTCAAAACCTGTACATAACCAGAATGAAGTCCAAGATACTAACTATGATGCATTTCTTGGCTCATCTCAAGATCTCTGGGTCCCCTAAAGCAGATTTGACTTCCCAGGAGGTTCAACTACATAGAACAATTCTTGAATCATTTTGAGTAATTTAGAATCAGACTACTTCACAAGTTCCTACAGTACAGACCCTGTCCTCACCTAAGAGGTTGAAGGTTCGTGGACTGCGTTTACACTTCTGCCCAGGTTACATCTAACAGGACTATATCCGTTGGCTACAAAATGCCAAGAACTGTAGTAGTTGCAGTTAAGAGGCATATAAGGAGATACAAAGGCATCTCATGATTCCAAATGAGGCACTAAATTAACCATCAGCATTACGTAGATACTTTACATTGCAGATATAGGCTGAATAAAGGAAAGACAAATAAATGAAAAGTAAAGAGATAAGTGGTTCTGCAACTTTCTGGCTATGTCGGCTTGGGCAAATTACTAACCTCTCTATACTTAGCTCTCATCCCTAAAATGCAAATAACAGGATCTACTTCATACATTTGTTGTGATGATTAATTAATGTCTATAACAGTACTTAGCATATAGTAAGCTGTAAATTTTTTTTTTTTTTTTTTTTGCCCAGAGAATAATCATTTTTAATTTAGAAAGATTGTAACAGGTCTGATCTCTTTTGTTCTTTACATAAATAAAACAAAATATTTTGACTGAGTAATTAATACCTCTTAATTCAAACTAAACATTCTTTTGCTTCAGAGGTGGACAGAGGAACACTCTTCTAATTGAAAAATTTCTTTTTTTAAAAATTATACTTTAAGTTCTAGGGTACATATGCACAATGTGCAGGTTTGTTACATATGTATACATGTGCCATGTTGGTTTGCTGCACCCATTAATTCATCATTTACATTAGGTATTTCTCCTAATGCTATCCCTCCCCCAGACCCCCACCCCCTGACAGGCTCCAGTGTGTGATGTTCCCCGCCCTGTGTCCAAGTGAGCTCAGTGTTCAATTCCCACCTATGAGTGAGAACATGCGGTGTTCGGTTTTCCGTCCTTGCAATAGTTTGCTCAGAATGATGGTTTCCAGCTTCATCCATGTCCCTGCAAAGGACATGAACTCATCCTTTTATATGGCTGCATAGTATTCCATGGTGTGTATGTGCCACATTTTCTTAATCCAGTCTATCATTAATGGACATTTGGGTTGGTTCCAAGTCTGCTATTGTGAAGAGTGCCACAGTAAACATGTGTGCATGTGTCTTTATAGTAGCATGATTTATAATCCTTTGGGTATAGTATATATCCAGTAATGGGATCACTGGGTCAAAGGGTATTTCTAGTTCTAGATGCTTGAGGAATCGCCACACTGTCTTCCACAATGGTTGAACTAATTTACACTCCCACCAACAGTGTAAAAGCGTTCCTATTTCTCCACATCCTCTCCAGCATCTGTTGTTTCCTGAATTTTTAATGATCGCCATTCTAACTGGCATGAGATGCTATCTCATAGTGGTTTTGATTTGCATTTCTCTGATGATCAGTGACGATGAGCATTTTCTAATGTGTCTGTTGGCTGCATAAATGTCTTCTTTTGAGAAGTGTCTGTTCATATCCTTTGCCCACTTTTTGATGGGGTTGCTTTTTTCTTGTAAATTTGTTTGAGTTCTTTGTAGGTTCTGGATATTAGCCCTTTGTCAGATGGGTAGATTGCAAAAATCTTCTCTCATTCTGTAAGTTGCCTGCTCACTCTGACGGTAGTTTCTTTCGCCGTGCAGAAACTCTTTGGTTTAATTAGATCCCATTTGTCTATTTTGGCTTTTGTTGCCATGGCCTTTGGTGTTTGAGTCATGAAGTCCTTGCCCATGCCTATGTCCTGAATAGTATTGCCTAGGTTTTCTTTGAGGGTTTTTATAGCTTTAGGTCTAACATTTTAGTCTTTAATCCCTTTTGAATTAATTTTTGTATAAAGTATAAGCAAGAGATCTAGTTTCAGCTTTCTACACATGGCTAGCCAGTTTTCCCAGCACCATTTATTAAATAGGGAATCCTTTCCCCATTTCTTGTTTTTGTCAGGTTTGTCAAAGATCAGATGGTTGTAGATGTGTGGTGTTATTTCTGAAGCCTCTGTTCTGTTCCATTGGTCCATATCTCTGTTTTGGTAGCAGTACCATGCTGTTTTGGTTCCTGTAGCCTTGTAGTACAGTTTGAAGTCAGGTAGTGTGATGCCTCCAGTTTTGTTCTGTTTGCTTAGGATTGTCTTGGCGATGCAGTCTCTTTTTTGGTTCCATATGAACTTTAAAGTAGTTTTTTCCAATTCTGTGAAGACAGTCATTGGTGAAGACAGTCATGGAATTCAAATAGGTAGCTTGAGATGGCATTGAATCTATAAATTACCTTGGGCAGTATGGGCATTTTCATGATACTGATTCTTCCTATCCATAAGCATGGAATGTTCTTACATTTGTTTGTGTCCTCTTTTATTTCGTTGAGCAATGGTTTGTAGTTCTCCTTGAAGAGGTCCTTTACATCCCTTGTAAGTTGGATTCCTAGGTATTTTATTCTCTTTGTAGCAATTATGAATGGGAGTTCACTCATGATTTGGCTCTATGTTTGTCTGTTATTGGTGTATAGGAATGAGTAAGCTGTAAAATATTTCTTAAAGATGCATGTGGGAATGAAATACAGAATAGGTACTTACGCCTAGTACATAGGAACTTTATTTCTAAGATGTGAACATGAGTCTTTTTAATCATTTCCCTTACTAAAGTTTAAATGATTCTATGGTACAATTTTTACAAACCAGTTCTATCAAGATTAAAGTAATGATAAAAGTTCATTTAACTTTATATAATACTTTAACCTATTCCACTTAAAATACAGTTAATCCCCCAAGGGAACAGGATTGTTCCAGTTATTCATTTAACCTTTCCTGCTAAAGGGAAAGGACCTCTGAGTGCTACATAATTACTGGTAATTAATAGGAGACAAGAATGTGATGAAATTTGGAAAGCTGAAAAAAAACTAATGTAAAAGCCTCAATTAAAATACATGGAAATTCAAATCAGTTTTGTTTTAGTATTTTCAAATATTTAGCAATTTTCTTCAAAAGTAAGAGTATAATCCACAAAACTACTTAAACAATGGCAGTAGGAAAAATTTGTAAAACTGGAATAAAAGTTACCCTTAAATCTGGGTCTGAACTGCTTCCTTTATAGGCAAGTGCCCACGAGTAAACGTTAGTCATTCAAGAGTTTATAAATTAGTAGTCTGAGCTGTGAGCCACTACCAGGAAGGGAGAAATATGGGTCACACGCTGTTTAAATTACACGTCCTTCTCAAAGCTGTAAGGACAACATACAGATCAGTGGCTGCCAGGGGCTGGGAGGAGGGCAGGGCTAACTGCAAAGTGGCATGGGGACAAAGGGGGTGACAAAACTTGATTGTAGGGATAGTTAACAACAAAATACGCTTGTCAAAACTCAAAGAATTAAATAAAAAGGTAAGTTTTACTGTATGTAAATTACACCTTCAAAAAACAGAAAAAGTTATAGGGAAAAATTAAATTGCCTATTAAAGTAAAAAAAATTGCATGCCATTTAAAACAAACCATATGAAAGATTTCCCTTAATGAGTTCAAATGCTGGAAAATACTTAGCATAATCAAGTATATTAAAACATTTTCCAAACAGTAAGAAATAAGAAATAATGTTAAGAAACATTAGCTTGAGGTAAAAGATCACATAAAAGTTAATCAAATACCTATATATTATTTCACTGCTTTCTCAGAACTCAGAATTTTTAATTTTTATGAATATAGTAAAAGTGCTAAAAAAGAGTTATAAGTAAAACTACAAAATAATTCATAACATGATTTTTATGTACTACAAAAACTATTAAAAAACAGTTGAACAACTGATGTTCTCTATTTCAATTATATGAATTGATGAGGGTCCTAAAACCCCAGAGAGACAAAGGGATTTTGTTTTCCCTGGGCGTCTGTAAGCCTTGCTTAAGAAGGACTTCCTTCTTGCTCCCAGGAAACCTTACACTTCCCAACCAGGAATGACACATAATATGCTGCACATATAAAGCTAGGCTTGATGCTAAACAAACTGTAAATAATTTTTGTGGCAGGCACAGTGGCTCATGCCTGTAATCCCAGCACTTTGGAGGCTGAGGTAGGCAGATCACCTGAAGTCCTGAGTTCGAGACCAGACTGGCCAACACGGCAAAACTCCATCTCTACTAAAAATACAAAAATTAGCCAGGTGTGGTGGCGCATGCCTGTAATCCCGGCTACTCAGGAGGCTGAGGCAGGAGAACCGCTTGAACCTGGGAGGCAGAGGTTGCAGTGAGCTGAGATTGTGCCACTGCACTCCAGCCTGAGCAAGAGCGAGACTCTGTCTCAAAAAATAATAATAATTTTTGCAACTATCCACCCTCAATGGAGAATCTGAGGCAGAGAAGGAAAGGGAGGCCCCATGAGCTGAGCCTGGGCACAAGGGCCACCTAACAAGGCCTCTCTGAATTCAGAAAGGCTGAACAGGCTGCCCCAGAATGGCAGCCAGCCTCATCCTTCAGGCAGCTTATGCTAGCAAGAGTTCGGTGAGGGGTTTACAGAGGACATGGTAGAAGTAAAAAAACAATTTGCTTGGCTCAATAGAAAAACAACTTAAGAGCCAAGAGAGGCTCTAGCAGTCAGTCCCCTTTGTGACCCAGTGTAACCTCAGTCTCAGAAATGAGCCTGCCTTCTTGCTGACAAAAAGAGGCTGAAACCCATATGGCAAGGATGGCTGAGCTTCCTGCTGCCTACCCCAGGACTCTAGCTTCCTCCCACCTCCTGATTCTGTTTCTCAGGAAGAAGTACCTCTGCCATCTGTGCTCCTATACCACAGCTCTCAAACCTTTAAATTTTGGTTTTAGAACCTCTCTACACACTAAAAAATTAGAGGAGCCCAAAGAGCTTTTTTTTTAATGTGGGCTACAATCTATCAATATTTACTGTATTAGAAATTAAAACCAAAACATGTTTAAATTATGTATTAATTAATTTAAGCCCATTAAATGTTAATAACATTTCATGGAGGAAAAAAAAACTACAACAAAAAATCAGAGGCCGGGCGTGGTGGCTCACGCCTGTAATCCCAGCACTTTGGGAGGCTGAGGTGTGCAGATCACGAGGTCAGGAGATCGAGATCATCCTGGAGATCGAGATCATCCTGGCGAACATGGTGAAACCCTGTCTCTACTAAAAACACAAAAAAATTAGCCGGGCGTGGTGGCGGGCACCTGTAGTCCCAGCTTCTCAGGAGGCTGAGGCAGGAGAATGGCGTGAACCCGGGAGGCAGCGGAGCTTGCAGTGAGCAGAGATCGCGCCACTGCACTCCAACCTGGGCGACAGAACGAGACTCTATCTCAAAAAAAAAAATTAGAAGGGTGGAATTTTTTACATTTTACAAAACCTTTTAATGTCAGGCTCAATGAAAGACGGCCAGAGTGGCTGCGCAAAGTGTCTCACATATATAATCCCAACATTTTGGGAGGCCAAGGCATGAGGATTGCTTGAGCTCAGGAGTTGGAGACCAGCCTGGGTAACATAGCAAAACCCAATCTCTACAAAAAACAAAAATAATAATTAAAAAACAGGCCAGGCACAGTGGCTTACGCCTATAATCCCAACACTTTGGGAGGCCGAGGCAGGCAGATCACAAGGTCAGGGGTTCAAAATCAGCCTGGCCAGCATGGTGAAACCCTGTCTCTACTAAAAATACAAAAATTAGCCAGGCATCATGGCACATGCCTGTAGTCAGTCCCAGCTACTCGGGAGGCTGAGGTAGGAGAATCACTTGAACCCGGGAGGCGGAGGTTGTAGTGAGCTGAGATCGCGCCACTGCACTCCAGTCTGGGCGACAGAGCGAGACTCTGTCTCAAAAAATAAAGTAAAAAATAAAAAACCAGTCAGGCATGGTGACATGCAGCTGTAGTCCCACCTACTCAGATGGCTGAGGTGGGAGGATGACTTGAGCCCAAGAAGTTGAGGCTACAGTGAGCCGTTATCATGGCGCTGCACTCCAGCCTGGGTGACAGAGCAAGACCCTGTCTCCAAAAAAAAAAAAAAAAAAATGCTAGATCTCATTGGCTTCTGCAGTCATTCTGACAGTCTTCCTCACGCAGTCATATGGCCTCCAAAAACTCCATGATACAGTCTTAAGAGAATGAAAGCATAAAGGCAAATGATATCTTAGTAGTACTATGAAAACTGTTTTGACCTTGCAGATCCCCTGAGAGGGTCTCAGAGAACACAGAGCCCTAGACCAGTCTTGGTTCTGAGCAGCACTACTCCAGACAACCATCGTCTCCCACGGGTTCCTGGGTCTGCTTCATTAGATAACCACTCTTGAACCTGGTTCACGCTCTCCAGGCTCCCTCACACCACCACCGCCAAATGGACCATTGTCTCTAACCTAAAACACAACAGAAAACTTCTTCCTTATGCTGTTTTCTTCCTTCTCTCATGTCACCAAACTTCTAAAAAAAAAAAGTAGTTCCCACTGCCTCTACCACCTCACCACTCTGTTTTTTGTTATCTTAATTACCAAAGTAATGCACAAATACTCTTATTTTCTTTTTAAATCAAACAATATGGATAAATGACCATCCACAATCCCAATCTCCTCCCCACTGGTAACCACTGTTATCCCTAGAAAATACCCTGAACCTGTTTTTCTGAATTAAATCAATATCAGATTGAAATTTTTGTTTCCTTGTGTTTTGTCCTCTTCAAATAATATTATTATTTTTTTTAATTCTGAAAGAGTTCTAGGCCGGGCACGGTGGCTCAAGCCTGTAATCCCAGCACTTTGGGAGGCCGAGACGGGTGGATCATGAGGTCAGGAGATCGAGACCATCCTGGTGAACACAGTGAAACCCCGTCTCTAATAAAAAATACAAAAAAAACTAGCGGGGCGAGGTGGCGGGCACCTGTAGTCCCAGCTACTTGGGAGGCTGAGGCAGGAGAATGGCGTGAACCCGTGAGGCGGAGCTTGCAGTGAGCTGAGATCCGGCCACTGCACTCCAGCCTAGGCGACAGAGTGAGACTTCCTCTCAAAAAAAAAAAAAAAAAAAAAAACAATTCTGAAAGAGTTCTATTTAGTTAGATTCCAATTCTTTTGGTGACCTTTGTTATGGATCAAATTATAAGGGCTGTCAATTAGGAGATAAAATGAATGAATGCTTCTTTACAAAGTGAGTACTAAACTAATGTTAAGATCATGTGGATTTTATGACAATATAATAAAATAATAATGAGATAACTGTGCCTTCTATGTAAAATTTTCATATTTCATTACTTAAACACAGAAGAATGCTGACTATATTTGTATCATCTTAATTCACAATAGTGTCTTTAAGGTTTATGAAACATTTTAATATATAGTATCTCTTTAAAAATTTCATAAGCTATGAGGTTAATACAAATTACCTTTAACTTTTTTTTTTTTTTTTCTGAGACGGAGTCTCGCTCTGTCACCTAGGCTGGAGTGCAGTGGCGCAATCTGGACTCACTGCAAGCTCCGCCTCCCGGGTTTACACCATTCTCCTGCCTCAGCCTAACGAGTAGCTGGGAGTACAGGTGCCTGCCACCACCCCCGGCTAATTTTTTTTTTTTTGTATTTTTAGTAGAGACGGAGTTTCACCATGCTAGCCAGGATGGTCTCTATCTCCCGACCTCGTGCTCCGCCCATCTTGGCCTCCCAAAGTGCTGGGATTACAGGCGTGAGCCACCGCGCCTGGCCACCATTAACATTTTATAGATAAGAAAGACAAAGTTCTGGAAGAAAAAATTACTTACTCAAAATTGCATAGCTAGAAAAATACATACCCCAAAACCACAAAACTTATCTCTTCTGACTCAAATCAAATCCCACCCCTTTGTGTCATGTTGAATAGTATATCAAAAAGTCTACCAATATAAAAATATTAAGTTCTTGCCTTTTTAGATCTAATTTGGAAAAAATTGTCCCTCCTTTCAAAGTTGAATAGAAAATGCAAAAATGGGCTGGGCGCAGTGGCTCACGCCTGTAATGGTGGATCACCTGAGACCAGGAGTCTGAGACCAGCCTGGACAACATGGTGAAACCCCGTCTCCACTAAAAATACAAAAACTAGCCGGGATGGTGGCATGCACCTATAGTCCCAGCTACTCAGGAGGCTAAAGCAGGAGAATCACTTGAACCTGGGAGGTGGAGGTTGCAGTGAGCCAAGATTGTGCCACTGCACTCCAGCCTGGGACACAGAGCAAGGCTCGGTCTCAAAAAAAAAAAGAAAATACATAAATTAATGCAAAAAGGGATAAATTATTTTTGTTTCTCTATTATACCATATAATCCCTTGGGAAGCCTACATTTCATTTAAAACAACAGTTAAAACTTACTAAAACTTACATCAATATGCAGATGCATTAAAAAATTTGAAATACAACTTCTTAAATCCTTTATTTGGGCACTGCCACTAACAGAACATTCATCTAAGGATGATGAAACTGCTACTGAAAAGACCACCACACATATATGCTGACCTGGTATTTCAGTATTATGCTTGAAATCCCTACAACAAACACATAGAAACCCCTTAAATTTCACAATCAGAAATTTGAATGAAATTAAATTATTAAAAAATAATAAACCTACGTGTATAAATAACAAAGCACCAAATTTATTATTAATCATACTAAAACACTGTTTCCAAGTCCCTATTTTTTCTTTTTTTTGAGACGGAGTCTCACGCTGTCGCCCAGGCTGGAGTGCAGTGGCGCGATCTCGGCTCACTGCAAGCTCCGCCTCCTGGGTTCCCGCCATTCTCCTGCCTCAGCCTCCTGAGTAGCTGGGACTACAGGCGCCCGCCACCGCGCCCGGCTAATTTTTTGTATTTTTAGTAGAGACGGGGTTTCACTGTGGTCTCGATCTCCTGACCTTGTGATCCGCCCGCCTCGGCCTCCCAAAGTGCTGGGATTACAGGCTTGAGCCACCGCGCCCGGCCCCAAGTCCCTATTTTTTCTTAAATTAAAGCAGCTCCAATGGAGTCTAACACATTTAAATGCTGTATTTATTATACGACACACTGCACTGAATTATGAAAAAAAAACCTGAAATTACTAAGGGCTCTGGTTCTTAGCTAACTCAATTCTGCAAATAATAATACAGTTAAATTTTAAAACGATAATTAAGCTATTCTTTATAACACAACCTGATGTTATAAAAATATGGACAAGGCAACTAATTTTTCTTCACATTTTACTCTTCCTAAACCCAGAAAATACACACCTGTTCTCAAAACATCTTATCAGGTCTGGGTGCGGTGACTCACGCCTGTAATCCCACCACTTTGGGAGGCTGAGGCGGGTGGATCACTGGAGGTCAGGAGTTCGAGACCAGCCTGGCCAACATGGTAAAACCCCATCTCTACTAAAAATACAAAAATTAGCTGGGCGTGGTGGTGGGCACCTCTAATCCCAGCTACTCAGAAGGTTGAGGTGGGAGAATCGCTTGAACCCAGGAGGTGAAGGTTACAGTGAGCCAAGATCGCACCATTGCACAATCTTGGGCGACAAGAGCAAAACTCCATCTCAAAAAAAAAAAAAAGAAATCTTATCAGAAGACCAAGAACCTATAGTGAGACAGTTCAGTACTCAAGTTAGTCTAAACAGGATTGCAAAGTTGCTTTACTAAGAAATACTTGAGTATTTCACTTACCTCTGTTTCTGTACATTGTGAATATCCCAATTTACCTGTAATAAAAATGAAAAGGATTACTTTCAAAGGATTTCAGCTTTTTTCAAATCATTGACAAAAATATTTGAGCTTCTCTTGCTATGGTTTTATTATGTCTCTGAGACTATCTATGCAAATGAAAGATGCTAGAATGACCAAATATCCCTGAAGGTCCTAGTTAGAGATTTAAGTTTAAATAGGCCCATTAAAAAATAACAAAGAAAAAAGTGAGAAAAAATGGTTAATTGTAATAGAATCTAAAATATATACACATATTTAATACAGATATATAAATAAATGAAATAAAAACATTTGAAAGTCTTGCTTTCTTTTAAGAAACACCTTAAAATACTTTAAAGGTATTTTACGCATGCCTTAGGAAATCTTACGAGACTCCCAGGCTTTTCTCCAAATACATTTCCAGTTTAAAGATACAGTGATCATTTCCATGAAAGGAATAATGTTTACACTCATATTTTCTTTAATATATGACTGTTTTTCTTTAATACATGATTAGGCAAAACCATACAATTAATTTAGTGATTTTTCCAACAGAGGTTCACCTACAGAATAATGAGAACTGAACAATATTTGGCTGCACCAACATTAGTATTTTTCTCTATCACTGACACATAATACCAAAGAACATGAACAATTAATATATTTCTGTCAATGTCGCTGACTAAAACATACTTTTTAAACAAAAACAGCTATTTTAAAGATCACTTATTAAATAGTTTTACCAAAAAGAACGAATAACACAATTATACTGGGTACTAGAAAACTGCCTTTTTTTTTTTTTTTTTTTTTTGAGATGGAGTCTCACTCTTGTCACCCAGGCTGGAGCGTAGTGGCGTGATTTTGGCTCACTGCAACCTCCCACTCCCGGGTTCAAGCAATTCTCCCACCTCGGCCTCCTGAGTAGCTGGGACTACAGGCAACCGCCACCATGCCCTGCTAATTTTTGTATTTTTAGTAGAGATGGGGTTTCGCCATGTTGGCCAGGCTGGTCTCGAACTCCTGACCTCAAGTGATCCGCTTGCCTCAGCCTCCCAAAGGGCTGGGATTACAGGTGTGAGTCACCATGCCCAGTCAGTATTAGAAAATTTAATTTCCTCAGAATACACTTAGATTTCACTGACCTAAATTCAAATATGCATTTAGCTCTATACCTTTCCCTCCACCCAACACTATCCTCCCACTTCTTCCTCTCCCCAGCGTTTACCCTCACACCTAGCCCACAGTGGTTATTCTATCAGCCTTGTTATATTTTTAGTGCTTAACTAGAATTTGAACACCTTAGAATCTATTATGACATCACAAAAGAAAAATCACAAACAATAGCTTTTGTATGCCTCCCAATTCTTAAAATAAAAAATAAAATTGAAACCACAATTTATTTGAAATGAGTTGGTTGGAAAAACCAAAAATGAAAAAATAAAAGAAGACAAACCACAACTCCTTATCTCTTAATGATCCTAATGAGAAACACTGGCTGAAATTGAGACCAGAAAATAAGGGGCCTAAGGTTCTATGAATTAAATTAAAAATTATATATAAGCAACAAAGACTACGTGAACATATATATAAAATGAGCTTACTATCTAAGGGTTTACATAATAGGGTTTGATAAGTATAAGACTGTTATTGTACATATATTTATTTATTGTTATGTAAAACTCTATATTCAATAGTGATTTATAACATATATTTTATTTATTTATACATATGATTGTTCAGACCATTAATGCTTTTGGTAGTTAAGTAGACTTAACTCCCATAAAATTGGTAATTAATTTTACTCAACAAAGTACTACTGGACAGAAACAGCTCAAGGAAGGGTAAAGACTGTCTTTCAGCAAACATTTACTGAGCGCCTACTCTGCATAGGGGGGAAGAGAGGGAGGGAGGAAGAGAGGAGCACTCAGGCAAACTGGAACAGAGAGTAGCCTCTTCAAGAGTATATGAGTTGGCCGAGTGTGGTGGCTCCTGCCTGCAATCCCAGCACTTTAGGAGGCCGAGGCGAGCGGATCATGAGGTCAGGAGATCAAGACCACCCTGGCTAATATGGTGAGACCCCATCTCTATTAAAAATACAAAAAATTAGCCGGACGTGGTGGCGGGCGCCTATAGTCCCAGCTACTCGGGAGGCTGAGGCAGGAGAATGGCATGAACCCGGGAGGCGAAGCTTGCAGTGAGCTGAGATCGCGCCACTGTACTCCAGCCTGGGAGACAGAGCGAGACTCCGTCTCAAAAAAAAAAAAAAAAAAAAAAAAAAGGAGAAGATGAGTTTACATCTTCAGTAGTATATATTCTGAAGATAAAGAGAATTACAGAGAAATCTAAAATTTTTCATAGTTCGTTTCTTGTTCATAGTATAAAATTCTGAAACTATTTTAATGTATTGCAGCAATGAGCACATGAGTAAATACACTGATATTGCTGGGAGTCATGACTTACACTATGGGAGAAGGAATACACAAACCTAACGTGAGAAGAAGAAAAGGAGCTCTGTGGTGGCAAACTGTAACTAGAGATATTACACAACTTCAAAACATTTCCTAGCTCTGCCCATCAAAAGTGGGAGAAGCCCATGGGGCACGCCAAGCCCATTCCCCCTCAACAGAATCAGGATTCCTTGGGAAACTGGCTGACTTCAGGACTGGGACAGGGAAATTACAAGACAAGCCTGGAACATCTTTTTGTACCAGAAAACAATGAAATGCTTAAAAAGAATGATAGAGGAGTGTCAAAGGGGCACAAGAGTCTATAAAATAAGATTGTTTTCAATGACCTGCATTATAAAACTGAAAATGCTGTAAAAGTGCTAAACATTTTTGTGAGAATGCAACAGCTCTTGGTCATTCAGTTTGAACTGGTGAGTAACTCACGGTAATATGAAAAGGCTGTAAGAACAAAGTATTTGACCACCTACACAGCTCTGCCATCCAAATTCCTGCTCAAAAGCTAACCTAGGAATCCAAAACTCCCAATCACATGACATCAGAGCTTAAAGGAATCTTGGAAATGATCTTGCACAATCCATTCATTTTATAGGTTAGTAATCTGGTCAGGTGTGGCATCTTGTGCCTATAATCCTAGCACTTTGAGAGGCTGAGGTGGGAGGACTATTTGAGCTCAGGAGTTTGAGACCAGCCTGGGTAACATAGTGAGACCCAGTTTCTACCAAAAATTAAAAATTAGCCAGGCATGTTGGCACAAGCCTGTAGTCACAGCTACTTAGGAAGCTGAGGAAGGAGGATCACTTGAGCCCAGGAGGTCCAGGCTGCAGTGAGCTGTGATAGTGCCACGGCACTCCAGAATGGGTGACAGAACAAGGCCTTGCCTCAGAAACCATTAATTAATTAATTAAAAACAGATGAGTAATCTGAGAGCTCAAGGAGTCAAATGACTTGCACATGACAGGGAGTTGGTGACAGAGTGAAGAGCACACTCTAAGGCTTCTGATTCCTCCTCATGTACATTGGTGTGGTTTTCTTATTCTAATCCTCTTGATATGGTTTGGTTCTATGTCCCCACCCAAATCTCATGTTCAATTGTAATTCTCAATGTTGGAGGTGGGGCCTGGTGGTAATTGATTAGATTATGAGGATGGTTTCTAACGATGTAGCACCATCCCCCTAGTGCTGTCCTGGGATAGTGAGTTATCATGAGATCTGGTTGTTTCAAAGTCTGTAGCACCTCCTCTTTCCCTCTCTCTCTTCCTCCTGCTCCAGCCATCCAGGACGTGCTGGCTTCCCCTTCGCCTTCTGCCATGATTGTAAGTTTTCTGAGGCCTCCTCAGCCATGCTTCCTGTACAGCCTGCAGAACAGTGAGCCAATTAAACTTCTTTATAAATTATCCAGTCTCAGGTAGTTCTTTATAGCAATGTAAGAATGGACTAATACATCTCCATTCCCACTTCCAGTGGCTGTTGGGATTGAGAGGGACTGCAGGGGTACTGTCCAGGCTAACTACTGTTTCTACCGTTTCTGAGGAATGGGGAAAAGCATTCTTCAATTTATTTATTTATTTTTTTTGAGACGGAGTCTTGCTCTGGAGTGCAGTGGCATGATCTCGGCTCACCGCAAGCTCTGCCTCCTGGTGGAGGCTTCGCTTCCCAAGTAGCTGGGACTACAGGTGCCCGCCACCATACCCAGCTAATTTTTTTGTATTTTTAGTAGAGATGGGGTTTCACTGTGTTAGCCAGAACGGTCTTGATCTCCTGACCTCCTGATTCACCCACCTCGGCCTTCCAAAGTGCTGGGATTACAGGCCTGAGCCACAGCGCCTGGCCGCATTCCTCAATTTAACAACACCTTCTTCAATTAGAAACTACCAGCATAGCATCAGGGGATTTACATTTGACAAGTTTTGAGTCTTTCTTCAAAGGTTGGCCACTTCTGTTTTACTGCACCAGACCTAAGGAATGAATCCCTCTAAAACTTACAAATCCTACGACTTCACCCACAATTTCTTTTTTTTTTTTTTTTTGAGATGGAACAGAATAATTTCTCTTCCTCTAAGTACTTTTTTGATAATGTTGAAGTATTTTCAAAACTTAATGTTTAAATACTACTTCAGATATTTTCTTTTACATCATCACAGTTACTCTATCCTTCTAATTAAACACATCCTAATAAACTTGTTATTTGAAGGAACTAATTTACCATATTTAATCATCTGAAGCCTTTTTAAGGCTACCATTATCTTAGGTTACTGAAATTCGGCCGGGCGTGGTGACTCATGCCTGCAATCCCAGCACTTTGGGAGGCTGAGGCAGGCGGATTACAGAGGTCAGGACTTCGAGACCAGCCTGGCCAACATGGTGAAATCCTGTCTCTACTAAAACTACAAAAATCAGCCGTGCATGGCGGCAGGCGCCTATAATCCCAGCTACTTGGGAGACTGAGGCAGAGAATTGCTTGAACCCAGGAGGCGGAGGTTGCAATGAGCAGAGATCGCACCACTGCACTTCCAGCCTGGGCGACAGAACAAGACCCCGTCTCAAAAAAAAAAAAAAGAAAGAAAAAGAAAGGAAAAAAGCAAGAAGGGCTGAGGGGGGAGAATGGCTTAAGCCAAGAGGTGGGCAATAAGCTGAGATGGTACCACTGTCCTCCAGCCTGGGCAACAGAGCCAGACAGTCTTTAAAAAAAAAAAAAAAAAAAAAGAAATTGTTAGACGAGTCCCCTTATGTCCCAGGAAACAAAAGCCTACGCCTTCCTGTAAACCGATACAGAACGGCTTTAAGAAACAAACCGGTCCTGATATAAAATGTCTATTATAAAGAATTCGTAACTAAGACAGCACTGTCATCTTCAGCAGACATCACAAATCTTAAATATTGATGATAAGATCGTTTCACCACGCATCTGCTCAGAGAGAATGAAAATACTACTTTCAAATTAAAGTAGCTACTTATCTTTAAAGTAGAAACCTCAGCATATGGCTGAATTATCATGCAGTCATATTATCAATATGATTCAAATTAGCTGAATAAGCAAAAGGCAAACTATACCTACCAAAAAAACAGAATCTCTGGAACTTTTAAGATAAATGGTTCTCAGAATTATTCTCCAGCTTTTTACTATGTGACCAAATTCTAGACAATGTTTCAGTCCCTCTAACTAAGTGAAATTATGTTCTTTTCATGATAAAACTGAGATACCAATGAATACACCCTGCCCTCCTGCCAGCATACCTCTCCCACCTTCAATTGTTCAGTAAATATTTATTCAACACCTACTAAGTACTACTCATAAGCACTGATGACGTACTGTCATAGTAAACAAGCTAGACACAGTTCTTGCCTCATAAGACTTACATTTTATTGAACACAGCCCCAAAAAAGCAATCAAACAAAACACAACTAGTGATAAATGGATCCAAAAGGGGGAGAAAGTAACAGAAATGACCCCATTTGGGGTGGCCAGGTAAGAGTCCTCCAAAAACTGATATTTAAACAGAGACCTTGAAGCTGGGTAGAACCAACTGCAGGGTGGGAAGAAGAACCTGTTCCGGAAGCAGGAGGTGGCGTGTGACAGGCCCTGGAAGTGTTTGGTGGATGACTAACATCAACTGTGTTTAGACAGGCAGGGGGCAGATCACACAGGCTTGTAAGGATAGTATGAGGAGTTCAGATTTGATTTTAAAGAAAATGGGAAGCTACTGAAGGATACTAGGCAAGAGGGTCAGCTGAGTCCAGGTAGTTTCCAGGTCAGTCCTGCTATAACATGAAGAATGTAGTGGAGAGAACCAGATGGAAAGCTCCAGGCCAGCAAGGAGGTTACTATCACTGTCCTGCAGCACTACACGGGGGCAGCCAGCAGGGTGACGGCAGTAAGGAGGGTGAAAGGGAGACGGTTCATGGAATAATTTGGAAGTGGAACAGGATTTGCTAATGGACTGACAAACAACATCCTGAACATGCTGCATGTTTTCAAAAGTAATATTCTCAAACATTTGACCAAAACTGATCAACAACAACCATTAGTTTAAGAACTATAATACTTTTATAAGAAAGGAGTATATTAAATAAGCTTCCGGGACAATTTTTGTGTTATTACTAGGAAAAAAAAAAAAACCTCATAGTTTTGAAGTTAACAGGCTGAAATTTAGCAATAAAAAAATTTCTACAGCCTAATCATATCTGAATTTCTTTTTTTTTTTTTTTTTGAGATGGAGTCTCGCTCTGTCGCCAGGCTAGAGTGCAGTGGCGCGATCTTGACTCACTGCAACCTCCACCTCCAGGGTTCAAGAGATTAGATTCTCCTGCCTCAGCCCTGCAAGCAGCTGGGACTACAGGCGCCCGCCACCACACCCAGCTAAGTTTTGTATTTTTAGTAGAGATGGGGTTTCACCATTAGCCAGGATAGTCTTGATATCTTGACCTCGTGATCCGCCCACCTCAGCCTCCCAAAGTGCTGGGATTACAGGCGTCAACATAAACAGTTGTAGCAGGTGACAATCCCAAATGTTCTAGTATTCTCTATCAATCGAACAGTTCTGGTTTTCACGCATTTCATACACACATCTGTATCCATTCTCTTTAGAATCTCCTGTCCTTCTGTGGCATCTGATCGAGTACAAGACAACCTAGCCAACAAGAGCCCTGCAGAGAGGCATCCCAGGAACTTCTCTCTTCCAAGCCCTAACTCCCTTTAGATATATCACAACTCTACCATCCATATCCATTTACCCAAATGTGTTACCTTCCCTCTGTCAAGATTTGGGAGATCTGATTTAAAAACTATAAAAACAACGTAGGCTTGACATAGACTACACTTTGCCATTTTCAGCTATTTAACCTTTACTACATATACTATATATATATATATAGTCAAATATCTTTTTGTAATGAGTTTTGTAAGTTACACATTTTTATTATACTTATGAATAAAGTATTGTTCTTTAAATAAAAATATAATGAAAAGATCATTAATTAAAGAAGGTCAAGCTGAGCACTGTAACTCAGGCCTATAATCCCAGCACTTTGGAAGGTTGAGTGGGGGCGAATCATTTGAGGTCAGGAGTTCGAGACCAACCTGGTCAACATGGAGAAACTCTGTCTCTACCAAAAAAAAACAAAAATTAGCTGGGCATGGTGGCACATGCCTGCAGTCTCAGTTACTTGGGAGGCTGAGGAGGGAGCATCGCTTGAACACAGGAGGCGGAGGTTGCAGTGAGCTGAGATCGAGCTACTGCACTCCAGCCTAGTGACAGAGGGAAACTCCATCTCAAAAAAAAAAAAAAAAAAAAAAAAAGGTGCAGGGTTAGGGGACAACTATCATGAACTTAAGGAACTTAACAATTTCCCATCAAAAACATTTAAGTTTATACACGTCAGGCAATAGAACAGTTCAAATATTTCATCTAAACTATGGCTTATCTTACAGGTCTCAGATGAAATTCGTTCCAAGAGTTTATAGGGAAAGTTATAGTTACATTGTTTTATTATTTACATAAATAAGCCCTCCTAACACTCCCCAAAGGATTGAAAGGAGCTAAATTAAACGATCAATAAATGAGTATCAAACAAGTCAGGAAGTGGTAAAAGAAGGAAAAAACCAAATTCAAGATAATATAAAATATATGGAAATCATTAAAAAATATAAACTGTGGTCAAGCACTAATTACCTTTCCCTGATATTCTGCAAGTAACCCTCCAAAGTCCATTCTAAAAACCTGGTGGAGCACCTGAGACCACAAAGGTCTAATCACATTATGGATACCCACATTTCCAATTTTTTCAACCTCAAGAACCATTCTATAGACTTTCAAACATATATTTAGTATTGTTTTAGAACTTCTTTATCAATCTTGACTCTAATAATTTGGAAGTATTCATCTTTTTACAAAGGACAGCAATGGCTCAGTAAAAATGTATCTGTGCAGCACATACAAGATAACAAAACGCCCCACATATATTTCCTCATTTGAGTCTCATAACAATTTCACGAGAAGGGCTGGACAAATATTACTTCCATCTTACAAGTAAAGAAAGACAGCGGCCAGACACTGTGGCTCACGCCTGTAATCCCAGTACTTTGGGAGGCCAAGGCAGGTAGATGGCTTGAGCCCAGAAGTTCAAGACCAGCCTGGGGAACATGACAAAACCTGGTGTCCACAAACACACACAAAAAAAAAGAATAAAAGAAAAAAAAAAAAAGACAGTATAAGCATCAGAAATAGTTAAATGGCTTCCCTGAGGGTATAACTCTTCAATAGTAAGCATCAGAGCCAAAAGAATCAAAACCGCATCTTTTGTAGCCAGCTCTTAGTTCTCTCCATGTTATGGTGTGACATTCAATTAGCTGATTTGCAACTATCTGGAAGGCAGCAAAGGAACATGGTGGGAATCAACATGACTCCACAGGAAAAAATATTTTCCAGGCCAATTTAATTTCCAACAAGTATAAATCATCATCTATCTTCCCATCCTAACCTGCCCCTCCTGCCTACCCTGTCACCCAAGCACCCAGGCAAGAAGTCAGAACCTTTGAACAATCCTTCCTCTTTCTCACCTACACATAATAAGTGGAAGAGCTATACCCTGTCCTATTTCCTAAATCACTCTCAATCTGATTCTTTCTCTCCATTCCTACTGCCCTAATTCAGACCTCCATCATCTCCTGTTGGAACAGCCATAACACTCCTAACTGGTTTAGCAACTTAAAGGCTACAAAGATCTAAAGATAGTATAAAATGCCTACTGGTGTCTTGCCCTCCGTTTTACCCAATTCAATACATCTACAAAGCCCCTACATTTATCTTTCTAAAAAGAGTAATCTGCTTACATCATTTTCCTGCTTAAAACCCTTCCATGGCTCTACACTGCCTGTACAGACTATAAATATACACTCGACCACGTGGCTGGCAAAAAGTCCTTCATCATCTGATCCCAGCCAACGTGCCTTTCCAGCCCGTCTCACTCCCCCCACTCCCACACACATCCTCTGCTCCAGGCACAGTGAACACCCACTACAAAGAAGACAAACAGGTTTAACCTCACGTGCCAACTCCAAGTAATTGGTAGTGGCCACCTGAAGCATCCTGTTGAGAACTCTTGAGGCTGCTTATAAATTCGGCAGCAAAAAATGCGGTAACTGATTAGCAATTACCTGCTTTCGGCATGCGGAAGTGGGTGGCAGCACAAATGTCGCACTTGCCATCCATGTACTGCTGCTCTCTGAGCACCACGTAACATCCTCTACATATCCAAGCCTTTCCAATTGCTGCTGCTTCTGCCTCACATCTACCTTTTATGCTACAGCCCCATCCTGGAGACCCCCAGAAACCAGATCTCCTCTGTAACACTCGCCTCCTGTCACCAGGCAGGGTCAGCCACTCTGTTCTCTGGGCTCTTAGAGTTTTTCTGCACATCTTCACTATTTTAGAATTACTGCATGGTACTGTGTTAGTTTCTGCATCCATGAGCTTCTTGAAGGTATGAGTGCACTTTATGCCTCTTGGTATCATCAACATCTGGCCCAGTGCACTCAGAAGGCACTCAAATATTGGTGAAATGAATAATAAAATAATGTAATGGAAATATCTCTAATATGGTATTTTCACTAAAAATCCAGGAAGACATGACCAAACCCTGGGACCAGGCAACCTATGGGGATTGTTAGTGACATTCTAGCACTACCCATCAATTATCTCTATTTATATTTTTCTCTCTCCAAAATAAAAGATATTAAAGGAGTATATTAGATAGGAACTTAACTTCTAATTAAATTAAGGGATGGAAGAGAAAATGGGAAATATGACAGAAAAAGACCATAGACTCAATTTTTAAAAATGCATTAGGCCCGGCACAGTGGTTCACACCTGTAATCCCAGCACTTTGGGAGGCAGAGGGGGGTGTATCACTTGAAGTCTGGAGTTTGAGACCAGCCTGATCAACATGGTCAAACTCCGTCTCTACTAAAAATACAAAATTAGCCAGGCGTGGTAGTGCATGCCTGTAATCTCAGCTACCACGGAGGCTGAGGCAGGAGAATCACTTGAACCTGGGAGGTGGAGGCTGCAGTGAGCCAAGATCGCAGGATTGCCCTCCAGCTTGAGCAACAAGGGCAAAACTCTGACTCAAAAAAAAAAAAAAAAAAAAAAAAAAAAGCATTAGCACAATTAGTATAAAAACACCTAAGAGTCACGGTTTTCAGAAGCCAGCAGTTTGGTATTATTAGGAATATAACCCCTCCATATACCTAACCCTAATCAAATCCTCTTTAAATTTATACTAATGTCTCATATTGGTTTTAATTTTAAAAGTTTGTGAGATACAATCACTTTGGAAAATTTCTGGCAATACCTACTTATGTTGACCATATGTCATGAATTAGCAATTGCACTTTTAGGTACATATTCAACAAAAATGCTACATTTGTTCACCAAAAGACACAAGCAGTAATGTTCATAGTGGTATTATTCCTACTATCCAGTAAGTCGATATTTGAAACCCAAATATCCATCTAGAGTTTGAACATCAAAAATAAACTCGTTAACATTTCTTCTTCTATATTAAAAACAAGGCAGGCGCAGTGGATCACACCTGTAACCCCAGTACTTTGGGAAGCTGAGGCAGCAAGATCACTTGAACGGAGTTCAAGACCAGCCTGGGCAATACAGTGAGAGACCCTGTCTCTAGAAAAAACAAACAAAACTATTAGCCAGGAGCGGTGTTGTGCATTTATAGTCCCAGCTACTCAGGAGGCTGAGGTGGAAGGATCACCAGTACCCAGAAGTTCAAAGTTACAGAGAGCTGTGATCACATCACTGCACTCCCACCTGGGCAACAGAGCAAGACTACGACTTTAAAAAATAAATAAATAAAAACAAAACAGTAAGCAACAAGCATACCCAGCGCTGAGATCATGGTTTCTAAACACCATTCTCCAATAAAAGAAACAAGAGCTCCCTGGAAATACGCATGACTCTAGGGAAGGGGCAGGAAATATATAAGATGAGCCTTGAAACATCTTGTAGTGCCAGAAAGCAAGGACGTGCTCCACCAGACAGAAGGAGGAGGAGCCAAAGGAACACAGGAGCCAAGCCTAAGGAGCACCCAACGGCGGCCACGGCGGGAACAATCTGAGTAACAAAACAACCAAAGTACAAAATGTGTGTCAATCCAGACTGATATAAACAAATGATTGAATACATAAGTAAATGGAGGAGAAGGCACAAATCTTCTTCACAGAATTCAAAATAACTTTAAGAAGATATTCATGTCTCCAGGAAGTGGTTTAATTACCTGGCCCCATCCCTGAATGCAGGCTGGAATCAATGACTCCTTTCTAAAAAACAACATATTAAAAAAAAGTAAAAATAGTAACTTTTTAGTGGAGAAACCTGACAAATACTGTCTTAATCAAGTGTCCAGGTTATCGTAACCACTGATGTCACAGGTTATCATGTGCCCCAACATGATGTGATCGGGGAGCCCTTCACCTCGCTGGTATTCTTCCCCCAAAACTATAACCTAGTCTAGCCATAAAAGTATCAGGCAAGTCCAAACGGAGGGACATTTTACAAAACAGCTGACCAGTGCTCACCAAGACTATCAAGGTCATAACAAACTGTCACAAACCAGAAGAAACTAAGGAGACATGATGACTAAATGCAATATGGTATCTCGGATGGGATTTCTGCAATAGAAAAAGGACACCAAGGCCCGGCGTGGTGGCTCACGCCAGCACTTTGGGAGGCCGAGGTGGGCGGATCACCTGAGGTCAGGAGTTTGAGATCACCCTGACCAACATGGAGAAACTACTAAAAATACAAAATTAGCCAGGCGTGGTGACTGGCGCCTGTAATCTGAGCTACTCAGGAGGCTGAGGTAGGAGAATCCCTTGAACCCAGGAGGTAGAGATTGTGGCAACCCAAGATCGCGTCATTGCACTCCAGCCTGGACAACAAGAGCAAAACTCCATCTCAAAAAAAAAAAAAAAAGAAGAAGAAGAAAAGAAAAAAAGAAAAAAGAAAAAGGGCATTAATAGAAAAACTAGGGAAACCCAAATGAAGTCTAGAGTTTAGTGAATGGCAATGCATCAATGCTGCTTTTTTAGTTTTGATAAATATACCACCATAATATAAGATGTTAACATTAGGGGAACTGGGTGAGGGGCAAATAAGAATTAGCTGCATTATCTTTTCAACTTTTCTGTAAGTCTAAAATTATCCCAAAATAAAAAGTTTGGTCAGCCACAGTGGCTTGCACCTGCAATTTCAGCACTTTGTGAGACTGAAGCAGGTGGATCATTTGAGGTCAGGAGTTCAAGAGCAGTCTGGGCAACATTTTTCTCTACAAAAAAATAAAAATAAAAAATTAGCCAGAGGTGGCAGCACACACCTGTGGTCCCAGCTACTTGGGACGCTGAGGTAGGAAGAAGACTGCTTGAACCCAGGAGCTGGGGACTGCAGTGAGCTGTGAACACACCACTGCACTCCAGCCTGAGCTCTGACAGAACCCAGGAGCTGGGGACTGCAGTGAGCTGTGAACATACCACTGCACTCCAGCCTGAGCTCTGATAGAGAAAGACCCCGGCTCTTTAAAATAAAAAAAAAATTCACTAAACATTCCCACTACATTTGGTAACACAATATTTCCTTCATAGTTTTACACAAACATCTGAAAGAAGGTATTTTCCTTTTTTCTACTTAGCCAACAAGAACTAAAAGGGAAATATATACAGCTCTAATGACACTGTTACCAAAGGAGGATGAGAACTGCTGTTATTTTATAGGACCAACGATGCAGGAGAGTGAATCTGACCTTCCATATATAACAAGCAGAATGCAACTCATCATCTCTTACCAACATACAGTCCTTGATAGCTCAATGATTTTTTTCTTCTGAAGTTTAGTCAAAACTCTTAGTGAGGCCAATGGTTTCCTAAGAGTCCTAACTTACTCGAGGACTAATATCTGTAGATGACTAAATTCTTTCTACTGTTTCCCCCTGCAAAAGTAGAAACACAGATACAAAACCACAAATGCATTATTCCAAAATTTCTCTCCAAAACTCCTGTGACCCCTCTCTTAAAACCCAACACAGGTAGAAATATATTACATGGTAAATTGGAACCAAAAGTGACAGCAAGCCAGGCTTGGTGGCTCACACCTGTAATCCCAACACTTTGGGAGGCCAAGGCAGGCAGATACTTGAGGCCAGGACTTTGAGACCAGCGTGGCCAATATGGAAAAACCCCGTCTCTGCTAAAAATACAAAAATTAGCCAGGCTCAGCGGCATGCGCATGCAATCCCAGCTATTCGGGAGGCTGAGGTACGAGAATTGCTTGAACCTGGGAGGTGAAGGTTGCAGTGACCCGATATCGTGCCACTGTACTCCAGCCTGGGCGACAGAGTGAGAGACTCTGTCTCAATATAAACAAACAAACAAACAAACAAACAAAAGTGACAGCAGGCCACGCATGGTGGCTCACGCCTGCGATTCCAGCACTTTGGTAGGCCAAGGTGGGCAAATCACTTGAGCCCAGAAGTTCCAGACAAACCTGGGCAACATGGCAAAATCCCTGTCTCTAAAGAACTATATAAAAATTACCCAGGCATGGGCCAGGTGCGGGGGCTCACACCTGGAATCCGAGCACTTTGGGAGGCTGAGGCAGGCAGATCACAAGGTCAGGAGTTTGAGACCATCCTGGCTAATATGGTGAAACCCCGTCTCTACTAAAAAATAAAAAAAATTAGCTTGGTGTGGTGGCACGTGCCTGTAGTCCCAGCTACTCGGAAGGCTGAGGCAGGAGAATCGCTTGAACCCGGGAGGCAAAGGTTGCAGTGAGCTGAGATTGCGCCACTGCGCTCCAGCCTGGTGATAGAGCGAGCCTCCTTCTCAAAAAAAAAAAAAAAAAAAAATTACCCAGGCACGGTAACACATGCCTGTAGTCCCAGCTACTCGGGAAGCTGAGGTGGGAGGACTGCTTGAATCTGGGAGGTCAAACTTGCAGTGAGCCAATCAAGCCACTGCCGTCCAGCCTGGGTGACAGAGCGAGACCCTGTCTCAAAAAAAAAAAAAACAAAAACGGGGGGGGGATAGCAATCTTATCCAATTACAGCTAAAATCTTAATTTTGCAAATGAACATCTAAACATACTGTTAAGGCTCCTCCCACACACTGACAAGGGGCCTGTGTAAATGAAGAGACCTGAAGTTTAAGCTGCATTAGATTCATGGTATATTTACCACTGTGTTTCTGTTTTATTTTCTCCTCTATAATGACTAGAACTATTTACCCTTACATCGCCCAGGTAAAACTAGAACATTACTTGTACATAATAGGAACTCAAAGCATATTTGTTAGCTTGAATTAACTTGACATATTTGAACTTATTATTTAAAGAGAACAATTTTTATCTTACTGTAACTGATAAGGCATTTCACCAATCTCTAATTCTACCATTCACCCCTACTACCTACTCTGGAAACCTACGCATATACTTCATATATTCCTTTCCTTTAACGATCAGGAAGGGAACACAAGAAATACAGAAAGAGCGGACCAAAAAAAATGTTTTTAAACATTTTTTTGCTGGGTGTGGTGGCTCACGCCTGTAATCCCAGCACTTTGGGAGGCTGAGGTGGGCGGATCACAAGGTCAGGAGATGGAAACCATCCTGGCCAACGTGGTGAAACCCCGTGTCTACTAAAAATACAAAAATTAGCCAGGTGTGGTGGCACGTGCCTGTGGTCCCAGCTACTCTGGAGGCTGAGGCAGGAGAATCGCTTGAACCCAGGAAGCGGAGGCTGCAGTGAGCCGAGATCGCACCACTGCACTCCAGCCTGGGCGACAGAGTCAGACTCTGTCTCAAAAAAAAAAAAAAAGAAAAACATTTTTTCACTATTTCAATCTTTTTCCACAAATATTCTCTCTTTAAAATCAAACAGGATTTTATTCCAAGACCATCTTCCCCTCCAAATTAGCATGAACCTTGCTGAGAAGCTTGACTGATCATATCTTCTTTTCAAAACCCAAACAAAGCCTGAATGTTCCCTATACCAAGAAACCATTCTCAAGGGATCCCTTTATTAGTATGCACACAAGCATTCATTGTTCCTTTCAGGAAAACCTTCTACCAACCTTAAGATTATTTTAAATCAATATATGGCCATAATTTTTAAATTATGCTTTATACATCTAAACCAAAGGTACATCAAAAATTTTGAAACCAAAATTTAAAATAAATGCTTGTTGTCAGATTGGTATTTAAGTCCTGAAAGACTATGAGACCACACACGATTCTAATCTCTAATACCACTGCTATTAAATAATTCTTTGTGGCGTCCTAAAAAAGCAAATGCTTTTTAACCATGTGAAGATCTAGATTATAACCTAAATTGCATCAGTCACTACTTCTAAAGACCCTGTATACCAAAATGTACTCTAATTGCCAGTCAGGTATACTTACGAGTACACGAAGAGCCTGCGTGTCTTTAACCCCTGAATTAAGGGTGTGAAAGTTAAAACTTCATCAACTTGTACCTAATAAACTTTCCCAAACAACAAAGTCTTATTTAAGACTACATAAACACTGCAGAAAATAAAATATTAAGCCACCTAACAAGAATCATAAACTCTCTTGATTCTAAGCAATCTATCCTCCTGTCATCACAGAAATACATCTTAACCATACTGCTCATTTCAAGACGTTATACATAATCATTTTTACTTTTAAGAGATCCTCTAAAAAGCTAGTCTTTCCTTTTTCTTGGATTTATCTCCCTGCGTCCTGTATCCCACTGCTTTTATGGCCATGCTAGCAATATGGCTCTAAGTTTTACCTGAATGCTAAATAAACTTACTAATTCTTCATTTTTTTTCCTTCATTAGTCTCATTTCCATGCCTCTGACACCTTTCACATTTTTCTATGTTTCTTACAGCGTATTTCTATTTATTTCATTCAAACTGAATCTAACCATTCTCAGATATATCAATACTGTTAAAAGTAAAAAAGAATTAAAATCAATTACTACTACATTCACTCCCCCAAAAAGTCAGTAAAGTCTATGAAGTACTATTTATTCTAAAAGGACTAAATGGAGTGATACTGCTGGTACTGGTAAGAACCAGCAGGACTCATTCAGCTCAACAACAGAGTGATAATGGCCCGCAGAAGGATTCACTCACTTGAGGATTACAGCAAGAATCCATTTCTCCACCCTGAACACAATCCTGGGCACCATCTGCTAGAGCAGTGGTTCTCAACGGGGACGATTTTGCACCCTACCGAACATTTGGCAATGGATAGAGACTTTTTTAATGTCACAATTTGCAGGGGAGGGGCTTACTGGCATCCACTGTTAGAGATCAGATCACGGATGCTGCACAGGACAGCCACCACAACAAAGAATTATTCAGCCAAAAATGCCAATAGTGCCAAAGTTAAGAAACTCTGACGTTGACATTTACCCCAATTCTTGGTAAAAACATAAAACAGATGGACTAGAGACAGTATGGTGGTGAGAAAGGACCACAGGATTAGGGGAGGAAGGAAACTAAAACCTATTGAGTACCTGCAATACAGCAAGTCTTGCCATTTGACATATATTATTCTCACTTATGCCCCAACCCTATGAAAACAACAATATATTCTGATTTTACACAGAAGGCTAGACTCAGGGGGATTGGGGAACTTACTCACTGTCACTTATCTAAGGGGAAGAATCACAATACAAACCCAAACCAAATGCTTCATTCCACAACACTACAAAGCCTAGAGACTAAAAGATGGAGATCTGATTCAAAGAGTTACTAAACACTTAACTTCCCTAAACGTCCATTTAGAAAATGTATCAGGCTGGGCGCAGGGCCTTGCGCCTGTAATCCCAGAACTTTGGGAGGCCGAGGCTGGTGGATCACTGAGGTCGGAAGTTTGTGACCAGCCTGGGCAACATGGGGAAACCTTGTTTCTACTAAAAATACAAAATTAGCCAGGCGTGGTAGTGCATGTCTGTAATCCCAGCTACTCGGGAGGCTGAGACAGGAGAACTGCTTGAACCCGGGAGGCAGAAGTGGCGGTGAGCCAAGATTGCACCATTGAACTCCAGCCTGGGCAACAAGAACAAAACTCCATCTCACAACAAAAAAGAAAAAAAAAAAAATCAATGGATGTGAAAACATAAATGTTGCAGATTGCTAACTACATATAATCATGATAAATACAATGAAAAATAAAGTGTGGTCGGCACACAGTGGCTCAATTCTGTAATCCCAGCACTGTGGGAGGCTGAGGCGGGTGGATCACCTGAGGTCAGGAGTTCGAGGCCAGCCCAGCCAACACGGTGAAAACCCATCTCTATTAAAAATACAAAAATTAGCTGGGCATGGTGGTACACAACTATAATCCCAGCTACTTGGGAGGCTGAGGCAGGAGAATTGCTTGAACCCTGGAGGCAGAGGTTGCAGTGAGCCCAGACCGTACCACTGCACTCCAGCATAGGCAACAGAGTGAGACTCCATCTCAAAAGAAAAAAAAAGAAGTGATCAAAAAAAAAAAAAAAAAAAAAAATTTGGCCGGGCACGGTGGCTCACGCTTGTAATCCCAGCACTCTGGGAGGCCGAGATGGGCGGAACACGAGGTCAGGAGATCGAGATCATCCTGGCTAACACAGTGAAACCCCGTCTCTACTAAAAAAACAAAAAAATCAGCCAGGCGCGATGGCTCACGCCTGTAATCCCAGCACTTTGGGAGGATGAGGCCGGCGGATCACCTGAGGTCTGGAGTTCGAGACCAGCCTGACAAACATGGTGAAACCCCGTCTTTAATAAAAATACAAAAATTAGCCGTGAGTGGTGGCCGGCACCTGTAGTCTCAGCTACATGGGAGGCTGAGGCAGGAGAATTGCTTGAACCTGGGAGGCGGAGGTTGCAGCGAGCCAAGATCGCACCATTGCACTCCAGCCTGGGAGACAGAGCGAGACTCCGTCCCAAGGAAAAAAAAAAAAAAATACAAAAAAAATCAGCCAGGTGTGGTGGCAGGCGTCTTTAGTCCCAGCTACTCTGGAGACTGACGCAGGAGAATGGCATGAACCCAGTAGGCAGAGCTTGCAAGCTTGCAGTGAGCCGAGATCGCGCCACTGCACTCCAGCCTGGGTGACAGAGCGAGACTCCATCTCAAAAAAAAAAAAAAAAGTTTTTTACTTATTTTCCCCAACTCGTTCCTACAATGGAAGTCTCATGAATACAAACGTTCCTTAAAAACAGAAAAAAGAAGTCAAGCGCAGTGGCTCACGCCTACAATCCCAGCACTTTGGGAGGCCGAGGCAGGAGGATCATGAGGTCAAGAGATCAAGACCATCCTGGCCAACATGGTGAAACCCCGTCTCTACTAAAAATACAAAAATTAGCTGGGCATGGTGGTGCATGCCTGTAGTCCCAGGTACTTGGGAGGCTGAGGAAGGAGAATCGCTTGAACCTGGGAGGCAGAGATTGCAGTGAGCCAAGATTGCGCCACTGCACTCCAGCCTGGGCGACAGAGGGAGACTCCATCTCAAAAAAAAAAAAAAGAAAAGAAAAGAAAAAGAGAGACTGGGCAAGGTGGATTACACCTGTAACGCCAGCACTTTGGGAGGCCAAGACAGTTGGATCACGTAAGCCCAGGAGTTCCAGGCTGCAATGAGCTATGACTACACCACTGCACTCCAGCGGTGCAATACAGCAAGAGCAGCGGTGCAATACCAGAGCAGCCTGGGCAATACAGCAAGACCCTGTCAAAAAAAAAAAAGAAAAGAAAAGAAAAAGAAAAAAAGAAAAGAAAGAGAGAAAAAGAAAGAAAGAAAGAAAGAAAGAGAGAAAGAAAGAAAAGAATTTTTAAGTGTGCACAACACCAAATTATTCATCAAGTTTAAGAATCAAGATAACATCTTCAGAAGACTGTGTATCCTCCTGAGCCATGCAATTATTCTTAAATCCCATGAGGAAATAAACTAATATTTTAGTATGAACTTCTTAAATAATTTTAGTCAATAGAAAATGCTCAAGTCTCTATTAACAACTTTGATTAGGCCTTCTCCATAACTGGTAGCGCAGGTCATGAGCAGAACTGAGAAAGAGAATTATAAACCTATTACGAATTGTGGAGAACAACTCCACTCACTATTTTCTCCATAAAGGCAGTTTATTACACTGAGATCAACATGTTATCACTCACACTAGTGATGTAAAAAATATTCCATTTCAACATAAGGTTCAGACCAAAAAACGAAAAAACAAAAAACCCATCCACGAGAATCTATCTATCTTTGACAACAAAACTACACTATTTTGGGATTAAGTTTAAGTGACAAGACAATGTAAACTGGGGGCTTGTTCTCTCCGGAAATCACCACTACCAATGCTGCTTCTGAAAGCAGGCTGCACACAACCATTTTTCCTCTGGAAACAGCTAAATTCCAAGGTACGATATTGCTGTATTTATTTATTTATTTATTTATTTATTTGACGGGGTCTTGCTCTGTCACCCAGGCGGGAGTGCAGTAGTGCAATCTTGGCTCACTGCAGCCTCCACCTCCCAGGTTCAAGCAATTCTCGCGCCTCAGCCTCCCAAGTAGCTGGTATTCCAGGGGCACACCACCACGCCCGGCTAATTTTTGTATTTTTTGTAGAGACATGGTTTCACCATGTTGGCCAGGCTGGTCTCGAACTCCTGACCCTCAGGTGATCCACCTACCTCGACGTCCCAAAGTGCTGGGATTACAGGCATGAGCCACTGCACCCGGCAAACATTGCTGTATTTTATAAATGTATCTTTTTGTACCAATTAATACACTATAAATTATAATTGCAAGTGTTTCTCACTAAGATTAAGTCCAGGTTTAAAAGCAATAAGCCAATCAAATAAACAAAAAACTATGTGAAATAGTTTCAAAAGATTAAAAAGATGGATTTAAATAAAAACTTGTTTACCTGACGCTAAAAAGTAAAAGATAAAAGCACGTAAATAAAAATGTGTTTACCTGACACTAAAAAACAAAAGATTAAAAACATGTTCTGGCGGAACTGAAAGAATAAGTATAACCTGGAATATTGTTTTAATCAAGTTAGACAAGGGTTTTCATTAAATGTCATTTTATTAATTCGAAATTACATCTTTCACCTTAAGCGTTTTGACATTTCCATCAACTTTCTAAAAGTGAGGGTAGATTGTTTTTCTATGTTTTTAATAGACTTGCCTCTCAAAAGAATGAATTAGATAAAAACTGATGAGAGAAACCTTTCCTCAACCTCCTCCTCCTCTTCAATGAGCATCTGAGTAAACCCTGGCTATAAATTACTGTTTAGGTCATAATCCTGAAAAATTTGCCTTAGACAATGACGTAACTAAGGCCCATTTTCTCTTTGTATCTGGACATCCTGTCAACTTTTTGCTTTACAAACCTGTTTTTCATCACAACCAATTTTCACACACAGGAATGTAATCGTGTTTTCCAACGTCCAGGAGCCAAAAATCATTATTTAGTCTATTTTTCCATTTCTCCCCAAAGAGCAGAATTCTCCTCAGGGTACATTTCTGAACGGAGGAAAGGCTGTCTAACGAGGAGCTCGGGGTTCCCGACAGCGGCACTGAGGATCCGCGCGGAGCCCCCGCGTGGAGCCTGCGATGCCCTCCCCACCCCGCGAACCCGGCCGTGCGCAGCAAACACGGCGTGAGGCGCACAGGCCGCTGGCCAGGAGCAGGGCCCAGCCCACCGCTCCCAAACGCGCCGCGGGCAGCTGTCGCGCGGGCTGCACAATGACGAGCGCCCCGCGGCCCGCAGGCCCAGGCCCACCCAGGGCCGCCCCAACGCCCTCCGCACAGCGGATCTGCGCCGCCGCCCGCCACGAGGCTCTGACCTCCGAGGGGCCCCGGCCCGCCCCGGCCTGACGCCGCCCTTCCCTGCGGGTCCCGGCCGGACCCTCCCGGGGGTATCCCGCGGCAAACGGGGGGCGGAGGGGGCGGAAGGGCCGGGGACGCTGAGGGTAAGGCGGCCCAGCTGGGGGCGTTCCAAGGACTACGAGGGAAAGGGGCCCGGCGGCCTCACCCGAAACGGGGGGCGGCTCTCCCGCGTCGTCGGCCGCGGGCGCCAGGGTGACGGCGCCGTCCCTCCAGACGCGGATCTGCGCGGCCGAGCGCACACGGCGGCGGGGCTGGCGGCGGCGGGCGGCGGCGCGCAGGGAGCCGCAGCACTGGTAGCACACGGCCCACGCCTGCTCCTCGTTGATGGGCTGGTTGTAGAGCCGCAGGATCTCCTCCAGGCTCAGCGCGTCCTGCGAGCCCCCGGCCGCGCCGCCGGCTGCCTCGGGCTCCCGCGGCCCCTCGCCGCCCCCCGCCTCAGCCCGCGGCTCCCCGCCGCCCGCCGGGCCGGCCGCCTGAGCCATCCCGCGGGTGGGCGCTGCGCTCGGCAGTCGCGCCGTGTGCCGGCGTCTCCTCAGCCCCGGAGCATCGTCTCCGCGCGCCGCCGCCTCACCATCCCCGGAACCGCCACCGCCCAACGCGGCCGCGCGCGCCGCCGCCGGGACCAGGCGAGTGCCCGGGAGGCGTGGGCGAGAGGAGGGCGGCGAGGACACGGCTGCAGTCCGGAGCAGACCGCCGCCGGCCGGTAGCGACGCGATGGCGTCCGGCGCCCCGCCCCGCCCCGCCTCGCGCAGTCCGGCGCCGCCCAGCGCCCGCCCCTCAGGGGGCCCCACGGGCCGGGGGATGCACGCTCTGGAGGTGAGGACCGGGCAGGACGGCCTGGCCTCGAGGCGAGATGGCCGCACGGTCTCTAGTGGGCCGCGACCCGCAAGGCTCGCAGAGTCGCAGGTGGTGACGCGCGGTCGGGGGCCCGGTCGCAGGGGACACACAGCTGGGGGCGCGATGGTGAGGGCGGCGACGCACGGTCCGGAGGGGACGCGCGGCCGGGTAGGGCGTGCAGGGTGGTGGGGCGTGGGGGACACGCGGGGCCGGGGTCGGACGCGCGGTCGGGGGGCGCAGGGGCAAGAGGGGCTCGCATTTATCACGGAAGCCCCCAGCCGACTCTGGCGGGGAACTGAGCGCGCCAACGCGGGTCACCGCCCTGCACAGCGGGAGAAGTCACCGCATTGACGTTCCCTAGGCGCTGGACGGCCGAAGGTCTGGTTGAGAACTTGAACCCGCCTGAAGCGGAGGCCTGAGAAAATGCAGGCCCGCTGAAGCCCGCCCGCCGGCCCTGAGCCCTGAAAGCCTCCCGCAGTTTCCCCTGACCCCGCGGCCGCTCTGCGCCTTTTCCGATTTCTTGCTGGTTGAATACCTCCCTCTCCACTCCCAACTTCAGGGTAAGCACCATAAAGATGGGGATCTTCACGGGTTTTCCTCACTGACGTCTCCCAAAAGCTAAACCAGGGCCTGGAATATAAACATGTCGTACATAATTTGCAGGTGTTCGTTTCAGCGTCCTTCCGGATTCATTTGTAACATTCGTCCCTTCCCTCACTAAGGTAGTGTCTCAAGTACCACACTCATCAGAGCGTGTGGAATGAATATCACAGTGGTAAAATTGAACTGAGGGCAATTAGCCATAGAAATAAAGAATTCCGCCCCCCCCACCTATTAAATATGCAATAAAACGGATAATTATTAATCATCCATTGGTAGATGAATTTAATCGATAAAATTCCACTGAGGCTAGTCCTGTGTGAAAGCCCTACAGAGTGTTGAAAGCATCAACCAAATAGGCAATGTGTATTAAATTCCTGTCAACCTTTTACGGCAGTTTTATGTGAAATGTTAGAAATCACGCTTTCAACAATCGTATCTTGCGGTAGAAACTACAACAGTCTATTTAAATTACAACCGTCTATGAAAATAAGATACCATCTTACATACAGCTGGGATGGGGAGGAGGGAGAAAAGCAACAGGACGAAAAGGAAGATGAAGAAATTGAAAGAGGGTCGTGCGCAGTAGTTTAGGCCTGTAATCCCAGCACTTTGGGAGGCTGAGGCGGGACGATCACTGACGTCAGGAGTTCAAGACCAGCCTGGACAACATGGTGAAACCCTGTCTCTACTAAAAATACAAAGAAAATTAGCCGGGTGTGGTGACGCACGCTTGTAATCCCAGGTACCCGGGAGGGTGAGGCAGGAGAATCGCTGGAACTTGGGAGATGGAGGTTACAGTGAGCCGAGATCACACCATTGCACTCCAGCCTGGGGGACAGAGCAAGAGTCAGTCTCAAAAGTAAATAAATAAGTAAAAAATAAATTGGAAGAGGAGAAGAAAGCTCTCCAGGCAATTTATTATAATTTCAGTACGAGAGATACAAAACAACCCCTTAAAGTAGTATCACTTAATTATAGGTTCCTAATCTCATTTGTAACAATGCAGTATCTATGCGTGCCAAAGCCCGGAGAGGCAAACATATAATTCCTTATGTGTGACACTATATATATAAAAATATATCTCTGTCCTCTTGATTAAAAACAGACAAACATTACCATATTTTGCTATTTCAAAAGTGTATCCAGTGTGAATTTTGAAAATACAGACTGGTTTAAAATATTTTGAACAAGCCAGGGAAAAAAATGATCTACTTTTATGGACAACACTACCACCTTCTGGCCTTATGGGATACTGCTGCCCATTGCACTTGGACAACTACAGCCAAAAACATTTTTGTCTTTGCCTTTCCCACCAGTAAACAAGATAAATGGGTTTAATAAGCTGGGGAATCTATGAGCCATTAACCTGCTAATCCTGGCATAGGGTAGTAAATAAATCTTGAAGACAACAGTACAGGGAAGGAGGAAGTGAGTAAAGGAAATCCGAACTTTATTTTTTAAAAGATGCATTATTTTTTTAGTCATCCCTCTAATCAATGGAAAAAGATGCAGTTTCTCTTTTTTTTTTGATTGAGACAGAGTCTCACTTGGTCACCCAGGCTAGGGTCAGTGCCGTGATTTCAGCTCACTGCAACCTCCGCCTCCTGGGTTGAGACGATTCTCATGCCTCGGCCTCTGGAGTAGCTAGGATTACAGGCACACGCTACCATGCCTGGCTAACTTTTGTATTTTTAGTAAAGACAGGCTTTCACCAAGTTGGCCAGGCTGGTCTCAAACTCCTGACCTCAGTAGTCCACCCACCTCAGCCTCCAAAAGTGCTGGGATTACAGATGTGAGCCACTGTGCCCGGCCAAAAGATGCATTCTTAAAAACAAATTTGCAACACTGGGATTTTCCTTGAGTGATGATTGTTTAAATATATACACATTTTGAGAGGGAGACATTACTGCACTGTATCACAGGACGGTTATATTCAACACAGGAGCTTTTTTTTTTTTTTTGTCAAGTAACAATTCATGGCTATGATATACTTAAATATTTTGCCTGTGTGAGCATATATGTAATTAAGTTGAGGAAAGATGACAAGTAGAATATTGTGTGATGTTTCTTCTCTACACAAAATAAAGGAAAATCTTTAAAATCCTAGCAGTCTTCTAAGTTTAGTTATACAACATGAACGCTTGACTCTTTTTTGTATAAAGACCATAACTTACTAACTTCTAAATGATTTTCAGTACTCCTTAAAGTTTTGATAAGCTGGCCGGGCATGGTGGCTCACGCCTGTAATCCTAGCACTTTGGGAGGCCGAGGCAGGCAGATCACCTGAGGTCAGGAGTTCGAGACCAGCCTGGCCAACATGGCAAAAACCCATCTCTACTAAAAATACAAAAATTAGCTGGGCATGGTGGCAGGCACCTGTAATCACAGCTACTTGGGAGGCTGAGGCAGGAGAATCACTTGAACCTGGGAGGCAGAGACTACAGTGAGCCGAGATTGCACCATTGCACCCCCAGCCTGGGCGACAAGAGCGAAACTTTGTCTCAAAAAAGCAGAAAACAAAATTGATAAGCCTTACTGTTCTCCATCATCACAACACTCTGAAAGTGACTGCTGACCACTCAAAGGCTACCAGCAGTTAATATCTTCTCAGTGGAGTTCAAGCAGCCCTGTGGAATAACAGCACTGTCCCATTTTCTCATTTTCAATTCATATTTGGGGCCAGGCGCAGTGGCTCATGCCTGCAATCCCAGCACTTTGGGAAGCCAACGCAGGCAGATCACTTGAGGCCAGGAGTTTGAGACCAGCCTGGCCAACGTGGTGAAACCTCATCTCTACTAAAAATGCAAAGAAAATTAGCCAGGCATGGTGATGCATGCCTGTAATCCCAGCTACTCGGGAGCCTGAGGCAGGAGAATCGCTTGAACCCAGGAAGCGGAGATTGCGGTGAGCCAAGATTGTACCACTGCACTCCAGCCTGGGTGACAGAGTGAGACTCCATCTCAAAGAGGAAAAAAAAAAAAAATCCAAAGATTGAAATGCCTTTATGTTCAGGATATTTTGTTCCCAATTTCAGTCATTGATTGTATTTTTACTCTGTGACTTCACATTTAAAATGTCTGAACAACTCAAATCAACATTTAAATGTCTTTTTCAAAGTGCTGTGAAGTCCGATGTGTTACTCTGAATATGGTTTTGTTTTTGTTGATTTTGTTATTTTTTAAAAATGGAATCCTTGACTTTTTTTATATTTACTTATTATTCTTGTAGAATAAATGTACTTCATGCTTCATACTCTGGAAGTGCTGGCCGCGCTGCTCTGAGTCTTTCAGGGAGCACCGTCACTGTGCAGCCCAAGCTTTTCCCAGACACTTGTGGACAGGTGCTCCTAAGGGGCACATTCACCTAGAAAAGTGCACCAGAAAGGAAAAAAAAAAAAAAAAAACAGCATATTTTTTAATGTTGTAACCTAAATTTTCATTGCCTACAATTGTAATACTTTATACATCTATAGTGATACTTCATACTTTCAAAATGTGCTCTTCAGTTATACAACTTGAAGGGTCAGATATTGTTATTTCTGTCTTACAGAGGAGAAAATACAGTCATAGGACAAAATGCAGAAGCAGTAAATGAAACAGGTGGGACTGGAACTCAGGCCTCCTGACCAGCTCAGCTCTTTCTCCTACATTACAATGTCCGTGTACACTCACACACAGCGAGAATGAAGTCCTGAGCCTGGCCGTGGGGACTCACACCTGTAATCCCAGCACTGTGGTAGGCTGAGGCGGGAGCATCATTTGAGCTCACAAGTTTGAGACCAGCCTGGGCAATGTGACGAAAATCCATCTCTACAAAAAATACAAAAAATTAACCAGGTGTGGTGGTGCACACCTATAATCCCAGCTGCTCAGAAGGCTGAGGCACAAGAATCACTTGAACCCTGGAGGCAGAGGCTGCAGTGACCCGAGATCATGCCACTGCACTCCAGCCTGGGCAATACAGTGAGACCTTGTCTCAAAAAAAAAAAAAAGAAAAAAGAAAAAAAATGTTTTGAGGAAAAGTAGAGGATTGAGATAAAAGGTATTAACAGTAGTGTATCAGTGGGTTCATGAGAGACCTTGGAAAATACTAGGCTAAGCAATAATCATGTTTCACCTACTTAATGTGATTGATTCTCCTTTAAGATAATTATTTTTAAACCATTATAGATGTATGATGTTCTGATCTGAATATAAGTGTAATTATTAGCTTCAACTAGTTAAGAAGATTTGTCTTCGAAAAGACTTCATAAATATGAATTTTAGGCCAAGCCACTATTTTATGCTTACAGAAATTGGAGCCTATAAAGGTTAAGTGACTTACCCCAAATTACTGCTAGTTGGCCTGAGATAATTCAAATATATTTCCTATAACACAAACTTTCCAAATACTCTTTTATAGCCGTATTACATAATTCTGATCAGATTTCAAATGTTAGGACAAGCAGTAGCTTACTCCTTAATTCCAGTGGGAAATTAAAAACAAAATAAGGCCCAAAAATATCTATTCTTTGAGACAGTCGCTTGAGGCCAAGGCTTGAGTGCAGTGGAATGATCTCAGCTCACTGCAACCTCCACCTCCTAGGTTCAAGCAATCCTCCCACCTCAACCTTCCAAGTAGCTGGGACCACAGGTGCACACCAATACCTGGCTAACTGTTGTACTTTTTTGCAGAGACAAAAAAGAGACAGGGTTTCACCATGTTGCCCAGGCTGGTCTGGAACTCCTGAGCTCAGGTAATCCACCCACCTCTTCCTCCCAAAGTGCTGGGATTACAGGTGTAAGCACCACAACCGGCCACAAAAATACCTTTGTTTTTTTTTGTTTTTTTTTTTGTTTTTTTTTTTTGAGACGGAGTCTCGCTCTGTCGCCCGGGCTGGAGTGCAGTGGCCGGATATCAGCTCACTGCAAGCTCCGCCTCCTGGGTTCACGCCATTCTCCTGCCTCAGCCTCCCGAGTAGCTGGGACTACAGGCGCCCGCCACCGCGCCCGGCTAGTTTTTTGTATTTTTTTTAGTAGAGACGGGGTTTCACCGTGTTAGCCAGGATGGTCTCAATCTCCTGACCTCGTGATCTGCCCGTCTCGGCCTCCCAAAGTGCTGGGATTACAGGCTTGAGCCACCGCGCCCGGCAATACCTTTGTTTTGTAGCAAAGTTTGATGTTTGACAATAATTGCTTAAAAATGGAGAATTCTCAATAAAATCTTAACCAGAGTTTTTGTGTTGTGTAAATTAAAGAAAAATTTTCAGACTGAATCACAGTTTGCTGATGAGACAATGCAAAAATATTTTTTCAAGCCTCCATTATTTAATTTTTCCTGAGTGTGTGTGTGTGAAGAGACAGAGTCTCATTCTGTTGCCCAGGCTTGATGGAGTCCAGTGGTGCAATCATAGCTCGTTGTAATCTCTAACTCCTGTGCTGAAAAGAATCCTCCCAGCCGGGCACAGTGGCTCATGCCTATAATCACAGCATTTTGGGAGGCTGAGGTGGGCAGATCACCTGAGGTCAGGAGTTCAAGACCAGCGTGACCAACATGGAGAAACCCCGTCTCTACTAAAAATACATAATTAGCTAGGCATAGTGGCGCATACCTGTAATCCCAGCTACCCGGGAGGCTTAGGCAGGAGAATCGCTTGAACCCAGCGGGGCGGAGGTTGTAGTGAGCTGAGATCTTGCCATTGCACTCCAGCCTGGGCAACCAGAGTGAAACTCCATCTCAAAAGAAAAAAAGAGTCCTCCCACTTCAGCCTCCTGAGTAGGCTGGGACTGCAGGGATGTGCCACCACACCCCACTAATTTTTAAAAACTTTTTGTAGGCCGGGCGTGGTGGCTCACGCCTATAATCCCAGCACTTTGGGAGGCCGAGGCGGGTGGATCACGAGGCCAGGAGATCGAGACCATCCTGGTTAACACGGTGAAACCCCATCTCTACTAAAAATACAAAAATTAGCCAGGCATGGCGGCATGTGCCTGTAGTCCCAGCTACTCAGGAGGCTGAGGCAAGAGATCGCTTGAACCCGGGAGGCAGAGATCTCAGTGAGCCAAGATCATGCCATTGATCTCCAGCTTGGGTGACAGAGTGAGACTCTGGCTCAAAAATTTTTTTTTTTTTGTAGAGAAAGGGTGTCAGTCTGCTGCCCAAGCTGGTCTCAAATTCCTGGGCTCAAGGTATCCTCCCACCTTGGCCTCCCAAAGTGCTGGGATTACAAGTTTGAACCATTATGCTTGGCTAATTTGTCCTGATTTTTTTTTTTTTTTTAAATACAGGGTCTTGCTCTGTGGCTCAGGCTGGAGTGCAGTGGTGCAATCTCTGCTCACTGCAACCTCTGCCTCCCAGGTTCAAGTGATTCTCCTGCCTCAGCCTCCTGAGTAGCTGGGATTACAGGTGCCCACCACCATGCCCAGCTAACTTTTGTATTTTTAGTAAAGCAGGGTTTCACCATTTTAGCCAGGCTGCTCTCGAACTCCTGAACTCAAGTGATCCACCCACCTCAGCCTCCTAAAGTGCTGGTGGGAGCCACTGCACCTGACTTATCCTAATCTTTATCGAGAAAAGATGGCCTTTTCCTGTTGCTCAAAAAAGGTGTTTTTTCCCTCATGTACAGGCAGAGGTCTAGAGCTGCTCCTGGCTCTTGTACTCTACTTTGACCCAATGAGAGCCTCATTTCTCTTCCAAGGTGAGTGTATAACCAACATAAAATATGACTTCCCTTTAATTCAACTAGATATTTAATGAATTCCGCACATTCCAGATGTGCTAAAAAGCTAGTCTTTAAGCTTTGCCTTAGTAATTTGTGTAGAAGGGTATAGGTAAAGGTATAGGCGTGGTGGTATGTGCCTGTGGTTCCAGCTACTCGGAGGCTGAGGTGGGAGGATTGCTTGAGCCCGGGAGGTAGAAGTTGCAGTGAGCCGAGTTCATGCCTTATATGTTACTTGTGCTTTTCCCTTAGGATTTCCCCTGAACTGTTCTGTTAACGTCAATTCCTGTCCTCCTGATCTTTTGTAGAAAGAGCCACTGATGGAACACTGTGTATTTCCCTTATGTGCCATACCTGTTCATACCTCTCAGGAACAGAAGTGTAACCCTTGCTCCCACTCTCGACCTAGCAATCTAATCCTTCTTAAGAGATGTTGGAAGAAAAATTATTGACATTGCAATTCATAAAAACATGACATCCCAGAGCTTAACCTAAAGTTGTAAGAGAGTATTTTAAAGAAACTTAATTTTCTTTTTTTTTTTTTTTTTGGAAACGGAGTCTTGCCCTGTCACCCAGACTGGAGTGCAATGGCACAAGCTCTACTCACTACAACCTCTGCCTCCCGGCTTCAAGCAGTTCTCCTGCCTCAACCTCCCGACTAGCTGTGACTACAGATGCACGCCACACGCCCAGCTAATTTTTGTATTTTTAGTAGAGACGGGGTTTCACCATGTTGGCCAGGCTGATCTTGAACGCCTGACCTCGTGATCTGCCCACCCTGGCCTCCCAAAGTGCTGGGATTACAGGCGTGAGCCACCGTGCCTAGCCCAACACTATTTTAATGGTATCAAAATTATTCCTTTGTGGCTGGGCACAGTGGCTCATACTTGTAATCCCAGCATCTTGGGAGACTGAGACAGGAGGAATACTTGATGCCAGAAGTTCAAGACCAGACTGAGCAACATAGCAAGACCTCATCACTACAAAAAAAAAAAAAAGGTTTAAAATTAGCCAGTCACAGTGGCATACAACTCTAGTCCTAGCTACTTAGGAGGCTGAGGCAAGAGGATCACTTGAGCCCAGGAGTTCTAGGTTAAAGTGAGCTGTGATCATGCCACTGTACTCCAGCCTGGGTGACAGAGTGAGACCCCTGGCTCAAAAAATTAAAAAAGTATTATCTTGCAAAATTTGCTAAGTAATGGTCATTCTTCAACTGTGATATTGTCATAATGCCATGGATGTTTTCAGGGTTAACAAAATTTTGCGGTATTCTTTTTTTTTTTTTTTGTGAGGTAGGGTCTCCCTCTGTTGCCCAGGCTGGAGTGCAGTGTGCAATCATGGCTTGAAGCCTCGTGACATCCCGCCTCAATTGATCCTCCCACCTCAGCCTCCCAAATAGATGGGACTACAGGTGCACACACCATGCCTGGTTTTTGTTGTGTTTTGTTTTCTGTATTTTTGGTAGAGAGAGGGTTTCGCCACATTGCCCAAACTGATCTTGAACTCCTCGCTCAATTGATCCACCTGCCTTGGCCTCCCAAAGGGGTGGAATTACAGGCATGAGCCACCATACCCGGCCTGAAAAAAAAAAAAAAAAAAAACCACAAGAAACTTTTGAATCGATTTATTCTACCACATTTAGAACAACCGCTGCTTATCATAGACAGGCTATTTGATTCTTCCAATCAGGTTTATCAAAACTGAAGATTCCAATTTAACATCTTTAATCCAAACATGTTTTATTAATATATTGACAAAAAAAGTAAATCTTATTCATAACTTGAGTTTAAAATTTAAAATTCCATATATTACTGAAGTTAAGCTAATATAAATCAATCTGATTCTGATAAATTAAGATGTATATGGAAAACATCACCAAACACAATTAAGATGTATGTGGAAACCCTAAAGCACACACTAAAAAACCCCTCAAAAATTAGTGATTTAAAAAAAAGACAAAAAATAGTCATAAAAATCATTAAAGAAATTAAAACATTAAATTAAAAAGTATTCTTTTGGGCTGGGTGTGGTGGCTCCCACCAGTAGTCCCAACACTTTGGGAGGCTGAGTCAGGAGGATCGCTTGAGGCCATGAGTTTAAGACCTGTATTTGAGTGAGACCTTGTTTCTACAAAAAAATTTTAAAAGTTAGCTGAGTGTGGTGGTACATGCCTATAGTCCCAGCTGCTCTGGAGGCTGAGGCCAGAGGATCTGTTGAGCCCAGGAGTTCAAAGCTGCAGTGAGCTATGATCACACCACTGCAGTCTAGCCCCAAAGACAGAGTGAGACACTGTCTCTTGAAATTAGGACAATATAATATTCGGCCGGGCGCGGTGGCTCTTGCCTGCAATCCCAGGACTTTGGGAGGCCAAGGCAGGTGGATCGCAAGGTCAGGAATTCAAGACCAGCCTGGCCAACATGGTGAAACCCCCATCTCTAGTGAAAATACAAAAATTAGCCATGCGTGGTGGCACGCAACTGTAGTCCCAGCTACTCAGGAGGCTAAGGCTGGAGAATTGCTTGAATCTGGGATGCAGATTCAAGTGAATCAGTATCATGCCACTGCACTCCACCCTGGGTGACAGAGCAAGACTCTGTCTCAAAAACAAAAAAGAAAAGAAAAGAAAGTATAATATTCACTTAACACAGAAGAAAGCAATAGACCTGCAGGTGCTTTCTGATCTTAAAAAAAAAAAAAAAAAAAAAAAAAAAAAAAAAAAAACAAGAAAGCAGTAAGGGAGAAATAAAGGGGGGAAAAAAAAAAACACGAGGCAAAAGAAAAGTAAGATGGCAAACACAAATCCAGCCATATCAATAATAGCATTAAATGTGAACGGGGCTGGGCGCAGTGGCTCACACCTGTAATCGCAGCACTTTGGGAGGCCGAGGCAGGTGTATCACCTGAGGTCAGGAGTTTGAGACCAGCCTGGCCAACATGGTGAGACCCTGTCCCGACTAAAAATACAAAAATTAGCCAGACATGTTGGTGCAGGCCTGTAATCCCAGCTACTTGGGAGGCTGAGGCAGGAGAATCACTTGAATCTGGGAGGTGGAGGTTGCGTTAATCTGAGTATCAAAATTATTTGAGTATCAAAACTGAGTATCATATATATATAATCTGAGTATCAAAATAATCAAAAAAAAAAAAGAAGTGAATGGACTTAATCAAATCAAAAAGCTGAAACTGTCAGACTGGATTAAAAAAAGAAAATTCAACTATATGTTGTCTACCGAGCAAGATACGCTTTATTCCTTTTTTTTTTTTTTTTTTTTGAGACAGAGTCTCGCTCTGCACCCAAGCTGGAGTGCAGTGGAGAGCAATCTCGGCTCACTGCAGCCTCTGCCTCCTGGGTTTAAGCGATTCCCCTGCCTCAGCCTCCCAAGTAGCTGGGATTACAGGCATGTGCCACCATGCCCAGCTAATTTTTGTATTTTTAGTAGAGACGGGGTTTCACCATGCTGGCTAGGCTGGTGGTGAACTGATCCCGGGTGATCTGCCCGCCTCAGCCTCCCAATTACAGGCTTGAGCCACCGCCCCCCGTCTTGTTTTTTTTTTTTTTTTTTTGAGACAGAATTTCACACTGTTTCCCAGACTGGAGTGCAGTGGTGTGATCTCAGCTCACTGCAACCTCCACCACCTCCCAGGTTCAAGCGATTCTCCTGTCTCAGCCTCCCGAGTAGCTGGGATTACAGGCATGCACCACCACACCCAGCTAATTTTGTATTTTTAGTAGAGACAGAGTTTCTCTATGTTGGTCAGGCTGGTCTCAAACTCCCGTCCTCAGGTGATCCGCCCGCCTTGGCCTCCCAAAGTGCTGGGATTACAGGCATGAGCCACCACGCCAGGCCCCAATTTTTTTATTTTTCATAGAGATGCAGTCTCACTATGTTGACTTGGATTGGCTCAAATTTTTATTCAATAGGTTTATGCTTGACTAATGAAAAATGAAGTTTCTGGGTTTTTTTTTTTTTTTTTTTTTTTTTTTTGAGACGGAGTCTCGCTCTGTCGCCCAGGCTGGAGTGCAGTGGCCAGATCTCAGCTCACTGCAAGCTCCGCCTCCCGGGTTCACGCCATTCTCCTGCCTCAGCCTCCCGAGCAGCTGGGACTACAGGCGCCCGCCACCTCGCCCGGCTAGTTTTTTTGTATTTTTTAGTAGAGACGGGGTTTCACTGGGTTAGCAAGGATGGTCTCGATCTCCTGACCTCGTGGTCCGCCCGTCTCGGCCTCCCAAAGTGCTGGGATTACAGGCTTGAGCCACTGCGCCCGGCCGAAGTTTCTGGGTTTCTGATACTTTTCTATTAACTAAATAGAGAGATATAAAAATACATATATATACACATATAGAGGGGACTGTCGGTATACATATTGTCAAGAACAACACCTTAGAGACATTGTTTTTTAAATTTTACATTTTTAATAGAAAAACAACTTTTATGACGGCTAAATATACAAGGTAAATTTAATTCTTAAAAAGAAAAATTGGCCAGGCATGGTGGCTCCTGCCTGTAATCCCAGCACTTTGGGAGGCCAAGGTGGGTGGATCACCTGAGGTCAGGAGTTTGAGGCCCACCTGACCAACATGCAGAAACCCCATCTCTACTAAAAAAAAAAAAAAAAAAATTAGCCAGATGTGATGGCAGGTGTCTGTAATCCCAGCTACTTGGGAGGCTGAGGCAGGAGAATCACTTGAACCCAGGAGGCAGAGGTTGTGGTGAGCTGAGATTGCGCTGTTGCACTCCAGCCTGGGCAACAAGAGCCAAACTCTTGTCTCAAAAAAAAAAAAAAAGAAAAAAATTATTAGTAAGAACAAGCCAGGCGTGGTGGCTCATACCTGTAATCCCAGCACTTGGGGAGGCCGAGGCGGGCGGATTGCCTGAGCTCAAGAGTTCGCGACCAGCCTGGGCAACGAGGTGAAACCCCATCTCTAACAAACACAAAAAAATTAGCTGGGCGTGGCAGCATGTGCCTGTAGTCCCAGCTACTTGGGAGGCTGAGGCAGGAGAACTGCTTGAACCTGGGAGGCGGAGGTTGCCGTGAGCCAAGATTGCGCCACTGCACTCCAGCCTGGGCAACAGAGTGAGACTCTGTCTCAAAAAAAAAGAAAAAAGAAAAAATAATAATAGCAGACTTCTAGTGGTACATGCACTGAAATAACCTTATAAGTCTTTAGAGAAAAATATTAATGCCAGACTCTTGGTGCATAAAAAGCATATTTATTACACAGTTTATACCAAAAGTGCATTTGAAATACACATTACTCTGGTACAATAAGGTGGGAAACTCAGCCTCAATGTTAATTCAGCCTTGATCTTAATATAGTCTGTCTCTTAGTGCATACCTCATAGTTTGTCTCAAAAGTTGAAAATTACCAGCAATTTTCTGTTGATAGCTTTATTTGTAATTTTGGCAAAAGTTTTTTTTCTTTGAGATAGGGTCTTGCTCTATCACCCAGGCTGGAGTGCAGTGGCACAATCTTTTGGGCTCAAGTGATTCATCCACTTCACCCTCCCAAGTAGCTGGGACCACAGGTGTGCACAATCACGCCATGCTAATTTTTAAAATTTTTTGTAGAGATGGGGTCTTGCTATATTGCCCAGGCTGGTCTTAAACTCTTGAACCCAAGACATTCTCCTGCCTCAGCCTCCCAGAGTACTGGAATTATAGGTGTGAGCCATTATGCTTTAAAAAAAGCTTTAATTATTATTTTGCTAATTTTCTACAGTCATGTCAGTTTCTTTTTTTTTTTTTTTTTTTTTGAGACGGAGTCTCCGTCGCCCAGGCTGGAGTGCAGTGGCCGGATCTCAGCTCACTGCAAGCTGCGCCTCCCGGGTTTACGCCATTCTCCTGCCTCAGCCTCCCGAGTAGCTGGGACTACAGGCGCCCGCCACGTCGCCCCGCTAGTTTTTTGTATTTTTTTAGTAGAGACGGGGTTTCACCGTGTTAGCCAGGATGGTCTCGATCTCCTGACCTCGTGATCCGCCCATCTCGGCCTCCCAAAGTGCTGGGATTACAGGCTTGAGCCACCGTGCCCGGCCGTCAGTTTCACATGAAACATCTGAGTACCATTTTTGATGAAAATTGTAGAATAGGGATCGTAATATTTTCAGACTTTTTAAACAAATTGAATCATAAGTATTTATTATATATAAAAATAAAACAAAGCAGATTTATTTTTTTATAGAGTTGGGGGGTCTCTATGCTCCCAGGCTGGTCTTGAGCTCCTGGCCATCCTCCGGCCTTAGCTTCCAAAAGTGCTGGGATTATAGGTGTGAGCCACCACACCTGGCCCAAAAAGTAAATTTTAAGACACTTTTAGATTTTAATTTTCGAAAAACAAAATCATTTTATTTGTAGGGGTGAATTAAAGTGATTAAAATAATAACTTGGATAGCCAACTGGTATAGAGTTACTTTCTTAAGATCAATGGATGAAGCAACTAAATTAAGAACTACACACATCAGAGTGAACGAAGATTCTTTGAAAAAATAAACTTAAAAAAGTAAAAAGAACTATGCACAGAGGTGCTAAATAGGCAGTCAGACCCCTCATATCATGTATTATGCAGCTTCTTGCAAAAAGTTGAATTGCTACTCTTTTTAATGTTTGCTTTTGTTCACTTAAAACTTTTTTTTAATATATAAAATGTTAAAATAAGTTGAGGAATCAGCTTTCACTTTTTTTTTTTTTGAGACAGAGTCTTGCTCTGTCACCCAAGCTGGAGTACAGTGATGTGATCTTAGCTCACCAGAACCTCTGTAGGCTCAAGCGATCCTTCCACCTCAGACTCCCGAGTAGCTTGGATTATGGGCGTGTGACACCATGCCTAGCTACTTAAAATTAATTTTTAAAAAACTTGTTTTTTGAGATGGAGTATTGCTCTGTTGCCCAGGCTGGAGTGCAGTGGCGTAATCTTGGCTCATCACCTCTGCCTCCCGAGTTCAAGTGATTCTCCTGCCTCAGTCTCCTGAGTAGCTGGACTACAGGCACATGCCACCATGCCCAGCTAATTTTTGTATTTTTAGTAGAGACAGGGTTTTACTACATTGGCCAGGCTGGTCTCGAACCCCTGACCTTGTGATCCACCCACAGCGGCCTCCCAAAGTTCTGGGATTACAGGTGTGAGCCACCATGCCCGGCCCTTTTGTTTTGTTTTTTGTTTTTTTTTGAGACACAGTGTTGCCCTGCCTCCCATGCTGGAGTGCAGTGGCACAATCTCACCTCACTGCAACCTCTGCCTCCCAGGTTAAAGCGATTCTCCTGCCTCAGCCTCCTGAGTAGCTGGGATTACAGGTGTGAGCCACCACGCCCCGCCTAATTTTTGTAGTTTTAGTAGAGACAGGGTTTCACCATGTTGCCCAGGCTGGTCATGAACTCCTGACCTCAAGTGATCCGCCCACCTCGGCCTCCCAAAGTGCTGGGATTACAGGCATATAAGCCACTGTGCCGAGCCTTAAAAAACTTTGAAAACAGCCGGGCGCGGTGGCTCAAGCCTGTAATCCCAGCACTTTGGGAGGCCGAGACAGGCGGATCACGAGGTCAGGAGATCGAGACCATCCTGGCTAACACGGTGAAACCCCGTCTCTATTAAGAAATACAAAAAACTAGCCGGGCGAGGTGGCGGGCGCCTGTAGTCCCAGCTACTCTGGAGGCTGAGGCCGGAGAATGGTGTAAACCCGGGAGGCGGAGCTTGCAGTGAGCTGAGATCCAGCCACTGCACTCCAGCCTGGGTGACAGAGCAAGACTCCGTCTCAAAAAAAAAAAAAAAAAAAAAAAAACTTTGAAAACGTGCTCAATTTTAAAACAAAAATCAGTATGGAGTCACTCACATATGCTTGTTTTCTGTGGTCTCACATAATCTCTCATTTAGTCACATATATGCTGATTTTTTTATCACAATGAAAAGAAAGAAAAAAGGGTTTCAGAAGATAGAATCCATGAAGAGGCTAGTAATGAATCCTCTGACCACAGAAAATCAGTGATAGACTGCAAGATCACAATTTATCAGTATCGTAACAAAGAGGTATAATAAATTTTTTCTAAAATACCCAGTTCATTTTTACAATGAATCACACTGATAAATATTTCTAAATGATTCATGTACTTTCATATGAGGTTATTAATAGTCATGCTTTTCTGGTATTAGTTTTTTCCTATTCTTGCTTCAAGGTCCAACCTTAAATTTCTGGACAGTCTCAAATATCCCAAGGGCTAGGAATAAACCACAAAAGTGATAATTCATCAACATTTATTTTTACCAATGCAATAAATAAATCTGTCATGAAGTTAATTTCTCCTAATTTGTATAAAATAATCCCATTAACCTGTGAAAAGTAATGATCATATTGATTTTTCTAGGGCTCAAACCCTTAGACAAATCTCTCTTTGATTACCTGTTAGTGTAAAGAAAACTGAATGCATTTTATATTAATATTTAAACTACTGGTAACTGTAAACAAAGTAGCATTTATTAAAATAGAATATACACTTAATTTATACTAAATTCCAGGGAGATTTATACAAGTTTTTCAGCCTTAATTTTTAAAGGAACACATGATTTTTTTTTAAACATTACCAGTCAATTATATACAAAATTGAAACATGCCATTCAAGCCAGATTGTGATTTTAAAATAACAAACCTCTAAATAGCTAAGTAATGTACAATGTGTAAAATTCTAATTACACACAGGTATAATTCTTACATAAATATTGGCCCTATAATACCGAGCGATATTTACAAGCAAACATGATCCAAACAGCACATGCAGATTCAGGGTAAGTAAACACTCGGACACGAACTGCCAGTCGCACTTGGTCTCCACGGCAACAGATTATTTCTTCACAGAAAGGAGATCTATTTAAGAAAAAAAAATTATTCAATTAAGAAGTGACCATACACTTTACTTTCTTATTTGCAAGTAAATCAGTATTTCAAATAATTTTTTCAGGCTAGGCATGGTGGCTCATGCCTGTAATCTCAGCACTTTGGGAGGCCGAGACAGGTGGATCACCTGAGGTCAGGAGTTCAAGACCAGCTTGGCCAACATAGTGAAACCCCATCTCTACTAAAAATTACAAAAATTAGCCAGATATGGTGGCAGGTGTCTGTAATCCCAGCTACTTGGGAGGCTGAGGCAGGAGAATCACTTGAATCCGGGAGGCAGAGGTTGCAGTGAGCCAAGATTGTGCCACTGCACTCTAGCCTGGGTGACAGACTGAGACTCCATCTCAAAAATAAATAAATAAAATAATTTTTTCAAATTCTGTCTCTGCTATCAAAGACACTATAATTTTGGTCAAGCTATTCAAATTACAGACTATTTCCTTATAGTCCAAACAAAATCAGAGATACCTGAGACTACACCAAAATCACTGGGAAAATCATCCCAGACTATCTAGGGCTACATTTCAGACCAAATGAATCAAAATCTGTGGCAAGGAGGGTAAGTCACTGAAAAGCTCCCATGTGACTCAGATGTCATTCCTAAATAACTACCAGATTAGGCTGGGTGCAATGGCTCACACGTGCAATCCCAGCACTTTGGGAGGCCGAGGTGGGAAGACTGCTTGAGCCCAGGAGTTCAAGACCAGCCTGGGTAACATAGGAAGACCCCATCTCTACAAAATAAAGATTTAAAAAAAAATAGCCACATATGGTGGCACGTGCCTGTGGTCCCAGTTGCTTGGAAGAGTGAGGTGGAAGGATCACTTGGGCCCAGGAGGTCCAGGCTGCAGTGAGCCATAACTGTGCCACTATACTCCAGCATGGGCAGCAGAGCAAGACCTTGAGTTAAAAAAATAAAAAAAACCCTGCCAGACTGATCTCTAAGATTCCTAAACTGAAAAAAGGATTCCATAAATTACACCTTACCGAAGACATGTGGCAAATGCACGTCTTGCATTTCTATACACAAAATGTATTGGGAACCCTTTAAATGTGTGACCATCAGGCACAGCCCTTCTTATGGCATCTTGAAATTCTTCATTGCCTGCTGAAATACTTGTTGTACGCTCAAATTCATAAGACGCCAAAGCTGGTGATAAAAGGTAGGAGAGCTGGTCTTCCCAAACAGTAGTGAGGCCCAGATCCTATAAGCAATCAAGAGAAAAAGAAAAAGTGAAATACAAAAATATTTTCAAAACCAACTAAATAAAAATGTTGATCATTTTAATGATACCAAGAAAAGATTTTTAAAAGCTATCATAATATTTTAATAATAATTATTATAGGGATGTATAGAAATAAAAATCAGATAAAAGGAACTACAGGTGATCAGATTTTACTTCTTAGAGAAATAACCAAAAAAAAAATTCAAAACAATGTCGTTCACGAGGTCCCCAAATCCTGTAGTACTCTAATATCTACTAAAAAATACTATATGAAATAGTCTTAATATGGAGGACAGGTATAATTCTTATATTTTGAGACATTTTGAGATATTTTACTTAACTTTAAAGAGTTTAGGCCGTGCGTGGTGGCTCACGCCTGCAATCCCAGTACTTTGGGAGGCCAAGGTGGGCTGATCACGAGGTCAGGAGATTGAGACCATCCTGGCTAACACAGTGAAACCCTGTCTCTACTAAAAATACAAAACATTAGCCGAGCGTGGTGGCGGGTGCTTGTAGTCCCAGCTACTCAGGAGGCTGAGGCAGGAGAATGGCGTGAAGCCGGGAGGCAGAGCTTGTAGTGAGCCGAGATCATGCCACTATACTCCAGCCTGGGCGACAAAGCGAGACTCTGTCTCAAAAAAAAAAAAAAGAGCTTAGTAAGAATGAATCTGTTTACTAAAGACTGACTCTTCCTACCACAAACTGAACTGCAGAGGTGAGAAAAGTCAACAAATTAATTCTATATGTAATTAAACAAGTATTTACTGAATATGTACTCTATAATAAACATATACTATAAGAGATAAAAAGATGAACACATTTTACAGGCCCCTAGGGAGCTTAAAACATATTTCTAATGTTAAAAACACATGATTCCACTTATTTTTTATTTTTTTTAATTTTTGGAGACAGAGTCTTACTCTGTTGCCCAGGCTGGAATGCAGTGGCACGATCTTGGCTCGCTGCAACCTCTGCCTCCCAGCTGATTATCCTGCCTCAGCCTCCTGAGTAGTTGGCATTACAGGCACCCACCACCAAGCCCGGCTAATTTTTGCATTTTTAGTAGAGACGGGGTTTCACCATGTTGGCCAGGCTGGTCTCGAACTCCTGACCTCAAGTGATCCACCCACCTTGGCCTCCCAAAGTGCTGGGATTTACAGGCGTGAGCCATCGCACCCAGCCCATGATTCCATTTGTAACACCAAATGATATCTATTGATATCTAGACATATGAAGTTAAAAATAATATTGTTACAAATACAAAAAATTCTCAAAATTCTAGATATTTTGATTATCGTAATGGGCTCTGGCATTTCCTCATTTCACATTCAAAGTTTTAACTCGTCACAAATGGTCTCAAAGGTCCATGGTTAACAATGCTTCTCCTGTGGCAAAATGTGAACTTTTGCTGATTTATAGGCACCTTAACTTAAATAGTGATCAACACTGGCATCCGTCACAGCTTCGTTTTCTTTTTCTATAAACAGTAATTCTTTCTTTCTTTTTTTTTTTTTGAGACAGGGTCTTACTCTGTCACCCAGGCTGGAGTGCAGTGGCACAATCTCGGCTCACTGCAGCCTCCGCCTCCCCGGCTCCTTTCACCTCAGCCTCCAAGTAGCTGGGACTGCAGGCATGCGCCACGACACCCGGCTAATTTTTGTACTTTTTGTAGAGACAGGGTCTCACCATGTTACCCAGGCTGGTCTTGAACTCCTGAGCTCAAGCGATCCACCCATCTCAGCCTCCCAAACTGCTGGGATTACAGGCGTGAGACACCATGCCTGGCCAAAAGTAATTCTTATAAGATACTGCTTTTATTTGTAAGCAGAACCTAAGAAAAGAAAGCTAAAGGCAATACAAGTGATGGAAGGAAATAAAAAGTAATAAGGGGCATTCATTTCCAGCAATATAATGGACCAGAGGTATCCTGACCAACTCTTGCTGAAACCATATTACAAACGCCAAGTTTTCCAAAATATATATTTAAATGCTTTGGTAAGTTGACAAGTGAATAAGAAATATATTAGAGGCCAAAGCTAAGAGTAACTGGGAACCCAGAGAACATGTTTGATAAATCAGTTTGCCTTTGATAGCCTCAAAGAACATAGAAAACAGGGCTCACCCAAGGTGGGGACTGGAACAGGGAACCCTAAAAGGCGAATGAGAACTCAATCTTGTAGGAATTTTGGATTCGAGTCCTTTGTTGGTGATACGTGTTACAAATAACTTTTCCCACCCCACAGCTTCAATCTCTTAATGTTTTCTTTTGATGAACTTAAGTCTTTAAGATATAATCTTTTCCTTTATGACTTAATACTTTTTATATCTTCTTAAAGGCACTTTACAAAGGAAATCTTCATGCTATTTGACAAGAGGCTTGATCTGGCTGGGCACAGTGGCTCACAACTGTAATCCCAGCACTTTGGGAGGCTGAGGCAGGTAGATCACTTCGAGACCAGCCTGGCCAACGTGGTGAAACCCTATCTCTACAAAAAATACAAAAATTGGCGGCATGGTAGCACATGTCTATAATCCCAGTCATTCAGGAGGCGGAGACAGGAGAATTGCTTAAACCTGGGAGGTGGAGGTTGCAGTGAACCAAGACCACGCCACTGCGCTCCAGCCTGGGTGGCAGAGCGAGAGACTCCATCTTAAAAATAAAAAATAAAAATAAAAATAAAAGAGGCTTGATCTCATAAGTAATCAGGGAAATGCAGATTAAAGCCAGACATCTACTTAGTTGAGTATAATATGAAAACAAACAGGAACCAACCTGGGGAGAAAAATGAATATGAAAAAAATATAACCCAGTATACATATTTTTTCTTTTAAAAATAATAGAGATAGTGTTTCATCATATTCCCCAGGCTGGTCTTGAATTCCTGGGCACAAGCGATCCACCCACCTCAGCCTCCCAGAGTGCTGGGATTATAGGCGTGAGCCATCAAGCCCAGCCTAACCCAGGATTTTTAAAGGGGCAAATATGTGAATAAGCATTTCACAAAGAGGAAATCCAAATAGTGGTATTCAGCAAAAATCTTGACTCTAAGGGATGTGAACAGGTTCACCATTCTTCATTTCTAAGAGGAAGTAATTCATTCTGTAAGTATTAATTAATTTGGAGATTTCTGAGTCTCAGAACTTAAACTTTCACGACTTTCAAAATTATAAGGTTCATAATAGTAGGGACTATAGTTGTTTTGTTCAGGTCTAGAATAGTGACTGGCACTATCACACACACCAGAAAAGAGTTAAATACAACAATACACAAATGAAAAGAAGTAGGAAACCACAACGGTCTCGGTGTGAATTACCTTCCTGTGCTCTGACACTAGGAGCCTCAGCTGCATCTCAATGTCATTGCTTGTTACTGACGCGTCGATTGTGGACGCGCACAGAGGTGGAAAGGGAGGAAGGGATGTTGTAGCTCCAGGAGCACACACAGATTTAATTGCTTCCTCACTCATGGGCTTCCATTTGGATTCATCATTCAAATCAAAGACACAGGTTTCTACTGCATCAGACGGTTGACAGTTTCCCAGGAACATCTGATGGTTGAAAACACAACCAATCGTTCGATATGGGTACAGTGGTTTGGGCTGTTCAGCAACTGGAGGTTCATCAGGATTGGCAGGTTTATGGATGTACCTAAAAAAATTAAATAATTTTACATATGAGAACTTAAAAATTAAGAAGGCAGCATCTTACTGAGAAAATTATTCTAACACTTAAGGCCATAACTACTTTTTCAGAACTAGAGTTTAATACTTTTTTTTCTTTATTTCCACAATTTGATTACTCTGTATTAATTGTATGGTACATCTTACAATACTGAAACCAACTCTAAACAACAGAATACATTCTGTGTATACTGTTAAGATCAAAGGCCGGGTGCGGTAATACCAGCACTTTGGTAGGCCAAGGCAGGTAGATCACTTGAGGTCAAGAGTTCGAGACCAGCCTGACCAACGTAGTGAAACCCTGTCTCTACTAAAAACACAAAAATTAGCTGGGCGTGGGAGTGCGTGCCTGTAGTCCCAGCTACTTGGGAGGCTGAGCAACAAGAGTGAAACTCCGTCTCCAAGAAAAAAAAAAATCAAAAAAGTTTGCTTTAGATAACATAATTAAAATAATCTGGTTATGCATTTTTAGGCACAACTAACCAAAACATCACTGTGCATGATTATCAACCAGGGAGAAAAAGGACTCAGGGAAATGAAGAGGGCCCATGGCCAAGCCTCTAGAACACATGCATTTGAAGACAAGATGAAGGAAAAACTGCGAACAGCCAGAGAGGAATAATGAATACTGAAAGACAATTACAAGAAATAAGCTAAGGAAAGAGAATATCCCAGGAAGAGAAGTGAGACAGCCAGGTGGAAAGGGGTCCCCAGAGAAACTCCAACCAGCCTGTGCACTGGGAGGAGCGTACACTGGGGTGGAGCCACACAAGTTCAGCAATTTGCAGTGGGGAGGAGCCTGGCCCCTCCTCTTCCTGAGTGGACCCTGGAAGTGAATCTGCGAGGCGGGAAGCACACTAGCGGGCGCTCTGGCTTTGTGGAGGGTCCCTGTTTCCCAGTTTTTTTCCTTTTTGTCCAATAAATTCCATTTTTCTCCCCCTTCAAATTGCCTACGAGCCTAATTTTTCGTGGCAGTGTGACAAAGATCCAGCTCTTAGCTGAACTAAGGAGGAAGTCCTACAACAGAGGTACTCAGCTCTTTCAAAATCTGATGACAGGCTAAAGTACTTCAAAAAATGTGTCCAGTGGATTGCCAACATGGAGATGGTAACCACATCAAATTTTAAAAAGAAATAATGATTTACAACTTGAACTTATTTTCAGGCTTAGGGATGATCATCAGAAAAAAACATATGCCGGCCAGGCGTGGTGGCTCAGCACTTTGGGAGGCCGTGGCGGACAGCCTGCTTGAGCCCAGGAATTAAAGACCAGCCCAGACAACACAGCAAAACCTCATCCCTCCAAAAAAATTAGCTAGGCATGGCTGTGCACACCTGCAGTCCCAGCTACCCAAGAGGCTGAGGTAGGAGGACCACTGGAACCCAGGAAGGGGATGCTGCAGTGGGCTGTGACTGTGCCACTACACTCCAGCCTGGGCAACAGAGTGAGACACTGCCAAAAAAAAAAAAAAGAGAGAAAACTGAAAAAAAAAAGATGCTAATCATACACAACTAGTAAATATAATTTACTGTTTACGAACATCATGTTGGTAAAGAATATTTGAGGTAAAAATTTTCTTAGAGTTCATTTACTTAGCTGCCATAATTGAAGTACTTTTTTACGTAATCACTAAAAAGGCTCTAACTAAAATCATCAACACGTACCTTCAAGTACCATCAATATGGACAAAAAACCCTTATAATTTAAAATACTTAAAACTTAAGCTGGGCACGGTGGCTCACGCCTGTAATCCCAGCGTGATTGGGGGACTGAGGTGGGTGGATCACCTGAGGTCAGGAGTTTGAGACCAGCCTGGCCAACATGGTGAAAACTTGTCTCTACTAAAATTATAAAAATCAGCCAGGTGCAGTGGCGTGCACCTGTAATCCCAGCTACTGGGAGGCTGAGCCAGGAGAATTGGCTTGAACCTGGGAGGTGGAGGTTGCAGTGAGCTGAGATTGTGCCAGTGCACTCCAGCCTGGGCAACAGAGCAAGACTCCGTCTCAAAAAAAAAAAAAACTTATAACTTCATTTTAATATCCTTATACACTTAGTAGACTAACCTGTGTCCTGTTAAACTCTCCCAAAAAGTGATGGTCCCATCAGTTCCACAAGTCATAACCCATGCATGAGGTACTCCTTTTGCCTTGGTCCCAACACAAACAAAGGCTTCTAATCCATATCCAAGAAGAAGGCTGCACAGAAGGTTAGCATGATCTTCACAGTCACCCTGGAAGATAAGACAAATTAAAATGAAGTATTCGTTCTTCCATATTGTTTCCTCATTACTTACTTAAATACAAAGTTATAATAAAAATTTATTGGCCGGGCACAGTGGCTCACGCCTGTAATCCCAACACTTTGGGAAGCCGAGGCGGGTGGATCACTTGACGTCAGGAGTTGGAGACCAGCCTGGCCAACATAGGGAAACCCCGTCTCTACTAAAAATACAAAAATTAGCTGGGCGTGGTGGTGCACACCCATAGTCCCAGCTACTCGGGAGGCAAGGCAAGAGAATCACTGGAACCCGGGAGGCAGAGGTTGCAGTGAGCTGCAATCGCGCCACTGCATTCCAGCCCGGGCAACAAAGTGAGACTCTGTTTCCAAAAAAAAAAAAAAAAGTTTTATAAAGAACTCACACAACATAGAAAGAAAAGTAGAATTTTTTTTTTTTTTGAGACAGCCTTTTGCCTGTCCTGTCACCCAGGCTGGTGACATGATTCACAGCAGCCTTGACCTCCCAAGCTTAAGTGATTTTCCTGTCTCAGTCTCCCAAGTAGCTGGAACTAAAGGTGTGCACTGCCACACCTAGCTAATTTTTTGTATAAACGGGGGTCTTACTGTGTTAACCAGGCTGCTCTTGAACTCCTGGGCTCAAGCAATCCTCCTGCCTCAGCGTCCCAAAGTGTTGGGATTATAGGCATGAGCTCCTGTTCCCAGCCTGGAATATTTTAATAGATTAATAGCTGAAGGACATGAACAAACAAGCAAACAAGTCATACAGCAAGAAATGCAAATAAATGGAAAGCACTCAACCAATGACTGATAGTATCTATATGTGATAATTTCAAGAAAATATATATATATAGGAAAAATGACTGGCAAGAACAACAACAAAATGCCAACAATGGTTACTACTGGGGAGGTTATATATAATTTTCCACTCTATTTTCCAGATTTTCTTTGAGGTGGTTATATTACTTTCAATTTTAAAAGTTATAAAGACCTATAAAAAACCAGAAAATATTAGCTGGGCATGGTGGTGTGTGCCTGTAATCCCAGCTACTCGGGAGGCTGAGGCAGGAGAATCACTTGAACCCGGGAGGCGGAGCTTGCAGTAAGCTGAGATCGTGCCACTGCACTCCAGCCTGGGCAACAGAGTGAGACTCTGTCTCAAAAAAAAAAAAAAAAAGAAAAGAAAAGAAAATATCTGATACTGTGTTTTGTGAAAAAAATTACTAAGATATTAAACAGTATGGCTACAATTTTGTATTTAAGTGTACGAAAACTACAGGCAAAAGCAAAAATAACTATTTGAGTTGCGTTTCAGAATGAAGAACTTTCTTTTTTTTTTTCCTCTCGAGATAGGGTCTAGTTCTGTCACCCAGGCTGGAGTGCAGTAGGGGCGATCTCAGCTCACTGCTGCCTTGACATCCTCAGCTCACTGCAGCCTTGACATCCCTAGCTCAAGCGATTCCCCCGCTTCAGTCTTCTGAATAGCTGGGACCACAGGCGCTCATCACCAGGCCCAGCAATTTTTTGTGTTTTTGTAGAGACGGGGTTTCGCCAAGTTGCCCTGGCTGGTCTCGAATTCCTGGGCTCAAGCAATCTGCTTGCCTCAGCCTCCCAAAGTGCTGAGACTACAGGCATGAGCCACCTTACCTCGCCAAGAAATTTCTTTCTCCAAAAAATTTGCATTGGTGGTGCTACAGTTTTTTTTTTTTAATTAACTGTAAGAAAACAAACAGCATTTTATAATTCTTAAAGTGACTTTACAAAAATGTAATAACCAATCTTTTATTTTTTAATTTACTTTTTTTTTTTTTGAGATGGAGTCTCGCTCTGTCACCCAGGCTGGAATGCAGTGGCATGACCTTGGCTCACTACAACCTCCTCCTCCCAGGTTCCAACGATTCTCCTGCCTCAGCCTCCAGAGTCGCTAGGACTACAGGTGTGCACTACCATACCCAGCTAATTTTTATATTTTTAGTAGAGACGGGGTTTCACCATTTTGGCCAGGTTGGTCTCGAACTCCTGACCTCAAGTGATCCGCCCACCTTGGCCTCCCAAAGTGCTGGCATTATAGGCATGAGCCACTGCATGTGGCCAATCAACCTTTTAGACCCAATTATTTCTGAGATTTTGTCCTAAAGAAAATTCAAAAGTAAAATAATAATATCTGCAAAGATAGTCAATGTAAAAGTTCATTCACGATAACATCGAAAAATTAAAAATCAGCTTAACTTTATGGCCAGGTGTGCCGGCTTTTGCCTGTAATCCCAGCACTTTAGGAGGCTGAGGCGGGCAGATCACTTGAGGCAAGGAGTTCGAGACCAGCCTGGCCAAGAAACCCCATCTCCACTGAAAATACCAAAAAAAGAAAAAAAAAGGTCAAGCATGGTGGCTCCATGCCTGTAGTCCCAGCTACTCAGGAGGCTGAAGTAGGAGAATTGCTTGAGGCCAGGAGGCAGAGGTTGCAGTGAGCCGAGATCATACCACTGCACTACAGCCTGGGTGACAGAGCGAGACCCCGTCCCAAACAAAACAAAAGAAAACAAACAACAACAACAAAACCACTGAATAAAAAAAACGACCCTAACTTGGCAGTTAGGGAACTTAACAATAGGGAAACAGTTAAGTATATTTTGTATATTGACTCAATAAAACTTAAACACTCATTAAAAAAATGGAAATCAGCACTTCAGGAGGCCAAGGCGGGCAGATCACCTAAGACCAGGGTTCGAGACCAGCCTGGCCAACACAGTGAAACCCCATCTCTACTAAAAATACAAAAATGAGCTGGGGGTGGTGGCATGCACCTGTAATCCGAGCTACTAGCGAGGCTGAGGCAGGATAATCGCTTGAACCCAGGAGACGGAGGTTGCAGTGGGCCAAGATCGTGCCATTGCACTCCAGCCTGGGCGACAAGAGCAAAACTCCGTCTCATTTAAAAAAAAAAAAAAAAAAAAGGAAATCAGAAAGATTGTAGCAACACATAGAAAAATGTTCATAGCATAATGCTTAATTATAAAGCAAGATACAAAAATTTATTTACATTAATTATAATTATGGAATAAATGATACATATACAGGAGAAAAAATATAAAAAATGATAAACTGGGAATAGAATTATGGGTAAAGTTTCACCATTACTGTTAATGCTGTTGTTATATACATATACATACACACACATATATATGTGTATATACATATTTTAACTTGCTCTGTCGCCCCGTTTGGAGTGCAGTGGCGTGATCTCGGCTCACTGCAACCTCCACCTCCCAGGTTCAAGCAATTCTCCTGCCTCAGCCTCCCGAGTAGCTGGGATTACAGGTGCATGCTCCCACGCCCGGCTAATTTTTTGTATTTTTAGTAGAGACAGGGCTTCACTGTATTAGTCAGGATGGTCTTGATCACCTGACCTCATGATCCGCCCGCCTCAGCCTCCCAAAGTGCTGGGATTACAGGCGTGAGCCACCACACCCAGCCTAAAGATAGTTTTACTTGTTTGTTATCATACTATCAACATTTTTAGAATACAGATTAGGAAATATCCCATAATCTATAAAATTAGTTTACTGAAATCAAGTCATTCAAAAAGTGTAATTAAATATACATTTGTATGTAAAACTAAACAAAATAGCATGCCATTCAAGATTTCTTTTCTATATTCATTTTGTACTGCCATTTTATCTGTTTTTGTTTTTTTTTTGAGATAGTTTCGCTCTTATTGCCCGGCTGGAATGCAATGGCGCAATCTCAGTTCACAGCAAACTCTGCCTGCCAGTTTCAAGCAATTCTCCTGCCTCAGCCTCCTGAGTAGCTAGGATTACAGGCATGTGCCACCACGCCCAGCTAATTTTGTATTTTTAGTGGCGACAAGATTTCTCCACATTGGTCAAGCTGATCTCGATCACCTCAGGTGATCCGCCCACCTAGGCCTCCCAAAGTGCTGGGATTACAGGCATGAGCCACCGCACCTGGCCCCATTTTCTCTTTTTTAAAGATGTATTATCTGAGCAAATTTCAACACATCAATAGTACCAGAAAGCCATGGTCTGGTCCTGGTGCTGTCTCTAATTCATTCTGTAAGTTGATTTCTGACACTTTAGTACTTGTAGGTCCCTACATCACAGAAATCACAATAAGTTCAATAAGAAACCACATGAGAAAATAAAGATGCTGAGTTTTTTGTGTATTGATATTTAAATGTTATGAAAAACAGAACAAGGTTCTGACGTGGTCAAGTTGACAGCACAGCTGTCTCACGGTACCCAAGGGGGTTAGTTAGTTCCAGGACCCTTGCAAAAGAAAATCCATGGATACTCAAGGCTTATATAAAATGGTATACAGTTTTTTTTTTTTTTTTGAGATGGAGTCTTGCTGTGTCCTCAGGCTGGAGTGCAATGGCGCAATCTTGGCTCACTGCAACCTCCACCTCCCAGGTCTAGGCGATTCTCCTGCCTCAGCCTCCTGAGTAGCTGGGATTACAGGCACGTGACACCACACCCAGATAATTTTTTGTATTTTAGTAGAGATAGGGTTTCACCATGTTGCCCAGACTGGTCTTGAACTCCTGACCTCAGGTGATCCACCCGCCTCAGCCTCCCAAAATGCTGGGATACAGGCATGAGCCACTGCACCCAGTCAAAATGGTATTTTACATATAACCTAAGCACATCCTCCTATGTACTTTAAATCACCTCTAAATTACTTAAAATCTCAATACAATGTAAATGCTACATAAACAGTTGTTATACTCCATTGTTTTATATTTGTACTATTATTTATTATTGTGTTATTTTTCACTTTTATAAATATTTTTGCTCTGCAGTTGATTGAATCTACAGATACAGAACCTGTGGGTACAGAGGGTTGACTATATGTACATTTTCCTAAGGCATTATTTTACAAATGGATTACAAATTCAGAGCAACTATGATATACTGCTACTTAATTCTATTATGTGTGTATAATACCTTGCTTCTACAGAGAAAGGCCAGCAGAGTGCACCACTGCTCCTGTTTACCTCCTCCTCCAATAACAGGGGCTCGTTCATAACCAAGGACATTAACAAATCTTGCTGCTTGCCTTGGAGTATCAAGAAGCCGTCCAGCTCGAAGTGGTTTAACGTAGGAACAGACTGGTCTATTTATCCCATTTTCATCCTAGGGAAAAGGGGAAAAACATCTGTAATGACATATTAATCATCCCCAGTTATGTTTTTTTCAAATACATTAATGTAGGATAAAATAATTCAGCATACCATTGATTGAGTGCTTACCTTGTATCCGGTATTAGGCTGCAAAGTGCTGTGTATATAATTTCCCTTAATCCTCATCTCTCTTATTTTCATTTTATAGATGAAAACTGGGGAGCTACAGCTATCTAGCTCTGAGCGGTTTTACTCCAAAGGCTGTGGCAATAAGAACTCCGCTGAGAAACGTGTGGGCAGGTACGTAGGGGAGGGAGAGGTGCTCTAAGCTGAAGCATTCTTTCACATTACCATATAGAATTTAACAATATATAGCCAGACAGAACAAGTAACTCTTCTGATTGGCTCATATAATAGAAATGATCATAGCTTGGTTCTAGTTTGTTTCCGTTAGTGCCTCAAATTTAGAGATCCACAGGAAACAATAATTTGTTAACCAAGTCAACAGAAAGCAAAATTTCAAAAAACACTCTAGAAAAAGTTTTACGTTCTAAATACAGGATGTATCTTGGTGTTGGTGCTGAATAACTTGTATGCATATATAGGTCTCTGATGACTGTCTACCACTGTGATTTTACAGTTAGTATTACCAAAGCCCACAATCTCTTTACCTTCCTGGTTACTGACACGGCACTGTAAAAGGGCCACTTACTCTTCAACATTTGGAGATGACCTACCCTCTCTGGTAGGGCTCCTCAGGACATAAGATCTAACCCAGCCAACAGAAACACCATGTGTCTGAATTATCAGGACCACTAATGTCTTTCTCCATAACCAAAACATCTTTTTCCAATATAGTCCCATACTTCAGCAAGGGAAAAAAAAAATCTCACTTATTTACATTTGATTATAGTGAGAAAGATCATAAATTTTTATGTTGCAGAGCAAATTGGCTATAGATTCCTCTCATACCTATAGTTCTCAACAGTAGAAGGCATCAGTTTTTTTTTTTTTTTTTTTTTGAGACAGTCTCGCTGTTGTCCAGGCTGGAGTGCAGTAGCGTGATCTCAGCTCACTCCAACCTGCACCCCTCCAGGTTCAAGCGATTCTTGTGCCTCAGTCTCCTGAGTAGCTGGGATTACAGGTGTGCACCACCACACCTGGCTAATTTTTGTATTTTTGTAGAGAGAGGGTTTCACGATGCTGACCAGGCTGGTCTCAAACTCCTGACCTCAAGTGATCCGCCCGCTTCAACCTCCCAAAGTGCTGAGATTACAGGCATGAGGTACTCTGCCTGGCCTAGAGGGCACTGATTTTTAAAACAGAGGATTATTATTCTAATTTTGGGGGGATATAGAGAACTCTGATTTTCTTTTACATGAACTTAGCATTACTAATAATCTACTGTTGTATAAGAATACTAAGTCCTGAAATCACAAATTAAATATTAAAAGGATATCCTCAATGCTCAAGTGATTTACAACATTTTCTTAAAACTTAGTGGCCTTAAAGTTCAATTTCTGTAACTTATTTTAAGGTTTTTTGCACTAAAAAGTTCAAAAGGAATCAATGAATTACTATTCTATTATAGCAAAACCAGCTAACAAAGGATAAAAAGAATAATGAATTATTAAGTATGATGGCCACGGTGAATCTACAGATCTTTGGTTAGGACTGAGGTGTAGGAATGTTACTCCTATTCTTACAAGTCCACTAACACGCAAGAAAAGATGAGCACATAAGAAGTGGAAGCATTTGCCTAAGTCAATCATCAATAGTAGCATCTTAGAATGTAAGATACATCATTTTATTATAGCAATATTCTAATATTATCTAAATATATCCCCACAAGCTAAAAAATAAAAAATCGTTAACCAAGTCAATTGAAAGCAAAATTTCAAAAAACACTCTAGAAAAAGTTTTACATTCTAAAGGCAGGATATATCTGTATATCATCTATATATATTTATATATATTTCATCTATAAAAGCAATATTGTTTTTATAATTAGATTGCTTTATATTGTTGTTCTTTAATTTCATAACTAGTCAAATACAGGAAGCAGCAGCAAGAAACAGGTCTGGCGAATCTAAATTAAATCAGCATTTTATTTACTCTGTGTATGGAAAGAGGTGGCACAAACTAAAAAGGCACCAGTAAAAACTCCAGTTTAATACAGGCTTTGCCATGACTGAGTTGCTGTTTGGCCTTGAAAACAGCGTTCTCTTCTCTAACCTTCATACTGTTTACAAAAAGAGCCAATGCCTGGCCACTTGACAATCTTATATGGTTACTATGAGACTAAATTACCTTCTATGGTTCAAATCTTACAATGAATTCTCAGAGAGTGGAATTCATTTAAGTAATATTTCGTAAAAGAAAACCCCACGTCCTCGACTTCCTTAGTGCATCGCAACTTTTTCCTCCTCTTTGATCCTACCATTTCTCTGATTCACTGCCTTACTCCATCCTGAGTCCTCTCTAGTTCCTAATTCCACATGGCAACGAAGAAATGCCTCATTTATATAGACAGCACGGAGCCAGTTTTTAAAACACATATCTGTATTTATTTATATATGTGTGTATATTTTTTTGTCGTTGTTATTGTCATGAGACCGTCTCACTCCGTCACCCAGGCTGGAGTGCAATGGCGTGATCTCGGCTCACTGCAATCTCTGCCTCCCAGGTTAAACAATTCTCCTGCCTCAGCCTCCTGAGTAGCTGGGATTACAGATGCCCGCCAGCACGCCTGGCTAATTTTTGTATTTTTAGTAGAGACAAGGTTTCGCCATGTTGGCCAGGCTGGTCTTGAACTCCTGACCTCAGGTGATCCACCTGCCTCGGCCTCCCAAAGTGCTGGAATTACGGGCGTGAGCCACTGTGCCCAGCCAGGAAGCCAGTTATATTTTGATTGGTTTCTCCTTGCCCTTGTCCTGATATTGCTGTTACCTTGCCAACCAGTCATTCAATATATAAACAACGCTATCAGAAAGTCAGAAGCCATTTCCCTTATTCCCACCTCTAGTCAACCTCTCATTCCCAAGCTCCCCATCTGGAAACTAAACCACTTTTAGCCTGTTCCAAAATCTAGGGAAAGTAGGGTAAAGCTAGATGGATGCACAGGATCGGAGAAACTTAATATACTACACTATACTTATATGAAAGCATCTATATGAGGCTGAATATATACAAAATATTTGAACTGTTCCTTAGGAGTTACAAAAAATAAGTGACCCTGACCATATAATTTATGTTGGTCTGTAAAAGAGAAAAAATGGGTTTAGGACTCAGGAAAAATGGAGGCAGAGATATATAGTTGAAATGCTTCAGTTAAACATTACTGGTCACTGGCTTAGAGGTCATGGTTATATAGAATTTTTTTTAAAACCCTAACAAAAAAAATATATATGCCCAGAGCCCCCCGGTTCTGCATACAAGAGCTGGATTTACATATAACCTGCAAAGTGTCCAAATGGTTAATTATTTAGCACTAAATATCAAGCAAGTACACATTCCAAGTTAAACAAAATGGATTTTCATCTACTTTAAATCAAATATATTCAGAAAGGGTTTAAAACACAATAACAGATTCAACCTGAGAAAGCTGATTTTTCAAAAACCCACAATAATTGAAATTGAAAGTAAAATAAGACATAGATTGATCTTGCCACTCACCTATGCAGTTAAAGAAAATATTACAAAATCAGCATTTTATTTTACAAATACACTTTTATTTTTTTGGAATACATTTTACAAATAAATATTAAACGAAATTTACACACGTAACAGTAAATCTCAAATACAGGCATAAAATTATTCTAATATAATTTACAAACCTGTGCAAAAATCTTAACGAGTCGTGAGTTGTGTGAGGGTCGAATTTGCAAATATTCTCTCCACCACTGCTTGGCATATACAAGAAATAATCGCTCTTTCTCTGCAGTTTTCTGACGTTCCAAAGCAAGCTTGAAATTTAAAAAAATATTTTTCAATTTCTATTCATTATCCTTAATTACTACCAAATATGTAACAAATTTATCTACTTCTCTACATCATTACCACCCTAATCTGAGTCATCATCATCTTCTATAAGAGCCTTCTGACTTCCCTGTTTCTACACTTACCCCTAGTCCAAGCCAGTCTCCATACAATAGTCATAAGTCACCTTTTTTTCCTCCCAAGACAGAATTTTTTTTTTTTGGTTGGCGGGATGCAGTCTCGCTCTGGCGCCCAGGCTGGAGTGCAGTGGCGTGATCTCAGTTCACTGCAACCTCTGCCTCCCACATTCAAGCAATTCTTCTGCCTCAGCCTCCTGAATCCCAACACTTTGGGAGGCCAAGGCAGGTGGATCATTTGAGGTCAGGAGTTCAAGACCAGCCTGGCCAACATGGTGAAACCCCGTCTCAACAAAAAATACAAAAACTAGCTGGGGATGGTGGTACATGTCTGTAATCCCAGCTACTCAGGAGGCTGAGGAAGGAGAATTGCTTGAACCTGGGAGGAAGAGGTTGCAGTGAGCCGCGTTCATGCCACCTTACTCCACCCTGGGCGATTGAGTGAGACTCTATCTCAACAAAACAAAACAAAACACACTGTCATTCTCTTGTTTAAAACACTTCATTCTCGACCGGGCGTGGTGGCTCACGCCTGTAATCCCAGCACTTTGGGAGGCCGAGGCGGGCGGATCAGGAGGTTAGGAGATCGAGACCATCCTGGCTAACACGGTGAAACCCCGTCTCTACTAAAAACAAAAAAAATTAGCCGGGCGTGGTGGCGGGCGCCTGTAGTCCCAGCTATTCGGGAGGTTGAGCCAGGAGAATGGCGTGAACCCGGGAGGCGGAGCTTGCAGTGAGCAGAGATCGCGCCACTGCACTCCAACCTGGGCGACTGAGTGAGACTCTGTCTCAAAACAAAACAAAACAAAACAAAACAAAAAAAAAACTTCATTCTCCATCACATTGCAAAATACCTGCCCGGCCTATGAACGCTGGCCCGACTATCTCATCTTCTCCTCTCTCCCCAGCCCACTACACTCCAGCCACACGACACTTTCATTTCTCCGTAGGGGCTTTTGTTCTAGGCTGTTCTCAATGCTGGAAGCTCAGCCCCAATCTTTGCGTGGGTGGTTACTTCCTGCCGTTCAGACCCTTTCCCTAGTCACCTGACCTATGATCAGTCACCCAATAACCACTATATCATATCCGCTGTAATAATTCTCCACAAAACACCTTCTACTATCTGATTATTTTGTTTGCTGACTGATTGCTTCTCCTGCACCAGAATCTAAACTCCTTGAGAGCAAGCTGTCTAGCTGTCTGCTGCCCTGTACACAGCTACATGCCCAGTGTCTGGAACAGTGTCTAGCACATTTTAACACCTGTTTAGGATCCATACATATTTGTGACTTTAATTTCTTTTAAGAGACAGGGTCTTGCTCTGTCACCGAGTCTGGAGTGCAGTAGCATGATCATGGCTCACTGTAGCCTCAGATTCCTGGGCTCAAGTGATCCTCCCGCCTTAGCCTCCCCAGTAGGTGGGACTACAGGGATGCGCCAACCATGCACAGTTAACTTTTAAAATTTTTGTAGAGATGAAGTCTACCTATGTTGCCCAGGCTGGTCTTGAACTCCTGGCCTGAAGTGATCCTTTTACCTTGGCCTCCCAAAGTGCTGGGATTACAGACTAATTAGCCTGGCTAAAATTTTTAATAGTGCAATTTTAAAGATAAAATTAGAAGCAATTTATCAGAAACAGAATAAACTTATGTTTTAGTCACTAGAAATTATAAATAAGACAGTGGAAATATGAGAAAAAATATATAAAATAATGTTAAGTTTAAAAAGGAGAACCTGGCTGGGCACAGTGGTCTATGTCTGCAATTCCAGTGTTTTGGGAGGCTGAGGCAGGTGGATTGCTTAAGGCTGAGAGTTTGAGATTTCAGTGAGCTATAATTACACCACTGCACTCAAGCCTGAGAGAGTGAGATGCTGTCTCTAAAAAAATAAAATTTAATTTAAAAAAACAAGCTACTACCCTAAAAAAGTAGAGCCCAAACATTTACTTTGTATGTCACATAAATATATGAATAACATGATTAAAACTCACGTATACCATTTTGGAAGGCCGAGGCAGGCAGATCACAAGGTCATGAGATCGAGACCATCCTGGCCAATGTGGTGAAACCCTGTCTCTACTAAAAATACAAAAATTAGGTGGGCGTGGTGGCACACGCCTGTAGTCCCAGCAACTCAGGAGACTGAGGCAGGAGAACTGCTTGAACTTGGGAGGCAGGGGTTGCAGTGAGCTGAGATTGCGCCACTACGCTCCAACATGGCGACAGCGAGACTGTCTGAAAAAAACAAGCTAAAAAAACCCTCACGTATACATATATGTATATGTGTGTATACACCATTTATTTAAGAGACATGGTCTTAGTCTGTCACCCAGGCTAGAGTGCAGTGGTACAATCACTCACTGTAACTTCAAATTCCTGGGTCAAGTAATCCTCCCATTTCAGCTTCCCAAGGAGCTGGGACTATAAGCATGTACCACCATATTTGACTGATTTTTCAAAATTTTTGTAGACACAGGGTCTCACTATGTTGCCCAGGCTGGTCCTGAATTATTGGACTCAAAAGTGATCCTCCCACCTTAGCCTCCCATACGGCTGGGTGTTTATTTGAGTAACATCAAGATTGGTTTCCACTATGTGGTTTCAGGTATATATACCACCCATGACATATGTCAGAAGCTAGAGATTAGAGGGAGATGACAGTTTACAAAAGGAAGGAAAAAAAGTTTAAAGAAAACAGGGCAGGGCATTGTTTGCCTGAGGGAGAAGCACTAGCATCTAACCACAGGTCTGTAAAAGGAACAACATGACAGGCAGGGTGGAGTAAAGGGTGGTGTATGGAATCAAGGAGAACCATGCCACGAGTGCCATCCAGCAAGTCAGCAGATAATGAGAACCTCCAAACTGCAGACTGGCAGGAACTAAACGGGACGGCAAATCCAGTGCAGAGGAGTGAAAACGTCTGCCGATCTCGTAAGACCCAGGAAGAAAGCAATTCGTCAGAAACCTGACAGTGGAACTAGGGAAAAACCCTTTCCAAATACACTCTAGAAGTGGCAAGCGCTCTACCCTGAGAGGGCAGAGCAGAAAAGACACAAGCAGCAAGCTTTCAATAAACGTCCGTGAAAACGTTAAAATCCCACCCCACCGAGGTTACACTTCACTCTTTTATCCTCTTCAGCTTTATCCTGTAATTTTTTCTTTTTTTAAGACGGAGTCTCGCTCTGTCGCCCAGGCTGGAGTGAGTGGCGCGATCTCGGCTCACTGCAGGCTCCGCCTCCCGGGTTCCCGCCATTCTCCTGCCTCAGCCTCCCGAGTAGCTGGGACCACAGGCCCCGCCACCACACCCGGCTAGTTTTTTTTTTTTGTATTTTTAGTAGAGACGGGGTTTCACCGTGTTAGCCAGGATGGTCTCGATCTCCTGACCTTGTGATCCGCCCACCTCAGCCTCCCAAAGTGCTGGGATTACAGGCGTGAGCCACCGCGCCCGGCCTGTTCTGTAAAATTCTTATGTTGTCTCAATAAACGTTCATTGTATTTCCCAAACTAGATACAGATTCTCCTAGGAAAACAGTCTTGTCTTTATCTTCTTTCTCATCCTTTTTGTGAACCTCTGAGTGCTAATCTAGAAAGTAATAAATGGTAATTTTCTAAAAATAGAGTGCCTTCTAGGATCAACAGTTAAATACACTACTATGAAAACAGACAGACAAAAAAAGAGAAACTCATAACTATTTACCTGTGTGTTCACTACTTCTTGAGATAATGTTTGATTGAGTGGTGGATACATTTCAAGTTTTATATTTAAAATTCCCACAGAAACTTTTGATTCTGTGCCTATAAACATAAATATTTAGAACTTCAGAGATTTCAATACTATGTATATTTACTCAACCAAAGTCTAACCAAAATAACTCAGGCACTTGGTGTTTTACCACTTACATGGACTAAAGATAACATTCAACATCACCTTTAATATTCATACTAAAAATGAACCAAATCATTTTTTTAAACAAAGGTGTTTATCTAATTATAAGGAGATTAACTATTTTCTTAGCTTTCTGACGCTCTTTTTCTTCTTTAAGTAGAGGTGGGGGCTCCCTATGTTGTTCAGGTTGGTCTTAAACTCTGGAGCTCACGTGATATTCCCGCCTCAGCCTTCCAAAGTGCCTGGTGGGATGACAGGCATGAGCCACTACACCTGGCCTTTCTAACATGGTTTAAGAAACGTTTCTGACCTAAAGGATTTGAGACTCTTAATTTTTATCTTCATGAAATGTACAATGTCAACCAGACTTACATTAAATTCAAAGTCAAAGCAACTGTTAACACCTCATTCTGTCTCCACACACACACTAAAAATTAGAAAGCATTTATATTGTCACTTATAGTAACTCCCATTTGTCACTTCCCATTATCAAATTACAGGCTGAGTAGAAATTTTCAATCCATGCCTGGATTTAAAGAACTAGTAAACAAATATACTTCACATCAAAATGATTTAATGCTTCTTTAGTGAATGCTTCTTTAGAAATCTGCTTGTTTCCACGTCACTGCTATGATTATCATGTTAGGACTATTTTTGAAGACAAATAATTGGGTATTGTCTTTGAAAATAAATTTCCTACATAAAGAACACTTTTTTTATAATTTTTATTTAAAGAAAAATACATTCTTGGTATGACTTATTAAAATCTAAATTACCGACCGGATGTGGTGGCTCACGCCTGTATCCTAGCACTTTGGGAGGCCGAGGCGGGCAGATCACAAGGTCAAGAGATCGAGACCATCCTGGCCAATATGGTGAAACCCTGCCTGTACCAAAAATACAAGAATCAGCTGGGTGTGGTGGCGTGTGCCTGTAGTCCCAGCTACTCAGGAGGCTGAGGCAGGATAATCGCTTGAACCCAGGAGGCGGGGGTTGCAGTGAGCTGAGATTGCACCACGGCACTCCAGGCTGGTGACAGAGCTAGACTCCGTCTCAAAAAAAAAAAAAAAATCTAAATTACTAAGTCTATGCTGTACACTGGCAAGGTTTAACTCTGTGACTAAGGTTCAAAACCAAAGTAATTCCATTATATGTTATAGATAAAACATTGGTGGGTTTTGTTTTCTCATTTTATTAGCAAATATGTGTTACACAGCAGGCAGTGTGCAAGATTCCAAGGAGACTGTGATAAATAAGATAGGCACCAGCTCTGCCCTCAAGGAGTACTTGATACTGACACTGAGCAAATTTTTACCTCTTCTAAGTCTCACTCACCCACACTGTCAAAGGCTGGGAGAACACCTACTCCGTATTTTGCAAGAATCACTGGTACCAAAGAGGATGTATTCCAGGGTGTGCTGGCTGGACGCATGTAAGTTTGTATGTGTGTCAAGAATATCAATTTTCTTCATAGCCTTACATTATATCAAATGAACTTGAAATTAAAACCCTCAAAATTCCTGTATTCATTTTCCAGAAAAAACCATTTCTCCTAAGACAAGGTCAGATTGACGGTGAAGTGCTATACTGATACTATTCTTCAAGACATTTCTCAAGACTAGGATGCTGGGGTCCAATTGTAACTAATGAAATTCTATTTTACATGTTTCCCTCTTGCATTATAAAAGCATTTTAAGGATATAAAATCTATTTACAAATGAACCGTGGCTATTAAAAGGTTAACAATGACATATTAATCATCATACCTACACCCATAAGTTCCACAGTCAGACTGGTCACTCCATTTTCTGAGCCCAAAACCGATCGCCATTCCAGAAAATACGATGCTACTAAAGTCGTCTCACCAAATATGTCTGTTTTGATTAGCACCATATGAATTGGATCACTTATTGATAACATTGTTGTTGAATCAGCCATTCTGGTTCCATCACCTAGCAATATAATTCAAACAAAATTATATCACACTACATATTCAGTTAGGCCAATATAAAATAATACTTTTATTAAAGAATATACTAAATAATAAGCTTATGAAAAACCAAAAAGAACAATTTGCTAATGTCTCAGAAAGCGTGGAAAAAACTGGAAATACAAATATAGTCCTATTTCTATCACTAACTTTTCAGAAGACTGGCAAATTGTGATGAGTTATCCAGTAACTTACAGCATATCAGTGCTTTCTGATTCAGGAGATAAGTCTGTTCTTTAAAACTACTTAACGGAAGTATAGGCTACTACAATAAAAAGCCTTCAAGTATGTCAACATTAATCCCCAAACTACCTCTAGAAATCCCTTTAACCTCCAGAAATTATCACTGTATAATCAACATACAACTGAAAAATATAGCACATTGAATCTAGCAATTTATCCTCTTAATTGCCTTATCAGGATAACATCTTTCAAAGGGGAAAAAAATAAATTTTAGTAATGTTTCAGTCATCTTTAAATCTAAAAATTCTGAAGACATATTCTGAAACTTTGCTTAGTTTAAAAATATAAAGATTTCCATATTGACAACTAAAATGTACAAAATACCTTTACTGAAAGAAGCATAGTGTAAAACAATTACAGGAACCAAGTAGCATAAAATTTAGTTATGAGAATTATATGCTTTATTGGAGAAATAAGAAAAGAGAAAAAAACCAAAATGACAGTTATATGTTCACATCTAAATTTGACTATTTATTTATGTATTTATTTATTTAAACAGAGTCTCACTCTGTTGCCCAGGCTGGAGTGTAATGGCACGATCTCGGCTCATTACAGTCGCCTGCCACCATGCCTGGCTAGAAATTCTTGTATTTCTAGTAGAGACGGGGTTTCGCCATGCTGGCTAGGCTGGTCTCAATCTCCTGACCTCAGGTGATCCACCTGCCTCGGCCTCCCAAAGCGCTGGGATTACAGGCGTGAGTCACCGTACCCAGCCTATTTTTTATTTTTTGTAGAGTGTCTCACTTTGCCCAGACTGGTCTTGAACTCCTGGCTTCAAATGATGCTCTCACCTAGGCCTCCCAAAGTGTTGGGATTTCAGCTGTAGTCACCGTGCCCAGCCTAAACTTTGACTTTTAAAAGTTACATAACATCATTAATCTGGTTATGTTTTATAAATGAGAACGACCATGTCTCGTTTTTCACTATATCATCCCAGCACCTGCCTAGCCTAACACTATGCACATAATAGGTATTTAAGTGTGTATTACTAAAAAATCAACAATGAAAAGTCAAAAAATAATCTCCAGGGAAAATGAATCGTAAACAGAATATTGCAAGGTGGTGGATAGTAGTTTAAATTGAAAAGAGCAGTGGGAAATGAAAGGCTAGAGATTCCTCCATTACAAATCTCTCCTTACAGAAAAAGTCATTATTATTGTTTCACAATAAAACATAACAAAGATTTACTCAATTAAATGATGATTTATTACTGTTTCTTACCCAGGCTTTCTCTGTGTACTTCAAGTAAAAAGCCATCATGAAAATCTGGTTCACAGGCACATGGAACAGGTTTTGAACGAAAACGTTGGTTTCGATAATGTAAACATAAAGTAAACGTTGAACAAACTTGTCCAGGTAAAGGCTCAGGTTCTTGCAGATGTTCCAAGAAAGCTTTTCCACCCAAAACCTGAAGGTAAAGATACCTCCGTGTTGGATCAATATTAGCTGTAAAGTGTAGCAATATATATGAGGAAACTGCCGAATAACTTAAAAGAATGTGATCAATCATTAGGAAATAAAAACTTGACAGATAAAAACCCAAAACCAAAGACTAAAAAAAAGCAAGAGTAACAAATTTATTACTGTATATACCAGAATCATTTGTACCCTGGGGAGAAGATACCCATATAATATGCTATTCTTTTCTGAGTTTATATCCAGGCTACTTTCTCCCAGCTGGAAAGGCCTCAGAGCCAACATGTGGTATACTTTTGCTTCTTAGCTGCTTAACCAACATTCCTCCACCTTCACAAACCAACTCATATAATTATCAATTCAGCAAGTGTATTTGTCAGATAATTATATTACCATTTAAAAGCGAGGCTATACAGTTTTTATAAAACATATTATTAAAACACAAGAAACTGGTGATCCTGTTTTTGCTTCTACTGTGCTATACATTAACTCTTCTGATATACTTCATGCAAAACAGAATCTATGTTTTAGCTAACTATAAAATTTTAAGTATTTTATTTTGGGGGAAAAAAATGGAAATGTCTTCTATCAAATACCAAAGACTACAGCACATCAGTATTTACTATAAACCACAACTAAATTAATGTTAAAATATACATACTTTTTTTTAATGTTGATTGTCTATCAAAACAAATAGGTTGTTTTGGAGAGGAAGGGAGTTCTTGCTCAACACTGTCCTAGAAAGGCAGGAAAAAAAAAAATCAAAACAAATTAGAAAACAATTATAGGTTAAGGAAATGTCAATAAACATGACTAAGCACTGAACCTAACAACAGGATAAAGCCTTTTCAAAGAACCCCTTATTTTCCTAGCCTAACTAAAATAATGAAAATAAAAGCCTGCATAAAAGATGACGTAACCGGTCACTCCTAAAATCAAATGCTAAGGAATTAAACTGTCTTCAAGTAATACTATCCACATAAAGCTAAAAACAAATCCTTAATGCCTTCAACAAGGTTAAACTTTCTGCAAGCCTATATAACATGCTTATAATTCCACCACGAGCTGATTTTAATAAAGTGTCATCACATAGTAGAAGCTGTTATTAGGTCAATTTTTATAACAAATGGGTTCATAAAACTTCAAAAACCAAAAAAAAAGGTGCTGTATTAAAATACTTATTCCCTGTTGTATTATGAAGTCCATCCAATTTTCACATTATATTACCCAGGTATTGAGGTCACAGTTTTCATTATTGCCTCATTTTCAAACGAAGGCCTACTTACTAATTCTGCACTGAGAGACTATCATCCCATTATTGACCTATTTGTATGAAAAGATCTGAGGACTCTTATGGACAATTATTTTCTTAAAGAAATTTGTAATTTGTTAATCATAGAGAATACAATCCCAAAAGAGTGCTTATTTTTAAAATATGCTTAATCTAAAAAAATTACAGATCATAGTGAAAAAGAAGTTCGTTATGATTAACTAATTTGACTAAAGTATGTATATTCAAAATTAACAGACCTAGAACATAAGAGAAAATTCTGTCACTGTAGAGAGAGGAATATGATATATAACACAAATTTTATTGATACACAAAACTATTTGGTATATTCAAGGGCAGAGCTAGCCTATACCTGAAACAAGGACACTAGTAAACAGAATGACCTTAAAGTGGTTTCACTAAAAGGAAAGGCCCCACATCGGAACCTTATAAAGTGTTACACATTAGTATATACTTATACTCTCATTTATTTCCCTAAAAGATTACTCACAGTAACAAAATTAAGTTCTTTCATCACATCATCAATGATTCCTCGACGTCTAAGGGCTTTGATCAAATCTTCTGTTGATAAATGTTGTTGATCAGGTGCCAATTCTTCCCGTATAGTCTCAGCAAGGATTTCTCTTATTCTGCCATGAACATCCATCTATGTAGAAAACTCATATTACAATGTATAACATCACAAAGCAGTCAAATACTGCTTCTGAAGTTTTAGGTTTCTCCAGCTAATAATAGTAAATGCACAATTGTTACCACAATTGAATGGGAACAAAGGTAAGCTTTTAAAGAATGAATCTTTTGAGGACAAATTCTAGAAATCGTCTCCACTGGTTATCTGGCACCTTTGTTACCGTTTCTCCACAAATAACACTCAACCAAAAAGAATCTTCTGAGAGGGAGTATAGTACAATCAAAAGAACACAGACTGGGGAGTAGGCAGATCAAAGCATGATCTTACTACTCTCATACTTCGATCTGCCTACTGATAAGGGACTCTTACCAGCTTTCAACTTATTAGATGTGTAACCTCAAGCCAACTTATTTACCCTTTATAAATCTGTTTCGTCACCGACAAGAACGGAAAAACCTAGTGTAGTGAGTGCCCTTTCACAATAGTGTTGTGAGGATTAGATAAACGACGCTAGACACCTCGCACAAAGCCTGGCACACAAGGGCACCATAAACGATCGCTTTTATCACCTGGTACTCAGTCGAGCGAGCGCTGCAGAGACTGGAGGTTCTTCCGGAGCTCCGCAATATTAACAAATACCGTCATTACAAATCCTTTAGTAACTTCTCTTCCATGACTTCTTTGAGAATTGCTGATTGAAGCTCCTGGTTCAACTTCGCTAATACCCACATGTTTCAGGGGTGAAGACACCCTGATATCTGCCGGGCGCGGAGGCTCACGCCTGTAATCCCAACACTTCGGGAGACCAAGGCGGGCGGATCACGAGGTCAGGAGTTCGAAACCAGCCAGACCAACATGGTGAAACCCCGTACTAAAAATACAAAAATTAGCCGGGCGAGGCGGCGTGCGCCTGTAGTCCCAGCTATTCAGGAGGCTGAGGCAGGAGAATCGCTTAAACCCGGGAGGTGGAGGTTGCAGTGAGCTGAGATCGCGCCATTGCACTCCAGCCTGGGCGACAGAGAGACTCCGTCTCAAAAAAAGAAAAAAACCCTGGTATCTTATAGCAGAATATAAACCTCCAAATACAACTTACACTCAATTGGACTTCCAGAAGTCGCTCGCTAAGCGCTTCATTCTCACGGCCGTCCTAAAACGCCAAAACGCTCGTTCTATCGCCCCAGACTCTTGCTAGCACCTGCTTGGCTCGTTTTCTCTCTCGGAGGCCAGGACGCCCTCCTCAAACTCAAAGCTCTGCCCACCCCGCGCTGCGCACCCCGCAGTCCTCGCTAGAGTCTCGGCAAGCAGGTGCCGCGGTCGGCCCGCGGCCGCCGGGCAGGAGGGAAGGGTCCTGGCTCGGCCCGGCGCTCTCTCCCAGCGCCCGCGACTCTCACCTTACTCAGCTGCTGGTGGATGAGCTGCTTCAGCTCGGAGGCTTTCTCCGGAGGCAGCGACATGCTGGCAGCCGGCGTCTCCCCGCCGCTTCTTCCCGCCTCAGACGCCCTAACTGCGCGGCCCCGGCCCGGCCAGGGAGCGTTAGGAGCGACTGGAGCACAAAGCGCCGCAGCCGTTCGCCTAGCGCAGCTCCCGGGGGACGCAACGCCGCGTCAGGCCGGCGGCTGACCTGGAACTGAGGCCCCGGCAGCGGCGGCGCCAACTGTTTTCAAACAGTGGCGGACAAACCGGACTCGGGGCTGGCCCGCACGCTGCCTGATCGTTTCCGCCCGGCGCGCCACCTCCCCGCTGGCCCCGCACCCCGAGACCTCAGCGCACCCCATCGCCTTGCTCGCTAGGGTCTGCGGAAGTGCCGCTCGCCCCGCTTCGCGGCCCCCCGGCGGCCTCTTTCTGCCCTCGGAACCGGCCTCGGAACCGGCAGTTAGCTGGACGGGCCCTCAGGGCCCAGCGCCCAGGGACTCGAAGGACCCGCCTGCGCCCCGCGAGGTCCCGGGGACTCGGGCTTCCGCCTCCCTGCTGCCCTCGTTCTGCCCAGTGTCACGCTTAGTCCCCGCTGGCCACCGCCACCCCCCCTGCGACCATGTTCGTTCCCTGCGGGGAGTCGGCCCCCGACCTTGCCGGCTTCACCCTCCTCATGGTGAGTCTCCGCTTGCGCTCGGGGCTCTGCCTCGCCAGGCCCCTGCGGTGTCGCCCCCCGACGCGGGGTGTTCGGCGGTGCCGGGAGAAAGAGGGCCCTAGTTTCTATTTCAGGTTCTCGGCCGGAAAAAACGGGGAGGTTGTAGCCGGAGGCAGACGTCCCAATAGAACCTTTGTCGGCTCTAAAACCAAACGTAGTCAAGTCTACAATTTGTAGTCTGTGTGTCCTGTAAAACGTGATGTGTTCGTACATTCTGGATACACCGTACTTATGTTGTGCAGGGCATCCTTCAGTTTTGTCCTAGAAAGTCTTTCTGCGACTAGTTTTAGATCAGTCTTAAGCTGGCATACTATCGTTGTTAACCGGAGAACTACTGATAGGGCAGTAAACGCTGACTCTTGCCGGTAGTTAGCAGTTTTATCGCTCTTCATATTCGTTCATTGTTTTAATAAAGTCTATAATGTGCGAGTATTAGAATAAGACTAGGTGCGTGCCTTCAAGGAATTTACAGTGTAGTTGGCAACATGTGTAATTAATAAGAGCAATAAATGCTAGGATAGCAGTTTGAAAGGATATGGAAAGGCCCTGAGATAATTGGGAGGGAAGGGACAGAGGGCTCGTTAAGAAAGGCTTCATAGGCCGGGCGCGGTGGCTCACGCCTGTAATCCCAGCACTTTGGGAGGCCGAGACGGGCGGATCTCGAGGTCAGGAGATCGAGACCATCCTGGCTAACACGGTGAAACCCCGTCTCTACTAAAAATACAAAAAACTAGCCGGGCGAGGTGGCAGCGCCTGTAGTCCCAGCTACTCGGGAGGCTGAGGCAGGAGAATGGCGGGAACCCGGGAGGCGGAGCTTGCAGTGAGCTGAGATCCGGCCACTGCGCTCCAGCCTGGACGACACAGCGAGACTCCGTCTCAAAAAAAAAAAAAAAAAAAAAAAAAAAAAGAAAGGCTTCATAGAGAAGGAAGTATGTAAAAGACGGAGGGGCTGTGGGCTGGGAGTAGGGGAAAGTAGGCGCTTCAGAAAGATAGATGTCTGTAACACAGTCACGTAAGCATGGGGGACTTGAAGCCTGCCAAGAATTTGGAATGACACATTGAGAGAGAATAAGCTGTAGGCTCTGTGAACCCAGAAGGCACCACTGGAAATGCACTCTTTGGAGTGGTGTAAGGCTGGAGAGAGCTGGAACTGTCATTCTTATTCACCACATATAAAACACACAGCCCCAGAGAAGAGTGTTTCAAAAAGGAGGGAGTAGCCATGTCAGAAGTAGCCCAGAGGTGTGTAAGGTGAAGAAAGCGTATGTTTGGATTTAGCGACATGTTAATGGTGGTCATCTGGACAGTTACCAGTGAAGTGGTGAAGAGAAAAGCCATATTGGAGTGGGTGAATGAATGGCAGAAAGCAAGTAAAGATTTGGGTTGTATTATATAGATATATATATCTCCAGTCATTAATTCAGAGACAGGCATGATGGCTCACACCTGTAATCCCAGCACTTTGGAAGGCCAAGTACAGGAGAATCTCTTGAGCTCAGGAGTTTAAGACCAGCCTGAGCAACATAGTGATACCTCATCTCTACAAAAAAAAATAATAATAATAAAAATTAGCCAGGTGTGGTGGCCTGCACTTGTATCTCAGCTACTCAGGAAGCTGAGGTGGGAGGATCACTTGAGCCCAGGAGGCAGAGGCTGCAGTGAGCTGAAATCATGCCACTGCACTCCAGGCTGGGTGACAGAGTGAGACCCTGTCTCAGAAAAAAAATTTTTTTAATAAGAGATAAAGTTTCTGCTTATGTTTTTGTGGGTGACTTGGAGAATTTTTGCTATGTAGAGACACAAGAAATGAGGCTGAGCTAGAGGGCTATGTGGGGTCAAGATCTTCTAGAATGAAAGATATTAGAGCATGTTTATGTACTGATGGACATAATACAATAGTGAGGAAGAGAAGGATGGTACAGAGTTTAACCCAAGTGTCAAAATTGTTGAGAAGGGAATTACAGGAGGTGACTAGGCAATTGGTAGGTGACAACAGTGAGAAGTGGAGAACATGCTGAGGGAACACCCTGAAGTACAGAAACCAAAGGAATTGTTGGAAGAATGCAAAGGAGGAGCTACATTAAAAGGATACTTTGGGGATAACCTCAATAAAAATTAGGCATGTATTAGATGTAGTTGGTAAGGGAATGGGAAAAAGTTTAGGTAGAGTGAATAATGTTGAACTTTTTTTTTTTTATTTGAGACGGAGTTTCGCTTTTTTTTTTGCCTAGGCTGGAGTGCCATGGTGCGATCTCGGCTCACTGCAACCTCCGCCTCCTGGGTTCAAGTGATTCTCCTGCCTCAGCCTCCTGAGTAGCTGGGATTACAGGCATGCGCCACCACACCTGGCTAATTTTGTATTTTTAGTAGAGACAGGGTTTTACCATGTAGGCCAGGCTGGTCTTGAACTCCTGACCTCAGGTGATCTGCCCGCCTCAGCCTCCCAAAGTGCTGGGATTACAGGCATGAGCCACCATGCCCAGCGCACTTTTCTAAAATACAAAATATGGAGACAAATTTGGGCAGAAGTTTATAGTTTTGGACTTGCAGAATGTGAGTTTCCTGTGACCTAACCATGTGGAGACATCATTAGGTTGTGGAGCTCCTACATGTTGTGGGATGTAGGTAGGGATTTGGCAGCTTTATTATTTTAAGTCGCGGGAAAAAGAGAGTTTGTGTGTGTGTTTAGTGTGAAAAGCTCACTTCAACGAATGAGTGAAGAGGCACTAATAAAGCAGATGGTAAGAAGACCCAAGAGAGCTTCTGTTCATACCTCGTAGTCTTTACACTTGCTTTCCCACTGCCTGGAATGGTCTTTCCCATTTCTCTGTATGGCTGTCTCCTTTACCTTTTTCAGGTCTCTAGTCTTTTGTCACCTAGGGTGAGTCTTTCCTCGATCTCTCTACTTAAAATTGAAATCAGCCGTGTACACACATCCTCGCACTTTGTCTTCGCAGCACTTACCGCTGTATATTTTACTGTTTGTTTTATTGCAGGTAAACCACTCTGGCTCGAATGGAAGTTCCATGAGGGCGTGAACTTTTGTTGGTTTATTTTCCTGCGTTCCCAGTGCCTAGAGCAGCAATTGACATAGCTGACGTTCAATAAGTATTTGTTAAATCAATAGTCTCAAAGGTGGAGGAGGCCCCAGCAGTTGTAGTTAATGAAAATCAGTATCTAGCCATGATGCTATGACGCTTTCAGTACTAATACTATGACTGTTGTTTTCTGTCTAAACTTTTTGAAGTGCTGCAACCAGTCGTGTTGGCTCACGCCTGTAATCCCAGCACTTTGGGAGGCTGAGGCGGGTGGATCACCTGAGGTCAGGAGTTTCAGACCACCCTGGCCAACATGGTGAAACCCCGTCTCTACTAAAAATACAAAAATTAGCTGGGTGTGGTGGTGCACGCCTGTAATCCCAGCTACCCAGGAGGCTGAGGCAGGAGAATTGCTTCAAGCCGGGAGGAGGAGGCTGCAGTAAGCCGAGATGGTACCACTGCACTCCAGCCTGGGAGACAGAGGCAGACTCTGTCTCAAAAAATAAAATAAAGTGCTGCTAATTTTGGTGACTTACTGAACATATTTTTTATAATTTCAGCCAGCAGTATCTGTTGGAAATGTTGGCCAGCTTGCAATGGATCTGATTATTTCTACACTGAATATGTCTAAGATTGGTTACTTCTATACCGATTGTCTTGTGCCTATGGTTGGAAACAATCCATATGCGACTGCGGAAGGAAATTCAACAGAACTTAGTATAAATGCTGAAGGTATGTAAGACTTTACCTTGTATTGTTCTGCTACAAGGTAGAGTTGTTTTAAGTTAGAAATAGACTTTATTGATAATTGTTTTGTAGCAAATGTTTACTTAGTGCCAACTTTGTGTAGAATTCACAACCCAATCACATTGTCCTATTCTTTTACATCCTGGTTTTAGTTGTTAGACTCTTGTAAATGGCAACTCTTATGAAGGTTGAGAATAAGATCATACTTGTGTTTTTTTTGTTGTTTTTTTTTTTTTTCTTTTGAGTCTTGCTCTGTCACCCAGGCTGGAGTGCAGTGGTGTGATCTTGGCTCACTGCAAGCTCTGCCCCCCGGGTTCACGCCATTTTCCTGCCTCAGCCTCACGAGTAGCTGGGACTACAAACGCCTGCCACTGTGCCTGGCTAATTTTTTATATTTTTTTAGTAGAGATGGGGTTTCACCGTGTAAGCCAGGATGGTCTCAATATCTTGACATTGTGATCCACCCACCTCGGCCTCCCAAAGTGCTGGGATTACAGGCGTGAGCCACTGTGCCCGGCCCATACTTGTGTCTTTTATAGAATTTAAAATTTCCTTTTTTTTCAACATGGATTTTTTTCCTTCTATTCTCAGTTTTATTTCTTGTTCTTACTGGTATGTGTAACCATCACTAATAATATGGAAAGGCAAAAAGAAGATTGCATTGGACTCAGTCCTGTAGGTTTAACATATGTTACGTCAACTAAGCCTCATTCTCTTAGTCATCCTCTTCCAGTATAGGATTCGTAATAATATGATATAGATAAGGCTCAAAGAGATTGACTTGCCTGATGCCACTAATAGGTGTAGGCTCTTCCCATACTGTAAATCTTTGTAATTCCTCATTGGACTATCAGGCTTGATTAATCAGGGAACACTGGTTATAATGCACCACAGCAGCTGGTGAGTAAGAGAAGAGCTCCTGTAGATCGTGAAGCATGGGAGCACCAGTTACTGCCTTTGATGGCTAACTGTTCTGGTGATCTTTCAGTCCTCTGTTTACCATTTTAAGGTCAAATCCAGAGGGATAGAAGAGCACAAAAGGCCTTTGGTGAATTGAAAGACAAATGAAGAAGCATTTTGGTTTTTGTGTCTTATTAACCATATCATTGTTCTTAGCTTACGATAATGAAATGTACATTTGAGAAATGACTTTATTATTGAACTCCCTACAGGACAGATGGCTTTGTCAACACAAGACTAAATTTTAGTTACTGCCTCAGAGGATAAAGGACTGTAAATGGTTAAAACCAGAATTCATGACTGGGTGCACTGGTGCACATCTGTAATCCCAACACTTTGAGAGGCTGAGGTAGGAGGAACACTTGAGCCCAGGAGTTTGAGACCAGCCTGGGCAACAAAATGAGACCCCATCTTTACAAAAAGAAAAAGTAAAAAATAAGCCAACCTGTAGTCCCAACCTCTTAGGAGGCTGACTTGGGAGGACTGTTGGAGCCTGGGAGGTTGTGGCTACAGTGAGCCATGATGATGCCACTGCACTCCAGCCTGGGTGACAAAGTGAGACCATATCTTAAAAAATGAAAGCCCCTAGAATTTGTATACTTTCCGCTAGTAATAACAGCTATCTTTTATTAAGTATTACTGTGAACTGAATGCCATGTACTTTTTTTTTTTTTTTTTTTTTTTTTTTTGATACAGAGTTTTGCTCTTGTTGCACAGGCTGGAGTACAATGGTGCAATCTCAGCTCACCGCAACCTCCGTCTTCCAGGTTCAAGCAGTTCTCCTGCATCAGCCTCCCGAGTAGCTGGGATTACAGGCATGTGCTGCCACACCCAGCTAGTTTTATGTTTTTAGTAGAGATGGAGTTTCTCCATGTTGGTCAGGCTGGTCTCGAACTCCTGAAATCAGGTGATCTGCCTGCCTTGGCCACTTAAAGTGCTGGGATTACAGGCATGAGCTGCCGCGCCCAGCCGCATTTACGTGTATTTCATTTAATCCTTACAACTGTTTTTTTTTTTTTTAAGACGGAGTTTTGTTCTTGTTCCCCGGGCTGGAGTGCAATGGCACAATCTCGACTCACCGCCACCTCTGCCTCCTGGGTTCAAGTGATTCTCCTGCCTCAGCCTCCCCAGTAGCTGGGATTACAAGCATGCGCCACCACGCCCGGCCAATTTTTTGTTTTTAGTAAAGACAGGGTTTCTCCATGTTTGTCAGGCTGGTCTCGAACTCCCGATCTCAGGTGATCTGCCTGCCTCGGCCTCCCAAAGTGCTAGGATTACAGGCATGAGCCACTGCATATGGCCTTACAACTATTTTGTAAGGTAGTTTTATATATAAGGAACTGTAACAAAATTATTTATTTATTAATATCTCCCTATATCTTACCCATATTAAAATTGGCCCAGTTTACCCCACAATGTTGCCCAAAGTTTAGTTTGTCCAAACCAGCACCTATAGTATGAGGAGACTTCAAAAAGTTTGTGAGAAAATGAACGAAAAGATAAAAACTATCAACTTTATTTCTGAACATCAGCTTCGTCAAGTTCAAGACACTTTTGTAAGCCATGATGGCAGCCATGTAGCCCATCCCTAAAGAACTGAGGGGCCTGGGAATTAAACCATGTCAGTGCAGTCTTTTTTACATTATTAATTGAAGAAAAATGGGTGCTCTTTGCAGATTTTTTAAGATTAGGAAACAAAAGAAGTCAGAAGCAGCCAAATCAGGACAAGGTGGAGGCGTAATGATTTCCCATTGAAACTTTGACAAAAGTGCCCTTGTTTGATGGGAGGAATGAGCAGCATCATTTTTCTGATGGACAAGGACTCTCGTGAATCTTTTCCAGTTGCTTTTCTGAGAAAGCTTTGATTGACTTTCTCAAAACGCTGTCATGGTAAGCAGATGTTATCATTCTTTGGCCCCCCAGAAAGTCAACAAGCAGAATGCCTGGAGCGTCCCAAAAAACTGTTGCTATGACTTCTACTCTTGACTGGTTCACTTTTGTTTGGCTGAACCACTTCTGCCTTGGTAGCCATTGCTTTGAATGTGCTTTTTCATCAGGATTATACTGGTAAAGCCACGTTTCATTAGCTACAGTTCCTTAAATATTTCAGGATCTTGGTATCACTTGTTTAAAATTGCCATTGAAAGCTGTGCTCTTGTCTGTAGCTGACGGGACACAATGGTTTTGTTGCTCATCGAGTGGAAAGTTTGCTCAACTTTAATTGTTCAGTCAGAATTGTGTAAGGTGAACCAATTGAGATGTCTGTGGTGTTGAAGGTTGTTTCTGCTGTTAATCGTCAGTCCTCTTCAATTAGAGCACAAATAGGATGAATTTTTCCTCAAATTGAGGTAGATGGTCTGCTGCTGTGGGCTTCATCTTTAACATTATCTCGTCCCTTCTTAAGATGAGTTACCCATTTATAAACTGCTGATTTCTTTGGGGCATTGTCCCCATAAATCTTTTTTTTTTTTTTTTTTTCGAGACAGTTTTGCTCTTGTCACTCAGGCTGGAGTGCAATGGCATGACCTCAGCTCACTTCTACCTTCGCCTCCCAAGTTGAAGCAATTCTCTTGCTTCAGCCTCCTGAGTAGCTGAGATTACAGGAGCCTACCAGTATGCCTGGCTAATTTTTGTATTTTTAGTAGAGATGGGGTTTCTTCCCCCCCACCCCCAGAGGGAGTCTCCCTCTGGATGCTCAGGCTGGAGTGTACTGGTGCAGTCTCAGCTCACTGCATCCTCCGCCTCCTGGGTTCAAGGGATTCTCCTGCCTCAGCCTCCCAAGTAGTTGGGATTACAGGCACCTGCCACCACGCCCAGCTAATTTTTGTGTTTTTAGTAGAGATGGGGTTTCACCATGTTGACCAGGCTAGTCTCAGTCTCCTGACCTTGTGATCTGCCTGCGTAGGCCTCCCAAAGTGCTGGGATCACAGGTGTGAGGAGCAACTGCACCTGGCCCCCATAAACTTTTTTATTTTATTTATTTATTTTGGTTTTTTTTTTTTTTTTTTGAGACAGAGTCTCGCTCTGTTGCCCAGGCTGGAGTATAATGGCACGATCTCAGCCCACTGCAACCTCCACCTCCCAGGTTCAAGCAATTCTCCTGCCTCAGCCTCCTTAGTAGCTAGGATTACAGATGCATGTATGACCACACCCAGCTAATTTTTTGTATTTTTAGTAGAGATGCGGTTTCACCGTGTTAGCCAGGATGGTCTCAGTCTCCTGACCTTGTGATCTGCCTGCCTCGGCCTCCCAAAGTGCTGGGATCACAGGTGTGAGCCACCATGCCCGGCCTATTTTATTTTATTTTTGAGATGGAGTCTTGCTCCATCACACAGGCTGGAGTGCGGTGGTGCGATCTTGGCTCACTGCAACCTCCGCCTCCTGGGTTCAAGAGATTCTCCTGCCTCAGCCTTCCAAGAAGCTGTGATTGTAGGCACTCACCACCATGCCCAGTAATTTTTGTTTTTTTGGCATAGAGTTTCACTCTTGTTGCCCAGTCTGGAATGCAATGCCATGAATTCAGTTCACTGCAACCTCCGCCTCCCGAGTTCAAGCGATTCTTCTGTCTCAGCCTCTGGAGTGGCTGGAATTACAGGCACGTGCCACCACGCCCAGCTAATATTTTGTATTTTTAGTAAAAAAACAGGGTTTCACCATGTTAGTCAGGCTGGTGTTGAACTGACCTCAGGTGATCCAACCACCTTGGCCTTCCGGAGTGCTGGGATTACAGGTGTGGACCCCCACTCCTGGCCTAATTTTTGTATTTTTAGTAGAGACAGGGTTTCACCATGTTGTCCAGGCTGGTCCTGAACTCCTGACCTCAGGCAATTCACCCCCCTCAGCCTCCCAGAGTGCTGGAATTACAGGTATGAGCCACCGCCCCCAGCCCTCATAAACTTTTTTTTTTATTTTTTTATTTTTTTGAGACTTGCACTGTTGCCCAGGCTGGAGTGCAGCGGCGCGATCTCAGTTCACTGCAAGCTCCGCCTCCCGGGTTCACGCCATTCTCCCGCCTCAGCCTCCCGAGTAGCTGGGACTACAGGCGCCCGCCACCACGCCCCGCTAGTTTTTTGTATTTTTTAGTAGAGACGGGGTTTCACTGTGTTAGCCAGGATGGTCTCCATCTCCTGACCTCGTGATCTGCCCACCTCGGCTTCCTAAAGTGCTGGGATTACAGGCGTGAGCGACCGTGCCCGGCCCCTCATAAACTTTTTTAAGCATCAGTGATTTCACCATTTATCTACCCAAGCTTCACCATAAATTTGATGTTTGTTCTTGCTTCAGTTGAAGCAGAATTCATGTTGCTCTGATAGGGGCACTTAATGTCTTATCCTTCTTAGTGCCTCAAACCAGAGCCTTTTCAGGTGTGTTATAGCAAGTCAGTACAAGTTTATTTTGGTGCAAAATGTTTTCATAAGTACACATTTTCTGTGAACTTTTTGAAGACCCCTCATATATCTGATGGTCGTGCTGTGCCCTTGAAATCTTTTCTACTCTAGAGCAGTCCCTTTTTTTTCCATCACAAACCGATTTATTGAAGAAAAGACTGGGTGTATTGTTTTATACAATGTCCCACCTTCTGATTTGTCTGATTACGTCGTCCTGTCATTTGGCTTGTTCTAGCCCCTGTATTTTCTGTAACTGGAGTTAGCTCTAAAGGCTTGATTAGATAAAAGGTTAATGTTTTGGGGCAGAATACATAAAAGGGGTTGTTGCTTTCATAGTGTATCACATCAGAAGAAAAAAGTACTAGGAAACAGGAACCTAACAACAAAAAGAATTACATAGGCCGGGCACAATCCCACGCTTGTAATCCTAGCACTTTGGGAGGCCGAGACGGGTAGATTGCCTGAGCTCAGGAGTTCGAGACCAGCCTGGGTAACATGGTGAAACTCGTCTCTACTAAAATACAAAAAATTAGCCCATTGTGGCGGTGTGCACCTGAAATCCCAGCTACTCGGGAGGCTGAGACAGGAGAATCGCTTGAACCCAGGAAGTGGAGGCTGCAGTGAGCCGAAATCACACCATTGCACTCCAGTCTGGGTGGCAGAGACTCTGTCTTAAAAAATAAACAAACAAAATTAGCCAGGCATGGTGGTGTGCTCCTGTAATCCCAGCTACTTGGGAGGCTGAGGCACGAGAATCACTTGAACCTGGGAGGCAGAAGTTGCAGTGAGCCGAGATTGCACCACTGCACTCCTGCCTGGGTGACAGAGCAAGATTCTGTCTCAAAAAAAAAAAAAAAGAATTGTATGATACACTGATGAGGAGGGTATTGCTATTACCGAAGAAGTGGTAGCTTACATTTTAAAAAGCTTAGCCTGCCCACCCCCTACAGATACATTCTTTTCAAACCTAGGTCTGTTGAATTAGACTACATGTGTTTGTCACAGATAGGTTAGAGGCTGAGTAATCTGTGCCTTAGTCTCTTTTCCCTAAATTTATACCCCTTTCCCTAATTCCTAAACTTCCTTTGGACTGAATATACCTGGTGCTTGGTAGATTTGCTGAGTTCAGCATACCTCCTAGTCACACCACATCATGCCAGCCATAGGAGACAGTCTCCGAAAGACCTGTAATAGTAGAAACCTGATCCACCAAAGGATTTGCCATTATTTGCAATCTGTTTATAGTAACCAGCACTTACCCCTTAGTGCAATAGTAATCCTGTGTCCTTAGAGACTGTTTTGTCCCTGACTCAGACAGGAGCTTCTCATTCCTTTTTTTTGAGATGGAGTCTCACTCTGTCGCCCAGGCTGGACTGCAGTGGTGTGATCTCTGCTCACTGCAAGCTCCGCCCCCCGGGTTCACGCCCTTCTCCTGCCACAGCCTCCTGAGTAGCTGGGACTACAGGTGTCCGCCATCATGCCCAGCTAATTTTTTGTATTTTTTAGTAGAGATGGGGTTTCACCGTGTTAGCCAGGATGATCTCGATCTCCTGACCTTGTGGTCCACCCGCCTTGGCCTCCCAAAGTGCTGGGATTACAGGCGTGAGGTACCGCACCCGGCTGCTTGTCATCCTTAGAAGTGAAGTTGGGCCGGGAAGCCTTAAGCATCTCTAGAGTGGGCCCCTTGTAGAATCTCATGAAAGCTATGGATCCTTTTCCCAGAAAAAAAATGCAAACACATTGACTCACATGACGTTTTCTATTATTTCAGATCCTTTAAAAAGTTCTAAGGAACACACGTGTACCTATTTCAGGATTTTATTACATGGCTAACATACTCCTACCTTTTACTGTTTCTTCTGTTAATCCCAGTGAGTGTTGCTGTTCTCTGGAGACAAGAGGGAAGAATATCAAAAGCCAAAAAGTTCAGTTTTCTTAAGGATGATTTTAGTTGTCACGATACCAGAAATTTTCAGGGGATAGTTAAAGTCAGAAAAAATAATTTTTGATACTTTCTTAGAGTTAACTTTTCAGAAATGAATTGTTCCATAGAATAAAGCCCACTGGCTCATTTTAAGGTACTTCTAAATTGTCTTATTTTAACCAGATGACATGTATGTTCTGTATTTTAATTATTGAAAATATTTAAATGCAAAAGGTATTATAATTCAATTTTTGTTTTTTATCATAATAATTTCAACTTGCATAACTTCACTATCATATGATTTCCTTTTCTTGTTTTTGTAGTATATTCATTGCCTTCAAGAAAGCTGGTGGCTCTTCAGTTAAGATCCATTTTTATTAAGGTTAGTATGTTGTAGTTTGCCTTTTTGTTTATTAAAGTGTAATGAGAAAATAAGTAACATTAGGAATTAAGATTCAAAAATTACTGTTTTTACCGTGTGTACAGTTATGAAGATCTGATTCTATAGAGAAATAATCTTATAATGTTTCAGATGTGTTACTGTCTTTTCATGATTATATAGAAAGGAAGTAGGACTTTTATCTTGAGTGTTACATATTTTCAGTTCGGGTAACATTGGTGAAAAAATGTAAGCATATTAATATTAGAGGTTTTTTCCATTTGTATTACATTTCAGCTGGTGGCATCTACATATAAACTGTGTATATATCAAATTATATATATGTCATAAAATATTCTGAATCCGACTTCTTTCCTCCTCCACTGCTACCACTGAGTCCAAACCACTGTCATCTTCATGCCCGACTCTACTCTTGCCCAATCTACCTCTCGCCAACGGCAGCACTGACGATCCTCTAAACCTACACCACATCACTACTCTCTTCGAAACCCTCCAGTAGCTTCTCCTCACTCAAAATTGTGATCCAGGAGAAGGGGCTTGCTTCCTAACGCACTGTGACACCAGGTTTTTGAGAAAAGAAAGGCTTTATATTACAGATTGACTCCCAAGGAGACAGGAGTCGAGCTCAAATCTGCCTCCCTGTGCTGGCTTCAAGGCAGTGTTCTTATTAGGAAAGGTTCAGAGGTGGATTCTGAGATGAGTGGGTTAGCGATGGAAGGAAAGGGTAGATCTGGTAAGTCCTTGGGCATGCACGGTTATCTTTTCATGCTAACTCATAGGGCCCACGTGCCAGTTCAGGGGAGTGAGTATGAAACGTGGCAATGGAGAGTCAGCTTGCGACCCCAGCAAGCTTGTTCTCTGCAGACTCAACTTGGCCATATTGGTTCCAGCCAATTTCAGCTGGTTCTTTTATCCCATAAGGGAAGGAAGTTTCAGTATTTTATCAAGTAGTTTCTTATCTGCTACCCTGCAAACTCAATAATTTCTTTTTTTTTTTTTTTTTTTTTGAGACAGTCTCCTCTGTTGCCCAGGCTTAAGTGCACTGATGTGATCTCAACTCACTGCAGCCTCTGCCATCCTGGGTTCAAGTGATCCTCCCGCCTCAGCCTCTGGGATTACAGGCACACGCCACCATACTGGTTAATTTTTGTATTTTTAGTAGAGACAGGGTTTTGCCATGTTGGCCAGGCTGGTCACCAACTCTTGGCCTCAGGTGATCCACCCGCCTTGGCCTTTCGAATGCTGGGATTACAGGTGTAAGCCACGCCCAGCCCAAACTCAAGAATTTCTGTTAGTCTTTGGTTTCTTTAACTCTTTGGGGATGGTTTCAAATTCACAGCCCTTACTGTGGCCTATGAGGCTCTATATCTGTGCTAATACAGTAGCCAGTAGCCACATGTAACTATTTACAGTTTAATTCATCAAATTTAATTTAAAATTCAGTTCCTCAGTCACTACTCACGTTCCGAGTTCTCAGGAGCCCCATATGGCAAGTAGCCGGCAGAACAAGAGTCCTGCTCACAGGGAGCTCTGCCAGACTGCTGCTCTGCGGAGCCTGACCTGCAGCCACACTGGCCTCCCTGTGTTGTTAGACATTAAGCTCATCCTCAGTCTCTCCACTCATTTCTCTGCCAGAATTCATTTTCTTGGAGACTCAAATGGTTTGCCTCCTTTAGTGTTTTCTTAAATGTTCCCTCATCAGAAAGGCCCTCTTCAACAATCCTTTCTTCCTTTTTTTTTTTTTTTCTCCTTGAAACAGGGTCTCTCTTGCTCTGTCACCCAGCTGGAGTGCAGTGGTGTGATCTTGGCTCACTGCAACCTCTGCCTCCCAGGCTCAAGCCATTCTCTGACCTCAGCCTCCCGAGTAGCTGGGATTACAGGCATGCACCACCACACCAGGCTAATTTTTGTATTTTTTGTAGAGGTGGGGTTTCACCATCTTGCCCAGGCTGGTCTTGAACTCCTGAGCTCAAGCAGTTCATGCTTCAGCAAATGCAATGGCGTGATCTCAGCTCACTGCAACCTCCACCTCCCGGGTTCAAATGATTCTCCTGCCTCAGCCTCCCGAGCAGCTGGGATTACAAGCATGTGTCACTGCACCCAGCCAATTTTTGCATTTTTAGTAAAGATGGGGTTTCACCATGTTGGCCAGGCTGGTCTCGAACTCTTGACTTCAGGTGATCCGCCCACCTTGGCCTCCCAAAGTGTTGGGATTATAGGAGTGATAGGAGCGAGCTACCATGCCTGGCCCAGAGCCTGCCTCTCGTAACCGCTATACTAGACTACCTTCTTATTTCAAAAGTTAGCCTGCATTGCTTACCTGCGTTTTAAATTTTATTGAATAGTTATTTTATGAGCAGTCTTTGAAAAATTTTCATAAAGTGGGCTCCCCCTGAAATTTTATAACCCACATTCCAGATTTACCAGCTGTGAACGTCTTGCCATACCTGCTTGATCTCTCGCGATGTGTGTACACACAGTTTCCTTCTTCGAAACAATCCAGAAGTAGGCAAGCAACATCATCATGTGTCACCCCTACATACTTCCGCACACATCTTTCAAGAACAAGGACACCATGACCACCCCCAAGAAAACCAGCATTTTAATGAATTTATTCAGGAGTATCATCCAACATACTCAGATTTCCATAGCTGTTCCCAAAATATCCTTCAATTCTGGATCCATTCATGGTTCACAGGCTGTATTTGACTGTTACATCTTTTTAGTTATCCTTCAGAGTAAAACTGGCCTGCCCCGCTTTCTTTCTTTACAATATTGACTCCTTTGAGGAATCGGGGCCAGATGTGGCGCGTTCTCCATTCATCTGATTGTTTCCATGTGACCAGATTTGGGTCACAAATTTCTGGCAAGAACCCTTCACAGATGGCCGTGTATTGGTTATTAGGTAACGATAGATTACTTAAGTAGAGAACTGGGAAGTTTTCCTTTGTCCATTACAATAGAATTTTTTTGAAATCTGGATTCCTCATGACTCATTGATTTTCTTTTTTTTTTTTTTTTTTTTGAGACAGAGTCTCACTCGGTTGCCCAGGCTGGAGTGCAATGGCACAATCTCGGCTCACTGCAGCCTTCACCTCCCGGGTTCAAGTGATTCTCCTGTCTCAGCCTCCTGAGTAGCTGGGATTACAGGTGCCTGCCATCATGCCCAGCTAATTTTTGTATTTTTCGTAGAGATGGGGTTTTGCCATGTTGGCCAAACTGGTCTTGAACTCTTGACCTCAGGTGATCCACCTGCCTCCCAAAGTGCTGGGACTATAGGCGTGAGCCACCGTGCATAGCCATTGGTTTCTTAATTATAAAGATGCATTAGATAATTCATTGCTGTTTATCATTCACTTTCGGTTTAAGCACAGTAAGTGCATCTGAAAGTAATTTCAGTATATATAAATTATATATCGTTTTTGCATAAAGTTGATGAAATAGTATATAGAATGTTGGTATGCTCTAAGACTAACTTTTAGATTTTATTCTCTCAATGGTGTGCAAAGTATAAATCAAAGCCATTCTGTGAAAAACTGCTTTCCTGGGTGAAAAGCAGCGGCTGTGCCAGAGTCATTGTTCTTTCGAGCAGCCATTCATATCAGCGCAATGACCTGCAGCTTCGCAGGTATGTTCCTGCCTCTGGAAAGTTATTTTTGATATGGTTTATACTATGATAATTTCTCTATTAAAAGGTTGAAATGAACTTTAAAAGCCACGTAGATCCTTACCTCTTCTCGCTGGAGTTTAGAAAGAGGTGGGTAAGAGAAGGTCAGGAGATGGGAGGGAGTACAGTTAGGCAGATCTTTTCAGTTCCTGTGAGCTTAGTAGAGTTGGGGGATGGGAAAACATCGTGTAGAGAGAGATAGTTGGGGAACCATGTTTTTAGTGTTTCCTGTCACATGCATAGCAACATCACAGCTCAGCTAATTTAAGAGAATGAGCAGAAAAGGTACTCAGATTTATTGGTTGATAACTTTTGAAAGATTAATATTTCAGTTATTTCCATATATGCAACCATTTTTTTTAAAAACATTTACTTTTTGTAGAGACAGGGTCTCACTGTGTTGCCCAGGCTGGTCTCGAATTCCCGGGCTCAAGCAGTCTGCCTGCCTCAGCCTCCCAAAGTATTGGGATTGCATGCGTGAGCCCCCTGCACCTGGCCACATGCAACCATGTGTATTTGCAGAAATCCACTTGCCTAAAGTGTAGCTCCCTGGCACATCAGAGTGAGTTCTTAAATGTAAGACAAAGTATCTCACAAATAGAACTATAAGCTACCATTATCACATAAAGTTGGTAACATATAGAATACTCATACTCCAAGATGTAGCTTTTATTTATGTATTTTTGAGACGGAGTCTTGCCCTGTCACCCAGGCAGGAGTGCAGTGGCGTGATCTCACCTCACTGCAACCTCCACCTCCTGGATTCAAGCTATTCTCCCGCCTCAGCCTCCTGAGTAGCTGGGATTACAGGTGCCTGCCACCACGCCAGACTAATGTTTATAATTTTAGTAGAGGCTAGGCTTCACCATGTTGGCCAGGCTGGTCTCGAACTTCTGAACCTCGAATTCACCTGCCTGGGCCTCCCAAAATGCTGGGATTACAGGCATGAGCCACCGCGCCCATCCCCAAGACGTAGCCTTTTTTTTTTTTTCTTTTCTTTTTTTTGAGACGGAGTCTCCCTCAGTTGTCCAGGCTGGAGTGCAGTGGCGTGATCTTGGCTCACTGCAAGCTCCACCTCCTGGGTTCAAGCGATTCTCCTGCCTCAGCCTCCCGAGTACCTGGGACTACAGGCGTGTGCCACCATGCCTGGCTCATTTTTTGTATGTTTAGTAGAGACGGGGTTTCACTATATTGGCCAGGTTGGTCTCGAACTCCTGACCTCAGGTGATTTGCCTCCCAAAGTGCTGGAATTACAGGCGTGAGCCACCGCACCCAGACCCAAGATGTAGCTTTTAGATCATTTCTTTTTTATTATTTTTGGGATGGAGTCTCGCTCTGTCACCGAGTGCAGTGGCGCAATCTTGGCTCACTGTAACCTTTTTAGATGGTGTAGATCATAACTTTTATCACTTATACACCTATAAAATCAGGATGAAAAAATACCAATAAGCCAAGAGTTACCTTTCAAAATGAGCTAATTTCTAGAACTTTCACAAAAGACATTATAGGCTTCATGGCGAGGGAAGAAAAGCTGTGGGAAATTTTTGCAGTGGGCTTGCCTAAGTATTTCTATCTTTTTATATTGTCTCCCAGGTAAGTAAGTAGCAAATCAGCAATATTTTTTACTTAAGTCTGCTGAAACTTGTGTTTTGCCTATGCAGCAGAATATATGGAGACCAAGAGAATTTTAGCTAAAGAACCAATGTTTGCCTTAGAGTTTGTATTTGTGAGTTTTTAAAAAGTTAACTATATGATTATTTCTAGTACTCCCTTCCGGTACCTACTCACACCTTCCATGCAAAGAAGTGTTCAAAATAAAATAAAGAGCCTTAACTGGCAAGAAATGGAAAAAAGCCGGTGCATTCCTGAAATAGATGATTCCGAGTTTTGTATCCGCATTCCGGGGGGAGGCATCACAAAAACACTCTATGATGAAAGGTGAGTTTGTTTGCCTGTTCATTTGTTTTCCACTTTACTTAAAAATGAAATTAATGCAGTGAGCCGAGATCGTGCCACTGTACTCTAGCCTGGGTGACAGAGCAAGACTCCGTCTCAAACAAACAAACAAACGACGAAATTAAGTCAGGGAATGTATTGGATTACTTACTGAAACTTTGAAAACGTATTTATAAAACTGGTACTATTTTAGAGCTCTTGCGTTTAGGGAAAAGATTTAAACTTGGTTATAGAAGAACTGGTTTCTAAAAAGCCATATTTAATGCTTTATTTTGTGTAACTTTTTAGGGATTCTGATACTTATTCTTTGCAAGCTCTACAGACACACTTTTTAAAAATGTGGTAAAATACACATCCTGCAAAATTTACATACATTTATCATACATGTTAACTATATTTAAGTGTACAATCAGGTGCCGTTAAGTAATTCACAGCATCTGTGTCCATCAGCACTGTCTACTTCTAGAACTTTGCCATCATATTAAATTTAAAAATCTGTACCTGTAAATAACTCCCAACTTTATTTCTGTAAAATTGGTGTTGATGTTCCCATTTTCATTTCTTATTTTAATAATTTGAGTCTTTCCTTTTTTTTCCCTAGTCAAGCTAGCTAAAGATTTGTCAGTTTTGTTTTTCTTTGAAGAACCAGTTTTGATTTTGCTGATTATTGTTTTTCTATTCTCTATTATTCTATTATTCTCTATTATTTCTCTCTTATCTAATCTTTATTTTCTTCTGCTCGCTTTGGATTTGGTTTGCTCTTCTTTTCTCTTTCCCAAGGTGTAAACTTAGGTTATTGATTTAAAAGTTTTTTTATTTTGTACTGAATGTGTTTACAGCTGTACATTTCATCTTAGCACTGTGTTTACTGCATGCCCTATGATTTGACATGTTGTGTTTTCATTTTCACTCATCTCAGTATTTTCTCATTTCCCTTGTGTTTTTGTTCCCTGTTCCTCTCTTGTCCCCCTCACAAACACTTACCTCCTTTATATTTTTTATTTTTTTTATTTTTTTGAGACGGAGTCTCGCTCTGTCGCCCAGGCTGGAGTGCAGTCGTGTGATCTCGGCTCACTGCAACCTCCGCCTTCCAGGTTCACGCCATTCTCCGACCTCAGCCTCCCGAGTAGCTGGGATTACAGTTCTGTGCCACCACGCCCGGCTAGTTTTTTTTTGTATTTTTAGCAGAGACGGGGTTTCACTGTATTAGCCAGGATGGTCTCGATCCGCCCGCCTCGGCTTCCCAAAGTGCTGGGATTACAGGCGTGAGCCACTGCCACACCTACCTCCTTTCTAAGAGTCAACTCACCCTTCACCTCCTGTCTGCAGCCTTGCCTGTTCCTGTCTTCTAGACAAGGAAGTTGCCCCTCTGCACTCCCACTGCGCTCCACCTCTTCTATACTTTGTTGCACTTACTTTACAAATCAGTCCTCCTAAACTTTAGCTTCTGACCATGACAGAGTAACTGATATCAGACTTGCCCTCCTGCCGTAAAAAAAACAGGAACCTGACAGAATTTATGAAACAACTGTTGTCCAGACATCGGACTACAGGCAGCACACAGCTGTTATCCCTAAGAGAAGGCAAATTTTAAAAGTCTACAGTTGCCCAGCTTTCTGCTTGGAGATACTTTCCGGACTGCAGCACAGGGAGCGGAACCCAGGCAGAGCACAGTGGTCTTGCTGAGTGGAGGAAATGAGTTCAGACTACAGGGAGGCTGAGGCAACTCGAAATACAGGGCAGAGAATCAGAGGGCAGGGGTGGTGCTCATTAGAGTCCGGGGGTCTGTCTCCGTGGGTCTTTTTCTGAATTCTGAGCCATAGGTATAGGGTGAAACTGAGTCCAGGCAAAGAGCAGCTTCTGGATAGCTATAAGCTTGCCCACAAAGTTAGCAGTGATAAACAGAAAATACTATAAAAGTTAGACCTACTCAGCATCAGACATTCGGGAAATGGAGATTTTACCCTAAAGAAACAATATTAAAATATTCAGTTGTATCAACCAGAATAAAATAGTTCCAAATAAAAAAGTAATAAAATAGTCATCCTCTGCCTTTCTTTTTAACAGAAGGCCAGGGGGTGATATTGAAATGATTATCCCACAGTGTGTTACAAACTAGTAAGAGGCGAGATAAGTGAAGAGCATACCCCTGCACTTTCCAAGTTAAAGCCTTGAAAATGCAGGCATAGCCTGGGAGCCAGCCTTCTCCAGGTGAGAGCCTTGCCTAAGGCCATCACAGCAGAGGCATTTAGGAACTGGAATTTTCTGAGCCATCAGAGCTCATGGTGGTTCCATACAAAGATTGAGAGCCCCTAAGGTATTTGAGAACCAAGTACTGGGCTAGTGTGAGTGGGGCTAACAATTTCTACTTTGTAGTTTCTAGAGACAGATAACTGTGGTAAGTTAGCCTGGTATCACCTGCGACTTCCGAACGTACACATCAGAGTCTCCTCAGTGTCTTAAATCCCTTCCTTAGAACTCTGCTCACTTTTATTTCTGTAGCTCTCTTCTCTGTCAGTCTTGTGCTTTCAAGTTTTGGCATGGCATTTTTCTCATAGTTCTTGGTTTTAGGGTGTTAGGAATAATTTTTGTGTTTATTGGCAAGCAGGAAACTTTTTGCATTGGTATATCTCCATCTCATCACTAGCTTGAGGTGTTTATAGTATGATAGGAGACTATGTTTTGGAGTTAGAGAGACCTAAGTTCATGTCCCGTTTCTGCCACTTACTAGATACAGAACTTTAGGCATGTTAACTATGTATTCAATTTTTGTTGTTGTTTTGTTTTTGTTTTTTTGAGACAGAATCTTGCTGTGTCTCACGCGGTTCTCCTGCCTCAGCCTCCTGAGTAGCTACAAGTGCACGCCACCACGCCCGGCTAATTTTTGTATTTTTAGTAGAGACGGGGTTTCACCATGTTGGCCAGGCTGGTCTCGAACTCCTGACCTCAGGTGATCTGCCCGCCTCGGCCTCCCAAAATGCTGGAATTACAGGCATGAGCCAGCGCGCCTGGCCTGTATTCAGCATCTTTAAACCTGTTACCTCATAAGAGTAGCTAACACTTCTGTCATATTTACTGTGTGGTCACTGTTTTAAGCATTTTGCCTTCACTACCTCCTTTCAACCTCACAACCACCTGTGAAGTAGGTTCCATTATCATCCCCCTTTTATAGATGAGGAACACCCCTGGTTAAAGTAACTTGCCCAACATATCTGGTAAGTTGAAGAGCTAGAATCTGAATGCTGGTGTCTGTCCTTGTTCCCGTTATTCCAAACTGATTCTTTTATAAAATGGAGCTAATTAGAGCTTCCTCAGGATTATTACAGGGATTGTCATAAAATTTGCAGATAATGCTTAACACATAATAATCACTCAACGTTTTTGGAAGAAGTAGGAACTTTTCTTTCCTTTAATGATTCCATTCTCTTCCACAGTTTCCCTCACTGCTTTAGATAGTCACTAGGTGTTATTTTCTTTCAGTCTCTGCTGTGGTGCTTCTGAAAATCACTGTCTTCTGAAGTAGGTTTGGGGAGTAGATCAGAACATACCTTATCTGCTGTAGCCAAGGACACAAAGGCAGCTTTTTCATGCAGCCGTGGGGTGAGGCATGATCATGCATGTTCCCCAGTGGGTGTTACAGGGGCCTGCTCTCACAAGTAGAAAACTTTATGTAGGGCAAAGGGAGATGATAAGTTATCTTATAATGTGGCGTCTTTTCCTTACCCAAACCAGGCAGGTTATCATAGCTGTGAAAACAGACACACTAGAATCAACCCTTGTACCTGTGAAAAAATACTGATTCTTATTTTTATTTCTTGTAGCTGTTCTAAAGAAATCCAAATGGCAGTTCTGCTGAAATTTGTTTCAGAAGGGGACAACATCCCAGATGCATTAGGTCTCGTTGAGTACCTTAATGAGTGGCTTCAGATAATCAAACCACTTGTAAGTTTTATTATAGCCTAAGCCTCTTCTTTGGTTGTGTGTATTCATTAACTTGCATTTTATATACTACCTAAGTAGACCAAATAAGTGAAGGTTCATATTAAATATAGACATACCTTTACATAAAATTTAGTTTAAGGTGAACTTTTGAAAATTAGAGGACAGTTAACCAACCTATTATTTACAGTTGTTTCATTAAAGCTGACTTTCCAAAAAGGAAAATCCTTAGTTCTTCATTGTACTTACTATTCATGTTAGATTAATTATGCCAGACACAGTCTTGCAATAATAAACAAGCCTTCTGTGGAATTCAGGAATTTTTTTAGGAAAGTAAAAAGTACTGCTACATGAGCAATACTCTGGCTATTGAATAAATACTACAGTTGATGTTTTTCTCTATTGTGAAACAAGAGCATTACACCCAGGGAAGTGAGTCAGCCTTTAGGCATAACAGAACACCTCATAAGGCTGCTTTATAAGGTGGGTAACTAGCTTTTTAATTCATGCTTTTGTAAGAACAAATTGATACAAATCACATGACACTGATTTTTTTTTTAATACCATATTCTTTTTGAATGTGATTTTCCATAATAAACTTCATCTGCAGCCTTTCTGGCATATCTTTATAATTTGGAATTTAAAGAAATTTATCTTCAGTTGACATGAAGACAAACTTTATTTTTCCTTAACAATAAAACCGGGCTATAAAAGTGTCAGCCAAAAGGAACACAAAAGGAGAGTTTTATAATTCACTTTAAAAGGAGATCTGATGGTAAAAGTTTAAAGATAAAAATATTTTGTTCATCAATTACAGAGCGATGACCCCACAGCATCTACCTCACGGTGGAAAATACCAAGTTCTTGGAGATTACTGTTTGGCAGTGGTCTTCCCCCGGCACTTTTTTGATCTGTTTTCCGTTTTATACCTTATACCCAGAACACTTACTACCAACACAACAACATTCTAGACAAAAAAATCGTATGATCCGAGAATGTATTAGGAAATTACCTTCGCTGTAATGTCAAAGGAAAAGATAAAGGATCTCTTTGCCATGCTTTTCATCCTATGCAACAAATGTGAATTTTGTACAATAAAATTTTATTTCCTAAGTAATTTTCTCTTAAATGTATTTTTTTTAACTTTCAGACTCTGTATTAGCTTCCTAGTTCAGCTGTAATCACCACAAACTTAGTGACACGCCAGTTTACTTTTTTAATTAATTAACTAATTAATTTTCATTGTGTATGTTAAGTAAAATGAGACGAGGTCTTGCCATGTTGCCCAGGCTGGTCTCAAACTCCTGGGCTCAGGCAATCCTCCTGCCGTGGCCTCCCAAAGTGCTGAGATTACAGGCGTTACACCACCATGCCCAGCCACAAATTTGCTTTTAAATTCTGACTTCTGAGTTCTGGAAGTCAGAAATCCAAAACTGGGTCTGACAAGGCTAAAGTTGAGGTGATAGCAGGGCAGTGCTCCTGAGGAAGGCTTTAGGGAGAATTTGTGTTCTGCTGTTACCAGCTTCTAGAGGTTGCCATATTCTTTGGCTCATGGGCCCTTGCATCTTCAAAGCCAGCAGCTTAGCATCTTCAGATCTCTCACATATAAAAGGACCCTGTGATTGCCCTGGGCCCACCCCAATAATCCAGGATAATTTCCCCATTTTAGAAGAATTTTAATCAAAATAATAAAAATGGTTTTCATTTTCGAGTGCCTGCTGCATACCAGTCACTGTTCACCCCTAATCTTTGGGATGTACGATTTCACTGACCTCTGTGCCTTGGCTTTCTCATCTGTAGCACAGGCGCTACCCAGCACTCCGTAAAGGTTTCCTTTTGTTATGTAAATCATTCTGGATTCTGTGACCTTTATCTGTTTCCATTTTGGTTAAAATATGAAATGGGGGTTGACATCAGCAAGATGGCAAAATAGGAAGTACCAGTCCTCGTTACCCCACAGAGACATCAATTTATAGACCAAGATGCCAGAAACCAGTTAAGTTGCAGTATCCCCACCTGGTGAGTGCAAAATTAAGAACAGCCACGTTGAAATGAGTAGGAAGAGTCATTTCACTTTACCCCACCAAGGATGACAGCCCAGCATGACGGCAAGAGTACACCAGCTCCTGGCTTTTCCCTGGGTTGAAGGGGGCAGACTCGGGGCGGAGGGGGAGAGAAGTGGAGAAGGTTGGAGCATGTGACCAAGATTCTGGCTCTTTCGTCTTGTCTGACTTCGAATACTGACAGAACTGGCATCCTTTGGATGCCTGGGGTCTGCTAAAAGCACATGAGAGTGGAGGATAGCTTGCCGTGCCACCAGAGCCTGTAGTACCACAGACAGGCCAGGGTGGCTGGACGCCATCAAGAGAAATCACCCAATTTGCATTTTCTCTCCCAGGAGAAATGGAACTTACACACCAGCATTCCAGCTTTTTGTAGTGCCGCCCAAGGGACTGTTGCCCATCTCATCTAACTCGGGAGCTTATAGGAAGCTGTCGTGCTTTGCCAGAGAGCCACTGAGAACAAAGGGGCAACTTGCAGCTGCAGCTCCAGAGAACGTGCAGTTCTGAAGATAGACACCAGAGGGAGCAAGAGATTACAAGATGAAAAACCAGCAACCTTTAGTTGAAAAATAACACAGTACTAAAAAGTTGAACTTGGAAAAACATTTAAGAGGTTCCAGAATCTCTACCTGGGCTAGTTGGTGAAGGTCTCCCCGGTACAAAGCCAGTATGCAAAGATTGGGAGTGGCCGAGTGCAGTGACTCACACCTGTAGTCCCAGCACTTTGGGAGGCTGAGGCGGGAGGATCACCTGAGGTCAGGAGTTCAAGACCAGCCTCACCAATATGGTGAAACCCCATCTCTACTAAAAACACACACACACACACACAAATTAGCCAGGCGTGGTGGCGCGCACCTGTAATCCCAGCTATTCGGGAGGCTGAGGCAGAATTACTCGAACCCAGAAGGCAGAGGCTGCAGTGAGCCGAGATCATGTCACTGCACTCTAGCCCAGGCAACAGAGCGAGGCTGTCTCAAAAAGAAAAAGAAAACATGAAGCTCACTGGCAAAGTAAATACAGACAAATGCAGAATCCTTCAGGACTATAATGGTAGTGCACTTTTAATTCTGGTACAGAATTTACAAGACAAAGCATAAAAATAACTGTAACTGGCCAGGCACGGTGACCCACACATGTCATCCCAACACCTGGGGAAGATAACTTGAAGCCAGGAGTTTAAGACCAGCCTGAGCAACAAAGTGAAGCCCCATCTCTAAAAATCAAAACAAAAACTATAACTGTAAAAATATGTTAAAATATCTTAATGGATACACACTATGTAAAGGTGTAACTTGGGACATCAATAACTTTTAGCTTTTGCACAGCAAAACAACCAGCAGAGTAAGCAGACAACCCACAAAGTGAGAGAAATTCGCAACGATGCATGTGACAGAGGAATAATATCCAGAATTTATAAGGAACTCAAATGAGGTAGAAAAAATAATCCCATCACAAAGTGGCAAAGAACATAAATAGACAATTCTCAAAAGAAGATATACAAGCAGCCAACAAACACGAAAAAATGCTCAACATCACTAATCATGAGGGAAATGTTCATTAAAACCGCATTGAGAACACCTTACTCCTGCAAGAATGATCATAATTAAAAAGTAAAAAAAAAACAATAGATGTTGGCATGGAGTGGTGAAAAAGGAACACTTCTGCACTGCTGGTGGGAATGTAAATTAGTACAACCACTAGGGGAAACAGTGCGGAGATTACTTAAAGAACAAAAAGTAGAACACCATCTGATCCAGCAATCCCACTACTGGGTATCTACCCAAAGGAAAATAAGTCATTATATGAAAAAGACACATGTACACACGTTTATAGTAGCACAATTCACAGTTGCAAAGATACAGAACCAACCCAAGTGACCATCAACCGAGTGGATAAAGAAAATGTGGTATATTCATCATGGAGTACTACTCTTCAGCCATAAAAAAGGAATGAAATAATGTCTTTTGCAGCAACTTGGATGGAGCCGGAGGCCATTATTCTAAGCAAAGTAACTCAGAAATGGAAAAGCAAACATTGTGCCTCTCACTTGTAAGTGGGAGCTAAGCTATGAGGGCTCAAAGGCATAAGAATGGTATGATGGACTTTAGCAGGCCGGGCACGGTGGCTCACACCTGTAATCCCAGCACTTTTGGATGTCAAGATGGGTGAATCGCTTGAGGCCAGGAGTTCGGGGCCAACATGGTGAAACCCCATCTCTACAAAAAAAAAAAAAAATATATATATATACACACACACACACACACACACACACACACACACACACACGTATATATATATATTTATATATAAATTAGCTGGATGTGGCAGCATATGCTGGTAGTCCCACCTGCTAGGGAGGGTGAGGCACAAGAATCACTTGAACCCAGGAGGTGGAGGTTGCAGTAAGCCAAGATTGCACCACTGCACTCCAGTCTAGGCAACAAAACAAGACTCTGTCTCAGGCAAAAAAAAAAGATATAATGGACTTTGAGGACTTAGCCAGGGAGGTTTAGAGGCGAGTGAGGAATAAAATACCACATGTTGGTTATAACGTACACTGCTCGGGTGATGGGTGCACTAAAATCTCAGAAATCACCACTGAAGAACTTACTATGTAACCGAAAACCACCTGTACCCCAAAAACTATTGAAATAAAAAATTTAAAAATAATTTTTTAAGATGAGTCTTGCTATGTTGCCTGGGCTGGTTTTGAACTCCTGAGCTCAAGCCATCCTCCCACCTTGGCCTTCAGATGTGCTGGGGTTACAGGCATGAGCCACTGCACCTGGCCCTACATCAATAATTTAAAGTAGAGTTGTAAAAGTGGTTTTTGTATATGATTGAGGTTAAGTTGTTATCAGCTTAAAATAGATTGTTACAAGTAGAAGATGTCTCACTGATAACCACAAAGGAAATACCTATATTCTTTCAAAATTGAAGTCAATCCTCTGCAACCCTGCTGCTGCTCTGTCCACTAAGTTTATGGGATATTCCAAATCCTTTGTTGTCATTTCAACAATGTACACAGCATCTTCACCAGGAGTAGATTCCATCTCAAGAAACCACCTTCTTTGCTCATCCATAAGAAGCCACTCCTGATCTCTTCAAGTTTTATCATGAGATTGCAGCAACTTATTCACATCTTTAGGGTCCACTTCTAAATTAATTCTTCTGCTATTTCCATCACATCTTCCAGTTACTTCTTTCACCGAAGTCTTGAACTGCTCAAAGTCATCCATGAAGGTTGGAATTGACTTATCTTAATGTTGATATTTTGACCTCCTCCCATGAATCAAAATATACTTAGTGTCATCTAGAATGGGGAATCCTTTTCAGAAAGTTTTCAATTTACTTTGCTCAGATCCATCAGAGGAATCACTGTTTATGGCAGCTATAGCCTTAGGAAATATATGTCTGAAATAAGACTTGAAAGGTGAAATTACTCCTTGATCCCTGGGCTGCAGAATGGATGTTATATTAATAGGCATGAAAACAACATTAATCTCCTTGTACATTTCCATCAGAGCTCTTGGGACCAGGTGTATTGTCAATGACTGGTAGGATTTTGAAAGGAATCTTTTTTTCTGAGCGGTAGGTCTCAACAGTGGGATTAAAATATTCCGTGAGCTATGCTGTCCACAAATGTGCTACCATTCAGGCTTTGATGTTCCATGGATAGAGTACCGGAAGAGTAGATTTAGCATAATTCTAAGGGCCCTGGAATTTTTGGAATGGTAAATATTGGCTTCAGCTTAAAGTCACCAGCTGCTTTAGCCCCTAACAAGTAAGCCAGCCTGTCCTTTGAAGCTTTGAAGCTAGGCATTGACTTCTGCTTTCTAGCTACGAAAGTCCTAGATGGCATCTTCTTCCAGTAGAATAATGGTTCATCTACATTGAAAATCTTGTTTAGTGTAGCCACCTTCACCAATTAGCTGGATCTTCCGGATAACTTGCTGCAGCTTCTGTATCAGTAGTTGCTGCTTTACCTGCATGTTTACGGTATGAAAACAGCTTTTTTTCCTTAAATCTCATGAACCTACCTCTGCTAGCTTCCAGCTTTTCTTCTTCAGCTTCCTCACCTCTCTCAGAATTGAAGAAGAGGTACAGCCTTGCTCTGGGGTAGGCGTTAGCTTCAGAGAACACTGTGGATGGTTTGCTCTTCTATTCAGGCCACTAAACTCTCCGTATCAGCAGTGAGGCTATTTTGCTCTCTATCATTTGCGTTCACTGGAGGAGCACTTTTTTTTTTTTTTTTTTTTTGAGACAGAGTCTTGCTTTGTTGCCCAGGCTGGAGTGCAATGGCACAACCTTGGCTCATGGCAACCTCCACCTCCCGGGTTCAATCGATTCTCCTACCTCAGCCTCCTGAGTAGCTGGGACTGCAGGCATGCACCACCAGGCCCGGCTAATTTTTTTGTATTTTTAGTAGAGAAGGGGTTCGACCATTTTAGCCAGGCTGGTCTTGAAATCCTGACCTCAGGTGATCCTCCCACCTGGGCCTCCCAAAGTGCTGGGATTACAGGCATGCGCCACCACGCCCGGCCTAGAGTAGCACTTTTAATTTCCTTCAAAAACGTTTTCTTTTGCATTGACAACTTGGCTAGCTGTTTGATACAAGAGGCTTAGTTTTGAGCCTATCTGAGCTTTTGAATGCCTTCCTCACTAAGCTTAATCATTTCTAGCTTTTGATTCAAAGTGAGAGACTTGTGACTCTTCCTTTCACTTGAACACATAAAGGCCACTGTAGGGTTATTAATAGGCCTCATTTCAATATTGCTATATCTCAGGAAATAGGGAGGCCCAAGGAGAGGGAAAGAAAAGGGAGAACAAATGGCTGCTTGGTGGTGCAGTCAGAACACATACATTTATCAGTTAAGTTCTTTATCTTATGTGGGTGCAAACTGTGGTGCTCTAAACCAATTACAATAAGTAACATCAAAGATCACTGATCGCAGATTACCATAACATATAATAATAATGAAAAAGTTTGAACTATCTTGAGAATTACCAAGATGTGACACAGAGACCCAAAGTAAGTACATGGTGTTGAAAAAATGGTGCAATAGAACTTGCTTGACACAGGGTTGCCACAAACCTTCAATTTGTGAAAAAGCACAATAGCTGTGAAACACAATGAAGTGAGGGGCAATAAAATGAGGTGTGCCTGTACTAGCAACCCAAATTCAACAGCACATTAACAGGATCATACACCCTGACCAAAAGGAATCCATCCCTGGATGTGAGGATGGTTCAACATATGAAAATGAATAAATGTACTACAACACATTAACAGAAAAAGGACAAAAATCATACGATTACGTCAATTGATGCAGAACAAGCACTTGACAAAACTCAACTCCCTTTCAATGCAAAACACTCAACGAACTAGGACTCCAAGGAAATCACTTCAATCTAGGTAGTCAAGGTTATATATGAAATTCACACAGCTAAAGTCATACTCAATGGTGAAAAACTGAATGCTTTTCTTGCAAGATCAGAAATGAGGCAAGGAAGCCCACTCTTACCACTTTTATTCAACATAGTTCTTAAGTCCTAGCCAGAAAAAATATGCAAGAAAAAGAAATAAAAAGCCATCCAGACTGGAAAAGAAGTAAAATGTTACCTGTTAGCAGAGAACATGAACTCATATGTTAAGAAACTCTCAAAATTCCACAAAATGTTAAAACTAATAAATGAATTCAGCAAAATTGCAGGATACAAAATCAACATTCCAGCATCAGTTGTGTTTCCGTAAACAGTGAACAATCCAATAAATAAATAAAGAACATCCCATTTACAATAGCATAGAAGAGAATAAAATAAGCTGGGCATGGTGGCTCACGCCTGTAATCCCAGCACTTTGGGAGTCCAAGGCAGGCAGATCATGAGGTCAAGAGATTGAGACCATCCTGGCTAACATGGTGAAAACCCGTCTCTACTAAAAATACAAAAATTAGTTGGGCGTGGTGGTGCGTGCCTGTAGTCCCAGCTATTTGGGAGGCTGAGGCAAAGAACCACTTGAACCCGGGAGGTGGAGATTGCCATGTCCGAGATCGCGCCACTGCACTCTGCCTGGCGACAGAGTGAGACTCCATCTAAAAAAAAAAAGAGAGAGAGAGAATAAAATAGTAATAAACTAAACCAAGGAGGCAAAAGAGTTATATAAGGAAAATGGTAAGACATTGCTGAGAGAGATTAAAGAAGACACAAATAAATGGAAATACATCCCATGTTCATGGACTGGAAGACTTAGTATTGGTAAGATGTCCATACTACCCAAAGCAGTCTACAGATTCAATGCAACCTGTATCAAAATCTCAATGGCATTTTTTTGCAGACACAGAAAAAAAAAATCCTAAATTCATATTGAATCTAAAAGGACCCCAAATAACAACCTTGAAAAAGAACAAAACTGAAGACCTCACACTTCCTGATTTCAAAGCATATTACAAAATTAGAGTAATTGAAACAATATGGTACTGGCATAAAGACAGACATATAGACCAGTGGAACAAAATACAGAGCCCAGAACAAAATACAAGGCATATTACAAAGCTGTAATCAGTTGTGTTTCCGTAAACAGTGAACAATCCAATAAATAAATAAAGAACATCCCATTTACAATAGCATAGAAGAGAATAAAATAAGCTGGGCATGGTGGCTCACGCCTGTAATCCCAGCACTTTGGGAGTCCAAGGCAGGCAGATCATGAGGTCAAGAGATTGAGACCATCTCTTGGTCTCATGGAATTGGCATAAAGACAGACATACAGACCAGTGGACAAAATACAGAGCCCAGAAATAAACCCTCATGTTTACTGTCAAAGATCTTCAACAAAGATGCCAAGACTACACAACGAAGAAAGGATAGCTCTTCAACAAATGGTGCCAGGAAAATTGCATATCCATGTAGGAAAGAATGAAAATGGGCCCTTATTTTACACCATATACAAATATTAATTCAAAATGAATTAAAGACCTAAACCTAAGACCTGAAACTATGAAACTAAAAGAAAACATAGGGGAGAAACTTCATAACATTAGGAGAAGGGCAACGATTTCTTGGCTATGACACCAAAGGCACAGGTAACAAAATATAAAATAGACAAATGGGACTACGTCAAAAACTTCTGCACAGCAAAGAAAACAACACAGTGAAAAGGAAACCTACAGAATGGGAGAAAATACTTGAAAATCATTTATCTGATAAAGGGCTAACATCCAGAATATATGAAGAACCCCTACAACTCAATAACAACAGCAACAATAAATTTTTTAAATGTTCAAATGATACCTCCATACCTCGTTTACCCTGATATTATTATACATTGTATTCTCGTATCGTAGGATATCTACTATGTATCCATAAAAATTAAAAAAAAATTTTTTAATGGGCTGGGTGGGGTGGCTCACGCCTGTAATCCCAGCACTTTGGGAGGCTGAGGCAGGCGGATCACCCGAGGTCAGGAGTTCAAGACCAGCCTGGCCAACATGGCAAAACCCCACTTCTACTAAAAGTACAAAAATTAGCTGGACACGGTGGCAGGCACCTATAATCCCAGCTACTCAGGAGGCTGAGGCAGGAAACCATTCCTGTTGGTCCCAGGCTTATTATACAATATATTCATTTCAATTGTCCTGAATGCATATATATATATTTTTTTCTTCCTGAGATAGGGTCTCACTCTGTCGCCCAGGCTGGAGTGCAATGGCAAAATCTCAGCTCCCTGCAGCCTCTGCCTCCCAGGTTCAAGTGATTCTCTTGCCTTAGCCTCCTGAGTAGTTGGGATTATAGGCGCATACCACCACGCCTGGCTAAGTTTGTATTTTTAGTAGAGACAGGGTTTCGCCATGTTGGCCAGGCTGGTCTCAAACTCCTGGCCTCAGGCAATCTGCCCACCTCGGCCTCCCAAAGTGCTGGGATTACAGGTGTGAGCCACTGCGCCTGGCCCTGAGTGCATATTTTAGAGAATAAAAGCACCCAACTGCCCAGTAGATACATGAGGATGAGTGAGGTTAAAGAGGACACAAGCTGTTTCTTAGATGTTAGTGTCAAATAAAAGGTCAGTTATCGGCTGGGCATGGTGGCTCACACCTAGAATCCCAGCATTTTGGGAGGCCGAGGTGGGTGGATCACCTGAGGTCAGGAGTTCAAGACCAGACTGGCCAACACGGTGAAATCCCGTCCCTACTAAAAATACAAAAATTAGCTGGGAGTGGTGGCGGGCACCTGTCATCGCAGCTACTCAGGAGGCTGAGGCAGAAGAATTGCTTGAACCTGGGTGGCGGAGATTGCAGTGAGCTGAGATGGCGCCATTGCACTCCAGCCTGGGAGACGGAGCAACACTCTGTCTCAAAAAAAAGCTCCTGGATTCACGTAACCAGAATCCTTTATTTCCCTAGAATAGACGGCCTGCATTCCATTTTTAGGAGAAAGACAGAAGAAACAGTAAGCAGAGATTTAGTTGAGGCAACCCTGTGAGACTCTGTGCTGGAGCCCATGTGGGAACAGCTCGGGCTCCAGGCCTTCGGCAGTTTACTTCATTTACTCTGTGGAGAGAACTAAAGATTGGACTGAAGAGCCTCTTCCAGAATATGCAATTCTTAAAAGCAAAGTCTGACTATCTTCAGCGTACTCTACTTAATTTTTCAGGATGGCTTTCAGAAAATTCTTCAAAAACAAGAGCATTCTCTTATTATTGTTGGATGAGTCCTCAGGAGTAAGAGTGTTCATGGGGAGCTGATCCACAGAGAACAGACCATCCATTTGGCCTTTCATTGTACTTCCCCAGCCCTGTGTCCATCTTCCTGCATTTCTAAGAAGAGAAAGGGGATGATTTGGGGTCTAAACTGTGTACTTTTTCTCTTTTTAATTTTACAATTTGCATACCATAAATTTATCATTTTTAAATACATAACTCAGTGGGTTTTTTTTAGTACATTCAGAGTTGTGCAACCATTACCACAATCAATTTTATATTTTTTATCTCCAAAAAAGAAAAAGAAAAAAACCTCCTTTACTCATTCACCTGGTAAACTTTATGTATTTATTTATTTTGAGATGGAGTCTCGCTCTGTTGCCCAGTCTGGAGTGCAGTGGCGCGATCTCGGCTCACTGCAACCTCCACCTCCTGGGTTCAAGTGATTCTCCTGCCTCAGCCTCCCGAGTAGCTAGGATTACAGGCCTGCACCACCACGTCCGGCTAATTTTTGTATTTTTAGTAGAGACGGGGTTTCACCATGTTGGCCAGGCTGGTCTCAAACTTCTGACCTCAAGTGATCTGCTGGGCTTGGCCTCCCAAAGTGCTGGGATTACAGGCATGAGCCACTGCACCTGGCCTAGCTGGTAAACTTTATAAGCTGTTATAAAACTCTTCTCCCCTCCCCAACCCCTGCCAACAACAAATCTGCTCTCTGACACACTATGTATTTGCTTATTCTGAGCAATCCATAGAAAAGAGGTTGTGGAATATGTGAAGTTGTGGAATCTGTGGTTTTTTGTGGCTGGCTTCTTTCATTGAGCGTATTTTCAACTTCCATCCATGTTGTAGCACATGTCAGCACTTTATTCCTCTTTCCTGCCAAAGAACATTCCATTTATGGATACACCATAATTTGTTGATCCATTCTTCAGTTGATGGACATTTGAGTTGTTCCTACTTTTTAGCTATTATGAATAAGGCTGCTATGAACACTTCTAAGTTCGTGTGTGAACATATGGTTTCATTTGTCTTAGATGCTGTATTAGGCTGGGTTCTCTGGAGAACAAAAAAAGGACTTATAGGATGCACACACACACTGTGTATATACACACATACATATAGGTGTGTGTGTATACACATCTATACAGTACACACACACACAATTTACTATCAGGAATTGGCTTGTGTGATTATGGAGGCTGAGAAGTCTGAGATCTTCAGTCAGCAAACTGGAGTCTCAGGAGAGCCAGTGCTGTAAGTTCTAGTCCAAGTCCATGGGCTGAAAACCAGGAGAGCCAGTGCTGTAAGTTCCAGTCTGAGTCTGAATCTTATTTTTCTTTTTTGTTTTGTTTTTTTTTTTGTTGTTGTTGTTTTGTCTTTTTGAGACAGGGTCTCACTCTGTCACCCAGGCTGGGGTAATCATAGCTCACTGCAGCCTCGAACTCCTGGGCTCAAGGGACCCTCCTGCAAGGGGGCTACAGGGCTTCGCCATCACCTTTTTTGTTCTTTGCAGGCCTTCAGTGGGTTGAATGAGGCCCGCTGGCTGTGGGGAAGCCAACCCGTTTTACTTTGTGTACTGATTCAAACATGAGTCTCATCCAGAAGCACCCGCACAGCCAGCCAGAAACATGTTTCACCAAACATCTGGTGGTTACACGTTGACACAAAATTAATCACCACAGCTACACTGGCAGGAGTGGAATTGATGGACCACATGATCACCCTACGCTTCCCTTTTTGAAAACCTGCCAAACTCTTTTTCTACAGTGGCGGCACCGTTTGACATTATCACCAGCAACAGCTGAGGGCTCTAATCTCCCCTACCTTGCCATGCCATCCTGCTGGGATGTGGCATCTCTTTGTGGTGGGAAGTGTAATTTTGATTTGCATTTTCTTTGTAAAGACTAAGAATGTTGAGCATCTTTTGATGTGCTTATTGGCCATTTGTATATCTTCTTTGGAGAAATGTCTATTCAGATCCTATGCCCATTTTTTTTTGAGATGGAATTTCGCTCTGTCGCCCAGGGTGGAGTGCAGTGGCACGATCTTAGCTCATTGCAAACTCCGCCTCCTGGGTTAATGCCATTCTCCTGCCTCAGCCTCCCGAGTAGCTGGGACTACAGGTGCCCGCCACCATGCCCGGCTAATTTTTTTGTATTTTCAGTAGAGACGGGGTTTCACCATGTTAGCCAGAATGGTCTCGATCTCCCGACCTCGTGACCAGCCTGCCTCAGCCTCCCAAAGTGTTGGGATCACAGGCGTGAGCCACTGTACCTGGCCCTATGCCCATTTTTTAATTGGGTTATTTATCTTTTTATTTTTAAGTTGTAAGAATTATTTTTACCTTCTGGATAATAGAATCTTATCAGATATATAATTTTCAAGTATTTCTCCCATTCTGTGACTTGTCTTTTTACTTTCTTGATAGTATCATTTGGTGCACAAAAGTTTAAAATCTACAATGGATATTTTTTATTATTTTTATTATTATTATTATTATTTGAGACAGTCTTGCTCTGTTGCCCAGGCTGCAGTGCAATGGCACAATCTTGGCTCACTGCAGCCTCTGCCTCCCACGTTCAAGCAATTCTCCTGCCTCAGCCTCCTGCGTAGCTGGGATTACAGGCGCCCACCACCACATCTGGTTAATTTTTGTATTTTTAGTAGAGACAGATTTCACCATGTTGGCCAGGCTGGTCTCGAACTCCTAACCTCAAATGATCTGCCTGCCTCGGCCTCCCAAAGTGTTGGGATTTCAGGCGTGAGCCACAGTGCCCAGCTACGATGGATCTTTGAGTTGAGTAATACAAGCCCTGCTTCCCTTCCCCTAAAGAAGCTTGAGTCAAACCCACATTCCTCATTAACGTGTTAATGTGAGTACATTCTTTGATATTGAGTCTGTGAGAGAATGTGTGCCTGGGAATTCACAGAAATCTAGCAGCGTGGGCTTCCCCACACTGTAGAAATGGGGTTTGAGGAACTTTATTTCAGCACAGGCCAAGGGGCTCCAATGAATTTGAGTTATGCCACTATTAAGGAAATATTATTCACTATTATTCATTGCAAATATTATTTACTACTTTTATTGTAATAACACACTAGTTTAGCTAAATTTGGGTAAGATAGACTTTTGAGAAGCACAACTTAAGAAGCACATTTAAAGCATTATGCCTACGGCATGATGTTTCAAGTTCTAAATAACCACATAATAGAAACACACAATCCACAAATAAATTGGGAACTTCCTACATATGATTTCATTAGTTATCTCAGTAATTCCGTTTGGCAGATTTTGAGTAATCAAATTTTCATCTTTGTAATATATGTTTCTTTTCCTTTTTTTTTTTTTTTTTTTTGAGACACAGTTTCACTCTGTTGCCCAAGCTGGAGTGCAGTGGCGTGATCTCGGCTCACTGCAACCTCCGTCCCCTGGGTTTAAGTGATTCTCATGACTCAGCCTCCCGAGTAAGTAGCTGGGATTACAGGCGCCCTCCACCACTCCCAGCTAATTTTTGTATTTTTAGTAGAGACGGAGTTTTGCCATGTTGGCCAGGCTGGTCTCGAACTCCTGATCTCAAATGATCTGCCTGCCTGGGCCTCCCAAAGTGCTGGGATTACAGGTGTGAGCCACTGTGCCTGGTCTGCAATATTTGTTTCTTAGGGAATAAACTCTTATCTAAGTAACTGTGAAAAGCAGATAATGAGTATGTTAGCAATAATTGAAACAAGATTCTTTTCATAGAAAGAAAATACTTTTATGTTCTAATTTTTTACCAGACTTTTAACACTTTTTCTGGATAAATAGTATCAATTTCTAATTATAAGCCTGAGGTTGGTGTGGTGGCTCACACCTGTAATCCCAGTACTTTGGAAGACCAAGGTGGGAGGATTGCTTGAGACCAGGAGTTCTAGACCAGCCTGGGAAACATGGTGAGACCCATTTCTACAAAAAGTAAAATAAAATTAAAAAGTAGCTGGACATGGTCATGCACGCCTATAATCCTTAGCTACTCGGGAGGCAGAGATGGGAGGACTGCTTGAGCCCAGGCGTTCAAGGTTATAGCAAGACTCTGGCTCAAAAAGAGAGACAGAGAGAGAGAGAGAGAGAGAGATAGAGAGACAGAGAGATAGAGATGGGGGAGAGAGAGAGAGAGATGGGGGAGAGAGAGAGAGAGGGAGAGAGAGAGAGAGGGAGAGAGATGCATGCATGCTTATTATAAGATATTCAGAAAATATAGTTCAATATAAAAAGAATACAAATATCACCCATAATCCTTACAGCCAGAGTTAAAAACTGTTAACCTTCTGGTGTGATACTACCCAAACGTTTGAAAATACATATACAAATGCATATGTATGCATTCAAAACCAAAATTATATAGAATTGTGTGTGTTGCTTTTGAAAATTATTTAATTATATAAGTGATGAATACAGTCCCACTATAAACTGCTTCCTAGCCGGTCCTTCCCGCCCTGTGCCCTCCTCCTGAGTGCCCGTTTCCAGATTGCCAAATGCTGTCCGACTTTTCTGTGCATTCACAGTGTGAAAGAAGATGGTATGTCCGGCTTCCTATTAAACCTTCCAGTAGAAGGAACTGTTTGACTGTTTTCTCTTTTGATGTGTAAGTTCTATTTCTTTTTTCTTTATGAAAGTCTAAGCATCTTGTATGTCATTTCCACAATGCAGAATGGTGTATCAAATTATAAAGTTAGCTCTGCTGAGCAGTTTCTAACCTAAATAACATTTTTACATCTTACATTCCCTCTTCCACTTTTTAACTGGTTTGTTTTTGTTTTCTTTGACCTTGAGATGACATGGTTTTTAAAGGATATAGTCACAGGGAAAAATCATGACTGATGGCAGAAATATAATTTTCTTTTTCCTTTGAGAAAAGGTAAATCAGATAAAAGGAAATAAGAGGTAAAGACGAAGCTTAATTTATCTGGCAGTAATTCAATTTAAAATTCTAAACAGATTAAAACCATACTGAAACAAACAAAACGAGCATTTTTTTCTGAGATGGAGTTTTGCTTTTGTTGCCCAGGCTGGAGTGCAGTGGCACCATCTCAGCTCACCGCAACCTCCACTTCCCAGGTTCGAATGATTCTCCTGCCTCCGCCTCCCAAGTAGCTGGGATTACAGGCGCCCACCACCACATCTGGCTAATTTTTGTATTTTTAGTAGAGACGGGGTTTCACCATGTTGGCCAGGCTGGTCTCGAACTCCTGACCTCAGGTGATCCACCCACCTTGATCCCCCCTGAAGTGCTATGATTACAGGCGTGAGCCACCGCGCCCAGCCGACAATTTTTTTAAAGTTTCTTTGAATGGAGATGCTCTGTATTTAGATGCTCTGAAAATATTTGTTTTTCCAACATAATAAATTATGTGAATATAAGTATTTTCAACAATATTTTATGTAAATTTTATATATGTATATATAATCTTTTTTTTTTTAATTCCACAGCAGTTCTTAATTAGAGAGCTCAGCAAAACCGGGTCTATTGTGATAATGCAGTGGTGAGTTTGTTCTCACAGCTGTTAGCAATTTGCATATTAACTAAAATACCCTGAAATGGTGTAGTTAGGCAATGAAATATCCTAGTTAGGAGAACTTTCCAAATAACTGACACTCATTTAAATGCCAACACTTTTAATTTTTAACCACTGGAAGGAAATCTCTCTCCTGAGATTCAGCTTCTAAAGTAGGGGATATTGAAACCTATGTTTTGGCATTGTTGACTGTGTTGTATTTTAATCCCTATGGGGATCGTGTGTGTGCTCTTCGATCAGTTTTTCTCTCCCTAACTGGCCAGCTGTGTTTGCACAGTGCCTGTATGTATCACTTACTTAATGAATATTTGATGAATACATGAATGACGATGACCAGACTGCTGCTCTCCAACTGTCGTTTTGCATGTAGCACCAGGCCCTGCCCACTTGGCCATTCATGCCCCATATTCTCCCAGCTCCCCTCCCCTCCTGAGTCCCCCACCTCTTAGTTTGTCACATATAATCTGCTATGTAGAAAACCAAAATAGCCAAGTGTATTTATTAAAATTGTATTAAGAGTTAATGAAGAGTGGAGCTCAAAATGGGGGCCTAAGAAACCTGGCCTTAGGAGCCTCTGTCAGCCATGGCTGTTTCTAAAATAGATTCATCCTTCTGAAGCAGACAGCCTGAGACCGGTCATTGCTTTTTGAAATGTGTGTGTAACTTACAATATCCTTACAATATCCTTACAAGGATATTGTAAGCAAGGCATTAGGCTGGGTGTGATGGCTCACATCTGTAATTCCAGCACTTTGAGAGCCCAAGGTAGGAGGGTCATTTGAGCCCAGGAGTTCAAGGCCAGCCTGGGCAACATGACGAGATCCTGTCTCTACAAAAAATACAAAATATTCACAAAGTGTGGTGGTGGACAACTGTAGTCCCAGCTACCTGGGAGGCTGAGGTGGGAGAATCACCTGAGCCTGATGCCACTTCCAAGCATCTCCTGAATATGACCCTGTCTCATCATTGTCATTGTCGCCTGGTCCAAGCCACCATCATCTCTTATCGGAATTGTCTCCTGGCCCTGGCTCCCCTCTGGTCTCCCGTGGGGGACCTCGAAGGCTAGAGCTGCCTGGAAATAAGAGGGCGACGGAGCCTGCAAACCTGGTCCCTGCAGGGCAGTCACTGGGCAGACACAGGGTGAGGGCAGGTGGAGAGAGACCCAGGGCCGCCAGCAGACACTAGGGGCTGGGCCCTGCATTGCACGCCTGAATGTGGTCACTTGCTTCATAATGTGGGATTTTTCAATGTATAAAGTGTCATCCTCAGTCAGACTGTCATTGCTTTAATTTCTTATAAAACTTGTGCTATGCATTTGAAGTGCACAAGACCATTTCCCACTTAATACTGGGAAGATTGGGCTGGGTGGGGTGGCTCACGCCCAGCACTTTGGGAGGCCGAGGTGGGCAGACTGCTTGAGGCCAGGAGTTTGAAACCATCCTTGCTAACACGGTGAAACCACATCTCTACTAAAAATACGAAAAATTAGCCGGGCGAGGTGGCTCAAGCCTGTAGTCCCAGCTACTCGGGAGGCTGAGGCAGGAGAATGGCGGGAACCCAGGGGGTGGAGAGTGCAGTGAGCCAAGATGGCGCCACTGCACTCCAGCCTGGGCGACAGAGTGGGACTCCGTCTCAAAAAAAAAAAAAAAAACAAAACCACTGGGAAGATTGTTACTTTACAGGACACACCCGGCATTCCTATGTGTGGTGGGAAGGGAGAAGCTGTGAATCAACTGAGGTCAGGGGTTTGAGACCAGCCTGGCCAACATGGTGAAACCCAGTCTCTACTAAAGATACTAAAATTAGCCTGGTATGGTGGCAGGCACCTGTAATCCCAGCTACTTGGGAGGCTGAGGCAGGAGAATTGTTTGAACCTGGGAGGTGGACGTTACAGTGAGCCAAGACAGTGCCACTGCACTCCAGCCTGGGCAATGGAGCGAAACTCTGTCTCAAAAACAAATGAAGTCAGTGACAGTGGCACATGTCACACAATATAAATGTGCACACACACACTGCCTCAGAGTTTAAATGTAAGAGGAGGTCAAGTGCGGTAGAGCACACCTGTAATCCCGGGACCGCGGGAGGCCGAGGTGGGCAGATCGCTTGAGCCCAGGAGTTTGAGACCAGCCTGGGCAACATAGCAAGACCCCATCTCTACAAAAAATACAAAAATCAGTCAGGGGTGGTGGTGCACTGGTAGTCCCAGATACTCAGGAGGCCGAGGTGGGCAGATCGCTTGAGCCCAGGAGGTCCTAGCTGCAGTGAGCTGAGATTGCGCCACTGCACTCCAGACTGGGCAAAACAGTGAGACCCTCTCAAAAAACAAAAAAAAATAAAAAATCAGTAAATAAATTTAAGATGATACACTGAGTTTCCAGTAGGTAGGCATCTTTGAAGGCTGTTTTGTTCTGTGCTGAATGACCAGCGTTTGAAACTAAATTCAACATGCTGAGTGGCCATTCTTCACGGAGCTTTTATTTGGGGAAAAAATAATTCGTGGTTCCTGAACAGAGGCCAGCACCGCGGTTTCTTCCAGCACCCCAGGGAACTTTCACTCCCACCCCAGGATGGTTTCCCACTTCCCTTCAACTGCAAAGTGACTCCTCCTGGTGCAGCTGTGGCCAGGATCTCCCCAGCCAGACCACCCTTCCCACTGTCAGGACTTTTTAAAAAATAGATAAATTCAGGCAGATGAGTTTCAATAGAGAGAAACTCACTCTTACTTTTCAGTATCTCCCTTTTCAGTATTTGGCATTTTTAACATTTTTTGGTCTTGAGAGAAGTGTGAAGAGAGCCATTATTCAGCACATGTTGACTCAGCACCTACGACATGACAGACATGGTTCTGGGCACGTCAGGCCCCTGCCCTCCCGGGAGCTTACATTTTAGACAGGTGATAAACAAGGATGGGGAAAGTGTGCTCTGGTGGCCGTAGCTAATAACAGTAGATAGTATAATTGAAAATTGCTAAGAGTAGGTTGGGCGCGGTGGCTCACGCCTGTAATCCCAGCACTTTGGGAGGCTGAGGCAGGTGGATCACCTGAGGTCAGGAGTTTGAGACTAGCCTGGCCAACATGGTAAAACCCCATCTCTACTAAAAATAGAGAAAAATTAGCCAGGCATGGTGAGGGGCGCCTGTAATCCCAACTACTCGGGAGGCTGAGGCAGGAGAATCGCTTGATCCCAAGAGGCGGAGATTGCAGTGAGCCAAGAATGCACCACTGTACTCCAACCTGGGTGACAAGAGTGAGACTCTGTCTCAAAAAACAAAACCAAAAAAAGCCAAAAAGAAAGAAAATTGCTAAGAGTAGTGTTGAAGTGTTCTCACCACACAAAAATGGTAAGTATGTGAGGCTGTGCATATGTTATTAGCTTGATTTCATAATTCAACAATGAATACATATTTTAAAACATGTTATGTACCATAAATATATATAATATTTATTTATCAAAAAAAAGGACTCTGCCTACCGTGTTGAAAAGTAACCTGGAAAAAGCAGATTCGTCTGGGATAGTCACCATCGCCAGACTGTTTTTCTTTTTTTGGTCACTTTCTTGCTCAACAATCTCTGATGCTTCCTTTAGTTTGTCCATCAGCCTTTGTGTCTGCACCCAGCCTCCCCTCCAAGCTCCACTGGGATCAGCTGTTTGCCTAAGCTCCCCCGGCAGGCCTGGCTCTCCTGGCTTCCACCCTCCCTTCCAGCCCCAGCCCTTGCTCCTGTTTCTGCACCCTTGGAATCACTCTCACCTCTCGGGCATGGTGTCTGTTTCCTGAAGTTTCTGGAGACATGCAGCGGCGCACACGCTGGCCTTCTGGACTCACTGGTGTCGGTCGCCTGCCCCGTGACCACGCCTCCTCGGATGCCGCTTCAAGGGTCTCTGAGCTGCATATGGACTATTTCCCCATCCACGTCATCTCCTAGGGGGACAGTCACCTCCAGGATTTAATTCAGCTGCTTTCCATGGACATGACAGGCTCTCAGAAAAAGTTCTTCTGTTGACGAAATGGAAGAGAAACCATTAAGGAGACGCATTCATACACAGCTTCTAAATAGATCTACCAGACCTCGTCCCCTACTCTTCGAAAAGATAAATAAACATGAACGCTTGTCATTCTATCTACCAGACATCAGTTTTTTGTTTTTTGTTTTTTGGGGTTTTTGTTTTTGTTTTTTGAGACAGAGTTGCGCTCGGTCACCTAGACTGGAATGCATTGGTGTTATCTCGGCTCACTGCAGCCTCCACCTCCCGGGTTCAGGTGATTGTCCTGCCTCGGCCTCCCAAGTAGCTGGGATTATAGGCACCCACTACCACACCTGGCTAATTTTTTGTATTTTTAGTAGAGATAGGGTTTCGCCATGTTGGCCAGGCTGGTCTCGAACTCCTGGCCTCAAGTGATCCGCCCGTCTCGGCCTCCCAAAGTGCTGGGATTACAGGCGTGAGCCACCGTGCCCAGACTCACTCAAATCTCTATCATGATAAACAACATCGCTGGCTGTCAGACAAGCTCGTGACTTTGCACAGCCATCCCAAGGCCGTGGCAAGGACTCGGATGTGGTCAAGACAGTGGAGATCCAGAGAAGCTCTTCTTTTCCAAGAGGCAGTGAATGTGAACAGACATGTTTAAGAACCGTTCCCCCAGGGGTTGCTTTTTCAGTGACTGCGCCCTCAAATGCCACAGAGGAGAAACCGCAAAAGGCACAGGTGTCTTGGCAGAGTCAACAGCCTGCTCTGGGAACCCGGGGCTTTGCTTGAGGGAGGGCAGCCACGGGGGCCATCTGTTGTGAACGCCACTCACTAGACACCGCTCTGAACTTGAACACACAAGCTGAACACAACCAAAGCACCAACCAACAAGGTTGGGTATTTTTTTGTTTAATTTTTTTTTATTATTTGTATTTATTTTTTTAAAGAAGTTAAAAATATTCATTTGGAAGCCTGCTGGAGCCAAGAGGACAAAGAATGATGTCAGATGCCAAGGTCAACAGAGCAGTGCCGTGATCAGTCCGACACCCTGAGTCAGGCACAGCTGAAGCTTCTGCAGACGACACATGAAATCCCTGAGACTGTGTCAGTTTAACCCACATTCAAGGCCATGCCCGTGCGAAATCGTGAAGAGACAAAGTGGCCCCGGCGGCTGCAGTGTCCACATCTGCCTGTCATCCTCCTGGTTCCCGGAACCGTCCGTCTTCTTTACCTTCTGAGTCTCAGGAAAACACGTGATACCAACAGTGGATGTAAGTCGAGTTATGGCTTAGTTCAGGCGGATCTGGAGCTGGGAATTGGGAGTAAAACACTAAGCCTTGGGCTTGGGAGTTCAGGGAAAGGTCTCACGACAAAGGACTTAGACTTGGCACCAGGTGGAGGAGGTGTCACGTTGGGCACGGGACAGAGACCTGTGCACCTCAGCTGCTCCCGGGGATTCTCCCTCTGTCTCTACTTGGGTCCTTCGTCCTCTTTCCGAGTCAGTGCTGGCCTTGGGCCTCCCACCTCGGCGGTGCTTCCTGCTGCCTGCATGGTGGGTGGCTGGAGAAGAGAATGAGAGCCCACACTCACCCAGATGTGCCCGGGGGACAGGGGGGTGCCAGTGCCATGGGCGCCCAGTTAGGATAAATAACTGAAAATGGTTCGCCCACCTTGCAGCAGCTTGCGCTGGAAGAAGCAAAGCCCGGGATGGCGCCTTTGCTCTGCCCTGAGAGAATGTGCTTGGCCCACCCTCGGGAGCGTGTGGACAAGGCTGTGCTCCCGGAGCGCAGACCGGGATCCACCCACACTGCTCCAGCGCCAGCGGCCAGAGACCACCAGCAAGTGCACACAGAGGGGTCTTCAGACTGGGGGCGAATACATGCAACACGCATGGGTGAAGCACGGCTGACTCCAAACTCCAGAAGCTACCGTCACACTCCTCCAGTGTGCTGCGCTGTAACTGTGTGTGTGCGCATGCGTGCACACATGTATGTATGGTACAGCATGGTATAGCCTTGTATACAGTCAGCTGACTCCTTGGTTGCAAATGACAGTTGATCTCCAAATGACTTAAGATAACACAAGAAAAACTGACCAATAACACTACAGGGATGCAATTTAGCTTCAGACACAACTGGATCTGCGGTTCTAATGATGCCCTCAGGGCCTGGACCCTCTCCAGTGGTTAGTGCTCCTGCCCTTTCCATGATGAAGAGACCCAATATAATCAACCTGCCACCAGGTAGCTGGCTGGTCACCCCCGAGGATGGTGCCATATCGAAGGCTCAGTATTGGTCTCTGCTGCTGGCAAGTGGGGCACTCAGCAGCGGCCATAGCCAGGTCAGTCTTGGTGTGTGGAAGTCCACGTTGCTAGCCCATGTTTAACCTCCATCCCTGCCACCATGGCCCCTTTGTTCATGGGCCCATTGGGCGATGACAGGTGTGGTTGGGGAAAGAGGCTGAGTGGTGTCCACAGAACGGGTCATCCTATCCACTTGATTATTATTGAGATGAAGTATTGCTCTTACCACCCAGGCTGGAGTGCAATGGCAACCTTGGCTCACTGCCAAGTTTGCTAAGGGATCACCACCTCCCAGGTTCAAACAATTCTCCTGCCTCAGCCTCGAAAGTAGCTGGGATTACAGGCATGCACCACCACACCTGGCTAATTTTTGTATTTTTACTAGAGTCAGGTTTTCACCATGTTGGTCAGGCTGGTCTCGAACTCCTGATCTCAGATGACCCACTTGCCTCGGCCTCCCAAAGTGCTGGGATGCCAGGCGTAAGCCACCACGCCTGGCCCACTTGATTATTAAAATCCTCCTCTGCTGGCTGGGTGCGGTGGCTCACGCCTGTAATCCCAGCACTTTGGGAGGCCAAGGTGGGTGGATCACAAGGTCAAGAGATTGAGACCATCCTGGCTAATGTGGTGAAACCCTGTCTCTACTAAAAAATGAAAAAAGTTAGCCGGGCATGGTGGTGGGTGTCTGCAGTCCCTGCTACTCAGGAGGCTGAGGTAGGAGAATGGTGTGAACCCAGGAGGTGGAGCTTGCAGGGAACCGACATCGTGCCGCTGTGCTCCAGCCTGGGTGACAGAGCGAGACTCCGTCTCAAAAAAAAAAAAAAAAATTCCTCCTCCGCTGAGGTCACCCAGTGGTGAGCACTCACATGGGATACAAATATCTTCACAGTTTTTGACCACTCAGAGAGGTCTATCCGCATAGCTCTTCCCCAGATTTCTTTGTCACCAATTTTCCAATCACGCTTCTTCCAAGTCCCTGACCATCCAGCCAAACCATTGGCTACAGCCCGTGAATCAGTACATACTCACACATCTGGCCATTTCCCCTTCCATGCAACATGCACAGCCAGGGGCACAGCTCGGAGTTCTGCCCACTGGGAAGATTTCCCTTCACCGCTGTCCTTCAGGGATGTCCTAGAAAGGGGCTGGAGGGCTGCAGCTGTCCATTTTCACATGGTGCCTGCATATCGTGCAGAACCGTCTGTGAACCAGGCCTTGTCTTCTCTTCCTCTGTCAACTGATCACAGGGAACTCCCCATGAGGCCTCGGTGCAGGCTGGGGAGAGGAGAGAAGGCAGGTGGCAGGAGTGCAGACCATCGGCATTTGAGCCACTTCCTCATGTAACTTACTTGTGCCTTCAGGACCTGCTCGAGCCCAGTCATGTACATACCACTTCCATTTGATGATGGATGCTGCTCTGCATGACCCACTTTATGGCTAGATGGGTCAGAAAGCACCCAGTTCATGACAGGCAGTTCAGGTCCCATGGTGACTTGATGACCGATAATCAAATGTTCAGTTTCCACCAAACTCCAGTAACAGGTCAAGAGCTGTCTCTCCAAAGGGGAGTAGTTATCTGCATAAGATGTCAGAGCCTTGCTCCAAAATCCTAGAGGCCTTTGCTGTGATTCACCTATGGGGGCCTGCCAAAGGCTCCAAACAGCACCCCTATCTGCCACAGACGCCTCAAGCACCATTGGACCTGCTGGGTCATGTGGCTCAAGTGTCAGAGCAGCTTGCACAGCAGCCTGGACCTGTTGCAGAGCCTTCTCCTGTTCTGGACCCAACTCAAAATGGCAGCCTTTCGGGTCACTCGATAAATGGACTGGAGTAACACACCCAAATGAGGAATGCATTGCCTCCAAAATCTAAATAGGCCCACTAGGCGTTGTGCCTCTTTCTTGGTTGTAGGAGGGGCCAAATGCAGCAACTTATCCTTCAACTTTGAAGGAATAACTTGACAAGTCCCACACTACTAGACCCCTAGAAATCTGACTGAGGCAGAAGGTCTCTGAATTTTAGTTGGATTTATTTCCCGTCCCCTGGCATGCAAATGCCTCACCAGTAAGTCCAGTGTGTTTGCTACTCCTTGCTCACTGGATCCAATCAGCATAATGTCATCAGAGTAACGGACCAGTGTGATATCTTGCAGAAGCGAAAAGCGATCAAGTTCTCTCCAAATAAGATTATGACACAAAGCCAGAGAGTTGATACATCCCTGAGGTAGGACAGGAAAGGTATATTGCTGGCCTTGCCAGCTGAAAGCAAATTGCTTCTGGTGGGCTAATGGACAGGAATGGAGACAAAGGCATTTTGCCAAGTCAAGGGCTGCATACCAGATACCAGGAGATGGGTTAATTTGTTCAATCAATTAAACCATATCTGGTATGGCAGCTGCAATTGGAGTCACCACTTGGTTAGGCTTAAGATAATCCACTGTCATTCTCCACGATCCACCTGTCTTCTGCACAGGCCAAATGGGAGAGTTGAACCGGAATGTGGTGGGAATCACCACCTCTGCATCTTTCAGGTCCTTGATGGCGGCACTAATCTCCGCAGTCCCTCCAGGGATTTGATGTTGTTTTTGATTGACTAGTTTTCTAGGTAGAGGCAGCTCTAATGGCTTCCGTTTGGCCTTCCCCACCATAGTAGCCCTCACCCTACTAGTCAGGGAGCCAGCATGGGGGTTCTGCCAGCCGCTGAGTATGTCTGTGCCAATTCTGCATTCTGGCATTGGGGAAAAGACCACAGGATGAGGCTGGGGACCCACTGGACCCACTATAAGTCGGCCCTGAGCTAAAACTCCATTAATTACCTGACCTCCATAAGCCCCTACTTAACTGGAGGACCACGATGACATTTTAGGTTCCCTGGATCCACCGTCGGCTCGGAGCCATGCCAGTAGTCCCTGAAATGTCTGATCATTTCCCTTTCCCCAATGCACAGTTACCCTGATGAAAGCCAGAGGTCTCCTTAGGGAAGGATGGGGGAAAGATTCACTGTCTGTAATGTAGTGGGGTTCTTCCTCAAGGGGACCCAGCCTCCCCTTCATTCAAAGGGTTCTGGGTCTTTAAACTGGCTCAAATCTCAGAATTGATTGAGAGGCCATGATTCTCTGTTTTTATAATTCAAATTAGTCCTTTGTCCATTCGACCTAGAAGGTTTCTGTTTGTATAAATTAAGTAGGAATGCGTAGGCTTCCTATCAGTTTCACTTCTAGGAACACCGTAATTAACCAATGCCAGAGCTCTATATGAGTGAGATTAACCAATGCCAGAGCTCTATACGAGTGTGATTAACCAATGCCAGAGCTCTACACGAGTATGATTAACCAATGCCAGAGCTCTACACGAGTGAGATTAACCAATGCCAGAGCTCTACACGAGTGTGATTAACCAATGCCAGAGCTCTATACGAGTGTGATTAACCAATGCCAGAGCTCTATACGAGTGTGATTAACCAATGCCAGAGCTCTATACGAGTGTGATTAACCAATGCCAGAGCTCTATACGAGTGTGATTAACCAATGCCAGAGCTCTATACGAGTGTGATTAACCAATGCCAGAGCTCTATACGAGTGTGATTAACCAGTGCCAGAGCTCTATACGAGTGTGATTAACCAGTGCCAGAGCTCTACACAAGTGAGACTATTCTGACTGCCGCTTTGCCTCTGCTGCCCATTATGGCAGCTACGCCCACCTTGCCTCTGATGGCTGGGTGCTGCCACCTGGCCCCTGCCACCTCAGGATCCAATTATTCTCATTGTATTTAAATTCTGTAGTTGAGTAACCACAGTTCCCACCGCTAGACCTGATATACAGAGAAGAGCAATTACAGGGCTCTTCAAAGATGCAGGTGCTGCCTTCACAAATCTATTTTGCAAGGCATTGGTCAAGGGTATTGTATGTTCTGGATCCTCCCAGCTGGAACGAGTAGGTCTAAAGTGACTAATCCACTCCACCACTCCACTCTCCCTCAGCCTTTGATCCCTTCCTCTACATTAACCCAAGGGAGAGGTCTAAAGCGACTAATCCACTCCAGCATCCCACTCTCCCTCAGCCTTTGGATCCTTCCTCTACATTAACCCAAGGGAGATCAGGCACTTCCAGCTCGTTCACAGTGCGCCATCTTTTCATCCATATTTCAGCCAAGCAAGTAAATAAACTATTAGAACATTTTTAACTCCTTGAGCTGCAACATTAAAAGCAGAGTCCCTACTTAGTAGGCCCAAATCAATAAATTCAGCCGGATCTAGCTCTATGTTCCTTCGACCATTATCCCATGCCCTTAATATCCATTCCCACGTCTGTTCTCCAGATTTTTGTTGATACAAATTAGAGAACTCAAACGGTTCTTTTCGAGCCTGTAGTGCACCTCCTCATGGGCCACACTCAGCCTCAGCTCCAGGGGCCCACCGGGACTTTACAGGTCTAGAAGCGAACAGGGGTGTTGGGGGTGGCTCCCAAGGAGAATCAACATGATCCTGCCTGGCGACTGCTTCAGGGGAGCCATCACTGCTGCCTCAGGGTCGGGCAGGGGATGTTGCCGCTATGTACACATTTCTATATATATATAGGGGAGTTTGTTAAGTATTAACTCACACGATCACGATCACAAGGTCCCACAATAGCTGTCTGCAAGCTGAGGAGCAAGGAGAGCCAGTCCGAGTCCCCAAACTGAAGAACTTGGAGTCCAATGTTCGAGGGGAGGAAGCATCCAGCACAGGAGAACGATGTAGGCTGGGAGGCTAGGCCAGTGTCTCATTTTCACGTTTTTCTGCCTGCTGGAAGCTGATTAGATGGTGCTCACCAGATTAAGGGTGGATCTGCCTTCCCCAGCCCACTGACTCAAATGCCAATCTCTTTTGGCAACACCCTCACAGACACACCCAGGATTAATATTTTGTATCCTTCAATCCAATCAAGTTGATACTCAGTATTAACCATATACCTCCCTAAAGGCCCTATCTCCAAATCCAGTCACAATGAGAGGTTAGGGCTTCAAGACATGAATTTTGGGAAGATACAATTCAGTTCACAACAATAAGTCTCTTCAATAAGTCAATGATATTTCATGAAGGTGATGGGAAGACTAAAAGATGCCTAAGAGACGGAACACCCAAATGCGATGTGTGGTCCTTATTTGGATCCCAGTTTTAACAAACCAGTTATAAAAGATATTTTGGGAACAACTGAAGAAATTTTAACATAGATTGGGTGTTAGATGGTATTAAGGAACTTTTGATCTTGTTAGATCTTATAATAGTATTGTGGTTATGTAGAATTTTTTGTATTTTTTTAGAGCCGCACACTGAAGTATTTAGGAGTATATATGTGATGTATGGAATTTATTTTCACAGTAGTTTATAAAAACAGATACAGCAAATATGGGAAAGTAATAATTCATGAATCTAGTTGATGGGTGTATATTTGTAAAATATTCTCTATACTAAAATTATTCATATGTTAAGAAAATTAAGGCCAGGCACCGTGGGTCACACCTGTAATCCTGGAACTTTGGGAGGCAGAGGCAGGTGAACTGCTTAAGCCCAGGAGTTCCACCAGCCTGGGAAACATAGTGAAACCTCATCTCTATAAAAAATAAATAGAATTAGCTGGGTGTGGTGGCGTGCACCTGTGCCTCCTTTTCTCTCCTCCTCTTTTCACAAGGATACCAGTCATATTGGATGAAGCACCCACCTTATTCCAGTGTGACCTCATCTTAACTACATCCACAGTGACCCTATTTCTAAGTAAGTTTCCACTCTAAGGTACTGGGAAGGACGTGAATTTTGGGGGGAGGCACTCTTTCACCCAGTACACATGGTCTTAAGAGCTTTGCACAGCTTACACTGATACCTTAGGCCAGGCATTTCCCAGCAGGCAATTCTCTGGTTGTCTTGCAGAGTTTCTGAAGGGCTAAATTGTCCTTGGAAATGTTGAAATAAGATTTAAACAGAATGGCTCAATATCAGACCACAGATGCAAATTCCAGGTTTGTATCAGATCTACCAAGAAGATATTCCCTGGACTATTACTTTTTTCCTTCTTCATCATATCAGTGTTTCAAGTCAAGAAAGTCTAGAGGGTTTTATAACTTTTCAAATACAAAGCATTTTTGGTTTTAGAATGTATTTGCTGAACTGTCTGGAAAGGAGTGAGAATTGAGCCATCCTTGGGACCAGCTAAGATAGAACAGATCAGACATTGCACATGCATTTGGTTTTAAGACTGAGAAAAAAATGTATCCATTTATGAAACTGAGTAGTTAATGGTTTGCTTTCTTATTTTTTTTTCCTTTTTTTTTAAAGATGAGTCTTGCCATGTTGCCCAGACTGGTCTCAAACTCCTGGGCTCAAACAATCCTCCTGTCTCAGCCTCCCAACGTGCTGGAATTACCGGCGTGAGTCACTGAGCCTGGCCAGGTCATGCTGTTCTTAAGAAACACTTAAGTTGTCTTCAGTTTTGGAAAGCTTCATTTTATCAGAGTTCTCAGCTGTCAATACTCTTTTATTAGCAGTAGTTTTGATACAAGTTCATTAAATGAATTTGGGGAAAAAAAGGTTGGAATGCAGAAACAAACCAGTTAGTTAAAGGAATATGCAGATTTTCTAGCTTTTTTTTTTTCTTTAGTTTTATCATTGACACTAAAATCAACAAAATATTAGAGAGGAAAACCAAAGGGAACTTCTGGTTTCTGGCCTTGCATGTAAGAAGCCTGGAAATCATCACTCCATCCTAACAACGGGAAAGCTGAATAAATGGAAAAAGCAACAACTCCTCTTAGATCCATCGAACAAGTGAGGTCACAGGGCAAACTGCTGCCCAAAGAATTGGAGAGACAGATGGGTGGATGCAAAGAACCACAACTCACCGGAGCAGAAGCCCCCACAGGAACCGGGACTGGAACAGGAAGGCCTGCAGTTAAAGAGGTCTGAGGATTAAAAGTACAGAGGGGCCCAGTCATAGGGAGGGCCCCACACTTTTATAAGTTTTACCCCCACAAGCTTGATCAGCTTCCTACAGTAAATATTGGAGAAAAACCCTCTCATGCTTCTAGCAGAGAGAAGGGAAAAGAAACCATTTTGAAACACACCAGAGCATTCTGTTCTTAACAAGGTCTGTTCTCAGGAAAAACTAATTAACCAGAACCTAACCCTATCGCCAACAAAAAAAAAAGAAAAGAAAAGACAAGACAATTTAAGGTCCAGTTTTCAACAAAAAAATCACAAAGCATACAAAGAAATAAGAAAATGTGGCCCATCCAAATGAAAAAATGAGCCAGCAGAAATTGCTATAGACTGAATGTTTGTGTACCCCAAAATTTATATCTTGAAATCTAACGCCCAGTGTGGTGGAATTTGGAGGTGAAATCTTGGGGGGTGACTAGGTCATGAGGATGGAGCCCCCATGAATGGGATTAGTGCCCTTAAAAGGGACCCCAGGGAGCCCCCTCATTCCTTTTATCCAGCGAGAACAATAGAAGGTAGAAGATGGCTGTTTATGAACCAGGAGGCAAAGCTCTCACCAGACAGTGAATCTTCCAGTGCTTTGATCTTGGACTTCCCATCTCTAGAACTGAAAAACAAATTTCTGTTGTTTATAAGCCACTTAATTTATAGTATTTTGTTACAACATCTCAAACAGACTAAGACACGGTCTCTGAGAAGAACCCAATGGCACATCCACTAGACAAAGACTTTAAAACAACAGTTTCAAAGATGCTTAAAGAACTAACATAAGATATGGAGAAAGCTGAGAAACAATGTATGAAGAAAATGGAAATCTCAATAACAAGATAGAAAACCTAAAGAGAAACCAAAAAGAAATTCTGGAGCTGAAAAGTACAATAAGTGAAATGAAAAATTAACTAGATGGATTCAAAGGCAAATTTGAGCAGGCAGAAGAATCTTTTTTTTTTTTTTTTTTTTTTTGAGACCGTTTCACTCGGTTGCTCAGGCTGGAGTGAAGTGGTGCAATCTCGGCTCACTGCAACCTCCACCTTCTGGGTTCAAGTGATTCTTGTGCCTCAGCCTCTTGAGTAGCTGGGATTACAGGTATGTGCCACCACACCTGGCTAATTTTTTGTGTTATGAGTAGAGGTAGGGTTTCGTCATGTTGGCCAGGCTGGTCTTGAACTCCTGACCTCAAGTGACCCATCCACCTTGGCCTCCCAAAGTGCTGGGATTATAGGCATGAGCCACTACACCTGGCCTGAATCAGTGATCTTAAAGATAGCTATAGAGAAAAAAAAATTAAAGAAAAGTAGGCTGGGCGTGGTGGCTCATGCCTGTAATTCCAGCACTTTTGGAGGCCGAGGTGCACAAATTGCTTGAGTCCAGGAGTTCAAGACCAGCCAGGACAACACAGTGAAAAAATGGCAAAAGCTCATCTCTGTTCAAAAAAATAATAAAAAAGAGGCTGGACACTGTGGCTCGTGTGCATGCCTGTAATCTCAGCACTTTGGGAGGCTGAGGCAGGTGGATCACTTGAGCCTAGGGATGACATAGTGAAACTCCATCTCTACAAAATACAAAAAATTAGCTGGATGTGCAGCATGCACCTGTAGTCACAGCTACTTGGGAGGCTGAGGTGGGAGGATTTCTTGGTAGACGATGCAGTGAGCCAAGATTATACCACTGCACTCCAGCCTGGGTGACAGAGTGAAACTCTGTCTCAAAATAATAATAATAATAATAATACAGAAAAGTAAACAGAAACTAAACGAACAGGTGAGACACAATCAAGTGGACCAGCATATGCATTGTGAGAGTCCTAGAAGGAGAAGAAAGAAAAGGGCAGGGAGAATATTTGAAGAACTAATGGCAAAAAATTTCCCAAATTTGATGAAAGTCAAATTTGAACACCCAAGAAGCTCAAAAAACTCCAAATAAGACTAATGCAAGTACATCTATAATTAATCTCATTATAATCAAATTGTCAAAAGCCAAAGACAGGTCAGGTGCAATGATTCACAGTTACAATCCAGGCACTTTTGGTGGCCAAGGCAGGAGGACTGCTTGAGCTCAGGAGTTTGAGACCAACCTGGACAACACAGTAAGACCTTGTCTTGACTAAAAAAAAAAAAAAAAAAAAAAAAAAATTATCTGGATGTGGTGGTGTGTGCCTGTAGTTCCAGCTACTTGGGAGGCTGGAGGTGGGAACAGAATTGCTTGAGCCAAGGAGATTGAGGCTGCAGTGAGCTATACTCCTACCACTGCACTCCGGCCTGGGCAACAGAGTGAGACCATCTCAATAAAAAAAAAAAAAAAACTGAGATATTTGAAATCAGCAAGAGAAAAATGACTCATCACACACAAGAGATCACCCAAAAGATGATCTGCAGATTTTTCATTAGGTACTTAGGAGGCTAGAAGGCAGTGACTGATGTATTTAAAGTGCTAAAAGAAAAAAACCTTCAACCAAGTATTCTGTATCTAGGTAAACTGTCCTTCAAAAATGAGGAGAAATTAAAACACTCCCAGATAAACAAAAGCTGAGAGAGGCTCATTACCTCTAGACTTCGTCTGCAAGAAATGTTAACGGGAGTACAGCAGGTTGAAAGGAAAAATAGACAGTAACTCAAAGCCAACAGAAGAATCAAGATCACAGTAAAAGTTAATACATGGGCATTTTAGAAGCTTTGGTTTGTAACTACACTTTTTGTTTTCTACATAATTTAAGAGACTAATCATTAGAAAATGATTATTTGTTTATGCTGTACATATTATACACAATTTCTGAACATGTCTTTTTGTGACATCAACAACTGAAAGAGATGAGGACAGCTATAAAGGAAGTTTCTTCTTTTAATACGTTATTAAAGCTAAGGAGGTGTACTCTCAAGTTACAGTGGTAACTTCAGGGTGTTAAATTAGTTAAACCCACACTTATCCCCATGGTAACCACAAAGAATAGGGCTATAGGATATACACAAAAGGAAATGAGGAGGGAATTTAAACATTCCACTATAAAAAATCAACTAATTACAAAAGAAGACAGTAATGTAGAATGTGAAGAACAAAAAGGTTATAGGGCATATAGAAAAAAAAAACCCACAATTGACAGAAATAAATCCATCCTTAACAAGACTTACTTTAAATATAAATGGAATAAACTCTTCAATCAAAAGTCAGAGATTGGCAGAATACAGGAAAAAAAAAAAATTTTGATCCAACCATATGCTATCTAGAAGAGACTCTTATTTATTTCTTTTTTAAGAGACAGCATCTCACTCGGCCACCCAAGCTGGAATGCAGGGGTGTGACCATAGCTTACTGCCACCTCAAACTGCTGGGCTCAAGAGATCCTTCTGAATGGGCGTGACGGCTCATGCCTGTAATCCCAGCGCTTTGGGAGGCTGAGGTGGGTGGATCACAAGGTCAGGAGATCGAGACCAGGCTGGCCAACATGGTGAAACCCCGTCTCTACTAAAAATATAAAAATTAGCCAGGCATGGTGGCAGGCACCTGTAGTCCCAGCTACTTGGGAGGCTGAGGCAGGAGAATCACCGGAACCCAGGAGGCAGAAGTTGCAGTGAGCTGAGATTATGCCACTGCACTCCAGCCTGGTGACAGTGAGACTCTGTCTCCAAAAAAAAAAAGAGAGAGAGATCTTCTTGCCTCAGCCTCCTGAGTAGCTGGGACTCCAGGCATGCACCACTATGCCTGGCTAATTTTAAAAAATCCTTCGTAGGCCGGGCGCGGTGGCTCAAGCCTGTAATCCCAGCACTTTGGGAGGCCGAGACGGGCGGATCACTAGGTCAGGAGATCGAGACCATCCTGGCTAACACGGTGAAACCCCGTCTCTACTAAAAAATACAAAAAACTAGCCGGGCGAGGTGGTGGGCGCCTGTAGTCCCAGCTACTCAGGAGGCTGAGACAGGAGAATGGCCCGAACCCGGGAGGCGGAGCTTGCAGTGAGCTGAGATCCGGCCACTGCACTCCAGCCTGGGCGACAGAGCGAGACTCCGTCTCAAAAAAAAAAAAAAAAAAATCCTTCGTAGACCACAGTGTCTCATTATGTTTCCCCAGCTGGTCTCGAACACCTGGCCCAAAGCAATCCTCCCACCTCAGTTTCCCAAAGTGCTGGGATTATAGATGTGAGCCACAGTGCCTAGCACTAAGAGACTCATTTTAGGTCCAAAGACACAAATAGGTTGAAAATGAAGGATGGAAAAAGATATTACTCATGAACAGTAACCAAAAGAATGCAGGAGTGGCTATACTAACAGAAAAATAGACTTTAAGTAAAAAACTGTCACAAGAGACAAAGAAGGACCTTATATATTAATAAAAGTTTCACTACAACAAGAAGATATAACAATTATAAACATTTATGTACCTAATAACAGACAATTAATATATATAAAGCAAAAATGCACAGAACTGAAGGGATAAATAGGCAGTTCTACAAAAATAGTTGGAGATTTCAGTACTCTGTTTTCATAATGGATTGAACAATCCAAAAGGAGATAAGGAAAAAGAGGACTTGAAAAACATAATAAGCCAACTAGATATAACAAACATATACAGGACACTCTATCCAATAACAACAGCATACACGTTATTCCCAAGTATGCCTGAAGCATTTTCCAAGATAGACCATACATTAGACCACAAAGTAAGTCTCAAAAGATTTTTTTTTTTTCCGAGGCAAGGTCTCACTCTGTCGCCCTGGCAGAAGTGCAATGGCATGATCTCAGCTCACTGCAATCTCTGCCTCCCAGGTTCAAGTGATTCTCCCGCTTCAGCCTCCCGAGTAGCTAGGATTACGGGCACTCGCCATCATGCCTGGCTAATTTTTTTATTTTTGTAGAGATGGGGTTTAACCACATTGGCCAGGCTGGTCTTGAACTCCTGACCTCAGGTGACCTGCTCACCTTGACCTCCCAAAGTGCTGGGATTACAGGCATGAGCCACTGCACCCGGCCTCAGTAGATTTTGATAGATATCATAAAAGCATCTTATTTGATCATAACGGTATAAAATTTGTAATCAGAAAAAATAATAAAAAATTAAAAAGAACTAGAAAAAAATAAGTAATAACAGAAAGAAAACTGGAAAATATACAAATCAATAAAAACTAAACAATACTTTTTTTTTTTTTTTTGAGATCTCACTTCGTCACTTAGGCTGGAGTGCAGTGGTGAGACTTCAGCTCAATGCAGTTTCAGCTTCCTGGGCTCAAGTGATCCTCCCACCTCAGCCTCCCAAAGTGCTAAGATTACAAGTATGAGCCACCACACTCAGCTTAAACAATGCACTTCTGAACAAGCAATAGGATCAAAGGAGAAATCACATACCCAAAATAACGGGACACAGAGAAGCAATGCTGAGGGGGAAACTTATAGCTATAAACAATTATGTTAAACAATAAGAAATATCTCAAATCAATAACCTATCTTTAAAACTTAAGAAACTAGGAAAAGAACAAACTAAAATTCAAAGCTAACAAAAGGGAGGAAATAAGACGATTAGAGCTGAGACAAACAAAACTGGAACATTAAAAAAAAAACCAGAAAATCAATGAAATCAAAAGTTGGTTCTTCAAAAATATCAACAAAAAATTGACAAACCTTCAACTAGATTAAGAAAAAAGGGAGAAGACTTAAATTACTAAATTGCTAAAATCAGAAAGGAAAATGGGAAAATTACTACCAATTATACTAAAATAAAAATGACTAGGCTGGGCACGGTGGCTCACACCTGTAATCCCAGCACTTTGGGAGGCCTCGGTGGGTGGATCACGCGGTCAGGAGTTCAAGACCAGCCTGGCCAACACGGTAAAACCCTGTCTCTACTAAAATCACAAAAATTAGCTGGGTTGGTGGCACGTGCCTATAATCCCAGCTACTCGGGAGGCTGAGGCAGGATAATTGCTTGAACCAGGACCTGGGAGGCGGAGGTTACAGTGAGCCAAGATTGCAGCATTGCACTCCAGCCTAGGCTACAGGACAAGACTCCATCTCAAAAAAAAAAAAAAAAAAAAAAAGAAAAAGAAAAGAGAGTACTATGAACAATTGTATGACAAGAGACTGGATAATCCAAATGAGATTAACAAATTCCTAGAAACACAAAACCTACCAAGACTAAATCCTGAAGAAATAGAAAATCTGATTAAATGTATAACTAGTAAGGAAACTGAATCACTAATGAAAATCTTCTGACGAGGAAGAGCCCTGGACCTGATGACTTCCCTGGTGAATAATTCTACCAAACACCCAAAGAAAAATTAACAACAATCCTTCTCAAATGTTTCAAAGAAATTTAAGAGAAGCTAACACTTTCTAACTCATTCTATGAGGCCAGCATTACTGATACCAAATCCAGATAGACACTATTAGGAAACAAAACAAAACAAAACAAAAGAAAACAAAAGAAAACTACAGACCAATATTCCTTATGAACATTGACTCAAAAATCCTTGACAAACTACTATCAAAATGAATTCAGCAGCCCATTATAAGGATTATACACCAAAACCAAGTGGGATTTTTTTTTAACCCTGGATTGCAAGGATGGTTCAACATATAAACTAATGTAATACATCATATTAAAAGAATGAAGAAAAAAATGTGATGCAGAAAAAGCGTTTGACAAAATTCAACGCATTTCACAATAAAAACACTCAACACACTAGAAATAGAAGAAATTACTTCAATATAATAAAAGCCATAATGACACACCCATGATGAACATTATTCTCACTGGTGGAAGACTGAAAGCTTTTCCTCTAAAAATGGGAACAAGGCAAGGATGCCCACTCTTGCCACTTCTATTTAACACAGTACTGGAAGCTCTGACCAGAGCAAGAAAAAGAAATAAAAGGCATACAAATTGGAAAAAAAGATGTAAAATGATCTCTGTTCATAGACCATATGGTCTTATATGTAGAAAACCCTAAAGATTTAACAAAAAAGTTAAAAATAATAAAAAAATTCACCAAACTAGAAAGATACTAAGTCAATAATTAAACACAGTTGCATTTCTATTAAATAACAATAAATACGCCGAGTGCAGTGGCTCACACCTATAATCCCAGCACTTTGGGAAGCTCAGGAGGGAAGATCCCTTGAGGCCAGGAGTTTGAAACCAGCCTGGTCAAGAGCAAGACCCCATCTCTACAAAAGAAAAAAATTGTTTTTTAAATTAGCCAGGCATGGTGGCACATGCCTGTAGTCTTAACCACTGGGGAGGCTGAGGTAGGAGGATCTCTTGAGCCCAAGGATTCAAGACCAGCCTGGGCAACATAGCAAGACCCCATCTCTACAAACAAAACAAAACAATAAATAATCCAAAAAGAGAAATTAAGAAAACAATTCCATTTACAATAGTATCAAAAATAAAATAACCAGGGATAACAAGAAGGTAAAAGACTTACACAAAAAGACTACAAAACATTGTTGAAGGAAATGTAAAAAGACACAAACAAATTTAAAGACATCTCATGTTCATGAATTGGAATACTTAATATTGTTGGGATGTCAACACTGCTGAAAGCAACCTACAGATTAATGCACTCTCTATCAAAATCCCAATGACATTTTTTGTAGAAATAGAAAAGTCAATTCTAAAATGTATATGGATTGTCAAGAGACCTCAAATAACCAAAACCATTTTGGAAAAGAAGAACAGAGCTGGAGGACTCATATTCTGATTTCAAAATATCCTACAAAGCTAGAGTAACCAAAACAGTATTGTCATAAAGACAGACATATAGACCAATGAAATAGAATTTAGAGCCCAGAAATCACGTGTGGTCATGTGACTTTCGACAAGTAAGCCAACATGATTCAATGTGGGGGAAAACAGTCTTTTCAACCACTGACATTGGGAAAATTGGATACCCACAAGGGAAAAAAATAAAGTTGGATTCTTACGTCACACCATATATAAAATTAACTGAAAATGGATCATAGACTGGGCACGGTGGCTCACGCCCGTAATACCAGCACTTTGGGAGGCCAAGGCAGGTAGATCACCTGAGGTCAGGAGTTCAAGATCAGCCTGGCCAACATATAGTGAAACCCCATCTCTACTAAAAACACAAAAATTAGCTGGGTGTGGTGGTGCACGCCTGTAATCTCAGCTACTTGGGAGGCTGAGGCAGGAGAATCGTTTGAACCTGGGAGGCAGAGGTTGCAGTCCAGCCTGGGCAACAGAGAAAGACTCCGTGTCAAGAAAAAAAAAATGGATCATAGGCCTAAATCTAAGACCCCAAATGGTACAATTTTACAAGAGAACACAGGACAAGAGCTTCATGACATTTGATTTGGCAATTATTTCTTGAATACGGCACCAAAAGCATAGCCAACAAAAGAAAAAATAAATTGGACTTCATAAAAATTTTAAAATTTTGTACATCAAAGACACTATCAACAGAGTAGAAAGATAATGTGCAAAATGGGAGAAAATATTTGTAAATCTTGTATCTGATAAGGAATTAATTTTCAGAACATGAACTCCAAAAACTAAAAAAAAAACCAAATTTTTTTTTTTTTTTTTTTTTTTTTTGAGATGGAGTCTCGCTCTGTCACCCGGGCTGGAGTGCAGTGGCCGGATCTCAGCTCACTGCAAGCTCCACCTCCCGGGTTCACGCCATTCTCCTGCCTCAGCCTCCCGAGTAGCTGGGACTACAGGCGCCCGCCACCTCGCCCGGCTAGCTTTTTGTATGTTTTAGTAGAGACGGGGTTTCACCGTGTTAGCCAGGATGGTCTCGATCTCCTGACCTTGTGATCCGCCCGTCTCAGCCTCCCAAAGTGCTGGGATTACAGGCTTGAGCCACCGCGCCCGGCTTAAAAAAACCAAAATTTTAAAACGGGCAAAAGACTTGAATAGATATTACTCCAAAGAAGATATATATATTAACGGCCGATAAGCACATGAAAAGATGCTGAACTTCACTAATCATTAGGGAAATGCAAATTCAAACTACAAGATATTCCCTCAAACCCATTAGGATGACTACTGTAAAGCACACACACACACACACACACACACACACACACACACACACGCACACACCCCAGAAAGAAAAGCAAAACTAAAAACAGAATATGAAGTGTTGGTAAGGATGTGGGGAAACTGGAAGCCTTGCACATTGTTGGTGGGAATGCAAAACACTATAACCACTGTGGAAAAAGTATAGCAATTCCTTAAAAAATTAAAAATAGAGGCCGGGTGCGGTGGCTCACCCCTGTAATCCTAGCACTTTGGGAGGCAGAGGCGGGCGGATCACCTGAGGTTGGGAGTTCAAGACCAGCCTAACCAACATAGACAAACCCCGTCTCTTACTAAAACTACAAAATTAGCCAGGCGTGGTGGCACAGGCCTGTAATCCCAGCTACTAGGGAGGCTGAGGCAGGAGAATCATTTGAACCCAGGAGGCAGAGGTTGCAATGACCCAAGATTGCGCCATTGCACTCCAGCCTGGGCAACAAGAGCGAAACTCTGTCTCAAAAAAAAAAAAAATTAAAAATAGAATTACCATATGATCCAGCAATCCCAATTCTGGGTATATCCAAAATAATGGAAGACAGGATCTCAATAAGATATTTGTACACCAATGTTTATTGCAGCATTATTCACGATAACTAAAATGTGGTTGCAAGCCAAGCGTCCTTTGATGAACGAATGGATAAACAAAATGTCATCTATGCATGCAATGGAATATTATTCAGCCTTAAAAAGGAAAAAGGAAAGAAATTCTGGCCGGGTGTGGTGGCTCACACCTGTATTCCCAGCACTTTGGGAGGCCAAGCTGGGTGGATCACTTGAGGCCAGGAATTCAAGACCTGCCTGGCCAACATGGCGAGACTCCATCTTTACTAAACATACAAAAAGTTAGCCAGGCGTGGTGGCACATGCCTGTAATCCCAGCTACTCAGGAGGCTGAGATGGGAGAATCACTTGAACCCAGGAGATGGAGGTTGCAGTGAGCTGAGATCACGCCACTACACTCCAGCCTGGCTGACAGACTCAACTCTGTCTCAAAAAAAAAAAAAAAAAAGTATGTGTGTATATATATATATATATATATACACACACACACACACACACACACACACAAAAGAAAAAGAAATTCTGAGATGTGCTACAACATAGATGAAGCTTGAGGACATTATGCTAAATGAAATAAGCCAGTCACAATAAGTCGAATACTGTTTGATTCCATGTATATGAGTGATACGGTGTGAATCTTGTCCCTGCCCAAATCTCATGTCGAATTGTAATCTCCAGTGTCGGAAGTGGGTCCTGATGGGAGGTGATTAGATTGGGAGGCCATTTCTCATGAATGGTTCAGTGCCATCCCCTTGAAGCTGTTCTCAAAATAGTGAGTGAGTTCCCGTGAGATCTGGTTGTTTAAAAGTGTGTAGTACCTCCCTGTCCCCTCCTGCCCTGCCCTGTGTAAGACGCCTGCTCCCACTTTGCCTTCACCATCACTGTAAGTTTTCTGAGGCCTCTTCAGAAGCTAAGCAGATGCCAGCACTGTGCTTCCTGTACAAACTGCAGAACCGTGAGCCAATTAAACCTCTTTTCTTTATAAATTACCCAGTCTCAGGTATTTCTTTATAGCAATGTGAGAAAGGACTAATACAATGAGGTACCTTGAATAGTGAAAATTACAGAGGCAAAAGTAGAATGGTAGTTGGCACTGGCTGGGGAGAAGGGGGAATGGGGAATTATTTAAGGGGTACAGAGCTTAGTAAGAGAGTTCTGGGGATGGATGGTGGTGGTGACAGTTGCACGACAATATGAATGTACTTGACACCACTGAACTCTACACTTAAAATGCTGAAGATGGTAAATTTTATGTTGTGTGTATTTTACTAGAACAAAAAATAGAAAAATTGAAAGCAGAAACAAGACTTTCTTAGACAAATGAAATTTGAGGGAAATTGTTGCCAGTAGGCCTGCCTTGTAGGAAATGTTAAAAGAAGTTTTTGAGAGAGGCCAGGTGCGGTGGCTCAGGCCCGTAATCCCAGCACTTTAGGAGGCTGAGGGGGCGGATCACTTGAGGTCAGGAGTTCAAGACCATCCTGGCCGACATTCGAAACCACATGGCTACTAGAAAGACAAAAATTAGCTGGGCATAACAGGCATGATGGCATATACCTGTAGTCTCAGCTACTTGGGAGGCTGAGGCATGAGAATGGCTTGAACCCGGGAGACAGAGGCTGCAGTGAGCCAAGATTGTGTCACTGCACTCCAGCCTGGGCAACAGAGTGACTCTGCCTCCAAAAAAACAAGTAAATAAATAAAAAGAAGTTATTATTATTATTTTTTTTGAGACAGAGTCTCACTCTGTCACCTCAGGCTGGAGTGCAGTGGCACAATCTCGGCTCACTGCAAGCTCCGCCTCCCGGGTTCACACCATTCTCCTGCCTCAGCCTCCTCTGAGTGGCTGGGACTACAGGCGCCCACCACCACACCCGGCTAATTTTTTGTATTTTTAGTAGAGACGGGGTTTCACCTTGGTCTTGATCTCCTGACCTTGTGATCCGCCTGCCTTGGCCTCCGAAAGTGCTGGGATTACAGGCGTGAGCCGCCGCGCCCGGCCTCTCTCAAGAACTCCTTTCTTCCTCGGCATGCCGGTTTCCTCTGTTTTAGCTGGGCCTAGAGATTAAGTCATGGCCTTTGTTAATAGCTACAAGCTGAGCCGAGCACAGTGACTCATGACTGTAATCCCAGCACTTTCGGAGGCTGAAGCGAGTGGATCGCCTGAGTTTGGGAGTTCCAGACCAGCCTAGGAAACATAGTGAAATCTTGTCTCTGCAAGAAATTTTTTTAAAAAATTAGCCAGGGATGGTGGTGCACACCTGTGGTCCCAGCTACTTGGGAGGCTGAGGTGGGAGGACTGTTTAAGCCCAAGAGGTCGAGGCTGCAGTGAACCGGGATCGCGCCTCTGCAATCTCGCCTGGGTGATGGAGTAAGACCCTGTCTCAAAATGAATAATTAAAAATAAATAAAACATAAATACATAAAAAGCCACAGGCTTGCCCGAGTGCAGTGGTGTTTACAATTAATTGATGACAAGTAACAGATACTTTTGTTCTTTCTCCATTCCCATTGCTTCACTTGACTAGTTAAAACCACTTTTTTTAAAAAAAGAAAAGTTACCAAAAATTGTATGAAGAAAGAACAGAAGACACCAGATGAGCCATGCATTTTTCTTTCCAGTAACACAGTGCACTGAGCACGTACATGCATGGGTGTGACCCGCACATGTCCCCGGCGCGCCCTGTGAGGACAGGACGGGCTGTGGCGTGTGGCTGCTTCTCTGTGATCTAACATCGACTCCCTAAGCAGATGCAGAGGAACCACACCTTGGTCACAGCCCCAAGGTCACACCACCCAATTAACAGAATATTAGCATAATGTACTAAGCTGAGCTTCAGAACGCACAAATACAGATAGAGATGCTGAAGAAGAATGAAAAAAACGAGAAACTATGAGATGTCAGGAAACAGCCTCAGTGTCAATTCTAAGGCAAGGCATCAGAATACAGAACGTCTTTTCCTTTCAAATCTGCTGGACATCGTTTAAACATTTCATTAGCTTTCCTTTAAAATGCCTATGTCTGTCTCCACAGCTGGTATCTGGCACAAAGTGATTTCTCTGAAATGATGATTTTCTGTGAAATGATATTTTATCATTATGAGTTACTGCCATTCTCCCTTTCTCCCATTAATGAGACTCCCTAGCTGAGTCTCATTAAATAATCTGCTCTAAACATCTACAGCTTGAATTTTCCTGAAAGTGAGGAAGAACCCCATACATGTTCTTTTTTTTTTTTTGAGACGGAGTCTTGCTCTGTCACCCAGGCTGGAGTGCAGTGGCCAGATCTCAGCTCACTGCAAGCTCCGCCTCCCGGGTTTACGCCATTCTCCTGCCTCAGCCTCCCGAGTAGCTGGGACTACAGGCGCCCGCCACCTCGCCCGGCTAGTTTTTTGTATGTTTTAGTAGAGACGGGGTTTCACCGTGTTAGCCAGGATGGTCTCGATCTCCTGACCTCATGATCCACCCGTCTCGGCCTCCCAAAGTGCTGGGATTACAGGCTTGAGCCACCGCGCCCGGCCCCCATACATGTTCTTAAAGGAATAAATCTGAACTGCAGCTCCAGGAAGCGCCACTCCGCAGCTCCATTCCGCATCCCGACCTCAGTGACACGTGTTCTCTTTTGTGCCCATGTGTAGGATTCTTTAATACACCCCCATGTGTGGCTTCACTGTTGCAATTTCCTCGACTCTAAAAGGGTTTGGATGACCTATGAAATTGAGCTTAAAATTATGAGTGAAATGTAGCATGGCAGAAACAGTTCAGAACCCAGAATCACTATACTGGCAAAATATTTTTGCTAGGTAGGGTTTGTAATTATAAAAGTGTAAAAGGAAAATAAATCTTGGGACCCCAAAGTCACTAAGCCAAAGGGTAAAGTCAAGCCGGGAACTGCTTGGGGCAAACTTGCCTCCCATTCTATTCCCACACCAAGATAGCTACTAAGATAAAAAAGCTACATGCCTCCCTCACAAGGAATTTCTTTGTGGACAAAGGACAGACAGAACTCAAAGTCACCCCTCTGCCCACTGAGATAAATGCATATCTGATTGTCTCCTTCGGAAAGGGCTAATCAGAAATTCAAAAGAACGCAACTGTTTGTCTCTTATCTACCTGGAAGCCTCCTCCCCGTTTTGGGTTGTCCCACCTTTGTGGACCAAACCACTGTACTTTTTATTTCATTTTATTTCATTTTTTTTGAGACGGAGTCTCGCTCTGTTGCCAGGCTGGAGTGCAGTAGCAATCTTGGCTCACTGAAACCTCTGATTCCCGGGTTCAAGCGATTCTCCTGCCTCAGCCTTCCAAGTAGCTGGGATTACAGGCACATGCCACCACGCCCAGCTAATTTTTGTACTTTTAGTAGACACGGGGTTTCATCGCGTTGGCCAGGATGGTCTCGATCTCCTGACCTCGTGATCCACCCGTCTCGGCCTCCCAAAGTGCTGGGATTACAGGCTTGAGCCACCGCGCCCGGCCCAACGTACTTCTTACATATATTGATTGATGTCTCTTGTCTCCCTAACATGTATAAAAGCAAGCTGTGCCCCGACTACCTTGAGTACGTGTCATCAGGACTCCTGAGGCTGCGTCACCCACACACGTCCTTATCTTTGGCAAAATAAATTTCCTAAATTAACTGAGATCTGTCCTAGATCTTTGGGGTTTACAAAAGTAACACATGATAGTTGCAAAAATTTCAAACAGTAAACCTGTGTAAAAACAAAAGGATAAAGCCCTGAAAACCCCTACTAATTTCCATCCCAGTCCCCAGGGTAATATTTTGGAGTGATTCTTTCCAGTTGTTTGCATGTGTGCATGTGTGTGCACGTAATTTGTTCATCATACTACACTCACTGTTACTAAACTCTCTCTCTCTTTTTTTCTTTTTTTTTGAGATGGAGTTTCACTGTCACCTAGGCTGGAGTGCAGTGGCATGATCTCGGCTCACTGCCACCTCCACCTCCTAGGTTCATGTGATTCTCTTGCCTCAGCCTCCTAAGTAGCTGGGACTACAGGCATGTGCCACCACGCCTGGCTAATTTTTGTATTTTTAGTAGAGACGGGGTTTCACCGTGTTGGCCAGGCTGATCTTGAACTCCTGAACTCAAGAGTTCTGCCTGCCTCAGTCTCCCAAAGTGCTGGGATTGCAGGTGTGAGCTACTGTGCCTGGCCCAGTAAATTCTTTTAAATTAACAATATATCAAACATCAAACACAACTTTCATGCAATTTATTTATGTATTTTTTGCAACAAGATCTTGCTCTGTCACCCAAGCTGGAGGACAACGGTATAGTCATAGCTCACTGCAACCTCGAACTCCTGGACTCAAGAGATCCTCATGCTTTGGCTTCCCAAAGTGCTAAGATTACAGACTTGAGGCACTGCACCTGGCTCATGTAGCTTTAAATATATCTTTTGAAGAATTATTTAATTCTGCAGATTTTATTTTTAAATTAATACATGTTCAGGGTAAAAAAAAAAAAAAAAAAAAAAAATGGCCAGGCGCGGTGGCTCACGCCTGTAATCCCAGCATTGTGGGAGGCCGAGGCAGGCGGATCACGAGGTCAGGAGATCGAGACCATCCTGGTTAACACGGTGAAACCCCATCTCTACTAAAAATACAAAAAATTATCTGGGCGTGGTGGCAGGTGCCTGTAGTCCCAGCTACCCAGGAGGCTGAGGCAGGAGAATGGCGTGAACCCGGGAGGTGGAGCTTGCAGTGAACCGAGATTGCGCCACTGTACTCCAGCCTGGGAGACAGCAAGACTCCGTCTAAAAAAAAAAAAAAAACAGCCGGGTGCGGTGGCTCACGCCTGTCTGTAATCCCAGCACTTTGGGAGGCCGAGGCAGGCGGATCATGAGGTCATGAGATAAAGACCATCCTGGTCAACACAGTGAGACCCCATCTCTACTAAAAATAATTAGCCAGGCGAGGTGGTGGGCGTCTGTAGTCCCAGCTACTCAGGAGGCTGAGGCAGGAGGATGGCGTGAACCCAGGAGGTGGAGGTTGCAGTGAGCTGTGATCGCGCCACTGCACTCCAGCCTGGGCGACAGAGGGAGACTCTGTCTCAAAAACAAACAAACAAACAAAAAACTATACGTTATTGAGTAGTAACATACAGGGATAGTGAAGTGCAAAAATCTTCAATCTGTAGCTTGATTAATGTTTACATATGTGAACATTCATATAACCCCTACCCACATTAAAGTATGAAACATTTCCAGACATCTGGAAAGAAGGTAAGCTTTTGAGAAAGAAACAAGGTTTTGAGTTCCAACAGGCTAAGAATCCAAAAGGATTAAAGCACAACATTTGTAGATTAAAATGTTTCTCAAGGAGACAAAATTTTTTTCTGGGAGAAAAAAAGTTCTCTGAGAAGACACACTGCACCCACCCTGCACCCTGCTTCCAAGAAGGGGACGGGCAGGCATTGTGGAGTGTGCTGGCCCCTGGCCCCGTGTGCCAGTGTGCCAGAGCCTCTAGAAAGGTGATTAAAGTTAAATGAAAGCCGAAGGCCAGGGCCCTTACCTGATAGAGCTGGTGACCTCATCAGAAGAGGGGGGGACAGGGGAGCTCTCTCTCCAGGTGCGCACAGAGTAGAGGCCATGTGAGGACACAGGGAGGAGACGTCGTCTGCGAGTCAGGAAACCACCCTCTCCAGATGTGGAGTTTGGCAGTGCCTTCATCTTGGACATCCAGCCTCCAGAACTGTGAGAAATAAACTTCTGTTATAAGCCATCCCATCTGTGGCATTTTATTATAGCAGCCTGAACAGACCAGGGCAAGAGGCCCGTGCCTTCTCTCTAGATTACCGAGGGGGAGAGTTTAAGCCTCCCAGAGATGCCCTGGCACCACACAGCAGGCACGAGGAGGGCGGTGCAAGGAGCCCCCGGGGTTCCCACCACACGCTGACTTTTCCCAGGCTCCTAGAGGCTGAGGGAGAACTGCAGGGGCCTCAGAGCGGGGGGTTTGATTCTATGCACCGCAGGCCAAACAGGGCACCAGGCAGGACCACGAACTCCCGTGGGAGATGCAGCAGAAGAGGGTCGCCTGGAGTTCAGGCCGCCCCACAGCACCTCCTGTGCCGAGACACAGGTGCAAATGCAGAGGCCGCTTTGGAGAGGAGGAGGTTCACATCCTCCAGCACTGCAGAACCTTCACTTCTCAGCCTAAATGTCCCTGACGAGCCACATTTACCAGAAAAAGGCTATCTGGTGTTTCCCACTTGTCAGGCAGGCCGAATGCTCAAGGCAAAATTTCACCACAATATTGGAAAACATGTAACAGTTATTTATTTATTTATTTTAGATGGAGTTTCACTCTTGTTGCCCATCCTGGAGTGCAATGACATGATCTTGGCTCACCGCAACCTCCGCCGCCCGGGTTCAAGCGATTCTCCTGCCTCAGCCTCCTGAGCAGCTGGGATGACAGGCATGCATCACCACACCTGGCTAACTTTTTGTATTTTTAGTATAGATGGGGTTTCTCTATGTTGGTCAGGCTGGTCTTGAACTCCCAAGCTCAGGTGATCCTCCCGCTTCAGCCTCCCAAAGTGCTGGGATTACAGGCATCAGCCACCGCACCCGGCCCATGTAGCAATTTTCTATGCCCAAGCTGTGATCTGTGAAATCTGCAGTGACAATAAAACCACAGATGGGGCTCTGTGTGTGTGCATATGTGTGTGTGCCCACACCTGAACATATCTTCCCACCTATCTGCAGTTTTTCTACTTTACAAACCATTTAGATTTGGATTCTGGAAAACCCAAGATAGATTACTTTCCTCTGAAAGGGGCTAGCGAGCAGACCATCAAAAGCTGAAGTCCTTCCCTTCCCCTGTAAATCAGAGGATCATCAGAGCAAGGACGTTTCAGCAGGAGGCCACCCGACACACCACGCAGCACCTGCAGTCCTGCGCCTTCCCGAATCTGACGAGTTTCAGCTGAAGGCAGTCCTGGAGGCTCACAGCCCAGTCTGCACCACCTGTGAAGCGGCCTGACCAGCTACAGATACGCTCGCTTACAGGGATACCCCTGCAAGGAGGGACTCCGAGGAAATAAGTCATTTCCACTCTCTCCAGACACTGGTCTATTTTCTTAGGGTTTTGTTCATCTGGCTCCCAAAAGTCCTTTGTGATATCTAATCCTAGTATGTAAATAAAGGCGTGGTGGTGGCTTTGGAATATGTGGTCTAGGCAAGGCTGAACGACATTTCCTGGCTTTGCTTTCTTGTATGTTTCCATTAGGGTGGTCATAAGGGCAAACTTGTGGGAGATCTGAGGGCAGAAGTGAAGCAAGAGGTGTCATGTGTGTCATACACACTGCCACCTGCCAGTGGGCTCTCCTCGGGAGTACCGGAAGGCAGCAGCCGCAGGGCTCCACCTTCCCTGAGCCAAGCCCTGGGTCAGGTGTAAAGGTCAGCTCAGTGACAAACAGCGCCAGCTCCTCCTGCAGGACACTCGGCCCAGTGGTGCCGCGAGAGCTGCCGCCTCAGTCTATCCCTGCGGCCCTGCCCCCTCACCTTACATCCCCCTCACCTCTGCCTGCCCTTGGAGACAGCCTTGGACAGGTGGCTTACCCAGCTCCCACAGCTGCAGGTCAAGTCCCTGCGACAAATAACATCATGTGCACCAGTCGATACCCCCACCTCCAAGGGGCTCTGCTTCTCTGATTCATTCCTGACTGACAGCAGAATTTGGTACTGGAAGCGGGCTGGTCCTAGAGAAACAGAATCTTAAAGATGAATTCTCTGAATTGATTCTGGGTTTTCAGGAATTGGTTGTCTGATCTGATTAGGCTTACAATCTAATGATTCTGGCTGGATGCCGTGGCTCACGCCTGTAATCTCAGCACTTGGGGAAGCTGAGCCGAGTGGATCGATTGAGCTCAGGAGTTCAAGACCAGCCTGGGCAACACGGCATAACCCCGTCTCTACAAAAAATGTAAAAATTAGCTGGAGGTGGTGGGTGCCAGTAGTCCTAGCTACTCTGAAGGCTGAGGTGGAGGATCACCTTAGCCCGGGAGGCCAAGGCTGCAGTGAGCCATGATCATGCCACTGCACTCCAGCTTGGGCAACAGGGAGAGACCCTGTCTCTGTTGGTCTTTATCTCTGCCTTCCCTAAAGGGGACTGCACCCATTTTCTAGTGTGACTGTGCGCTGGAGAAGGCAAAAGAATCAGATGTGAAAGGACTAGAAGCTGGCTCAGAATTGGCACCAGTTCCTGGAGATGCAAAACACCACCGATGTTCCCCAGAGTAGGAGCTTGTGGAGGGCAGGTGACCAATGGCATTTTGGCTCATGTTCTTCTCACAGTGGTGTCGCAGTTTCGGAATGCATAATATCTGGAAGAGATGTGCTCAGGAACTTGGAGAACCCACATGTTAGTTCCCTGACCTGTGGTACAAGGCAATTATAGCAGGAGAGGCCCAGAGGAAGCCACTGACTGCCTCTACCTAAAAAAAAAAAAATCTTAAAACCAAAAGCAGTATCACATTTCTGGAAGGACTGCAGAAATTGTGCCACCATCAAAGTAGTCAAAGATGCAAGCGTGGTGATTCCTACCATATCCTCATCCAAGTCACTTATTTGGCCTGCACATAGACTGATGTATCTTTGGGGATGACAATGGATTGTCCCTCAGTCAGGTGGTGACTCCACTTGCAGCTGCTATTCCAGATGTAGTTTCATTACTGGAGCAATTAACATATTCCTTGGCATCTATATGGAGCTATTGATTTGACAGATGCCTCTTTATACCTTTAGTAAATATCATCAGAAGCAGTTTCCTTTCACCTGGTAAGGCCAATAATATACCTTCACTGCCCCAAGTCTGGCTATACCAGCTTTCTAGCCCTGTGCCATAATGTAGTCACCAGGAACCCTGATCACCTTTCCCTTCCACTAGTATATTATATCGAGCAAAACATGCAGTTGGGAAATCTGAGCAGGACGTAACAACTACTTGATACATGGAGTAGCCGCTACTTGTGCCAGACATTGAGAAATCAGCCCTCCAAAAATGTTCAAGGGTCCAGTCGTCTGGGGCATGTCAATATATCTCTTCCAAGTGAAGGACAAGTTTCGGCAACTGGTCCCTCCTACTGCCAAGGAAGAGTAACAGCACTGAGTGGGCCTCACGGGATCTTGGAGGCAGTATGTGACTCATCTAGGCCTGCCACTCCAGCCCACTGACCCAGCGGCCGTTCCAGCCGCCAGTTTTGAGTAGGGCTCAGAGTGAGAGATGTTTCTGCAATAGGTCAGCTGTACCAGCTGCTTTGCATTTGGCCTGGGTGACCCTGCAGAACTGATGGGGCTGAAACTGCCAGCGATGTTATGATAAGGAAGCAGCATGGAGCCTTTGGCAGGCCTTCACGGGTGAAGACAGTGCAAACCCTCAGATTGTTAGAATATGCTATCCTCAGTGAACACTCTCCTTCCGAGAAACAGTTTTTGCCTTGCTACCAGGCTCTAGTAGAGATTGAACGACCATGGGCCACCATGTCCTCCTGTGGCCTGAGCTGCCCATTATGAGTGGGTGCTGTCTGACTCACGAGCTATCCATTGGATGTGCACAGCCACACTCCATCTTCAGTGGAATACATGGGATCGGGCTCGAGCAGGTCAAGAAGGAACAAGTTGCATGAGGAAGTAGCCCAGATGCTTGGGCCCGTGCTCCTACCACGTGGCCATCTCGCTGTCCCTCCCATGCCTGTGGCCTTATGGGGATTCCCTATGACCTTGAATTTCATTCATATTTTAAACTCACTTTGGCTGGTGGTCACCTAACGTAGTAGGAATTAATTTTCAGTCTTGCTTTCTAAAACTGGGGTCTGTTGATGCCTGCCCTGACGTTAGTGTGTCCTACAGGATCTGTCGATCTCTCGCCTGGGGCACTCTCAGGTGACTCTACTGCACTCCCGCGAGGAGGTCCAGGAGCCGTATCTGTCTCCATCTGCAGCCTCCATCACGCCCCTCAGGCTAGCAATGAGTTCCTCTAAAACACCTAGCAACACAGTCCTGACTTAATTGTGCTTCCACTTGGATTTGGATTTCACATGTGGACTCCTAGACACTAATCCTCTTAACCCACAACAATGGTGAGAATTTTAGGCATAATAGGAGCAATAAGGAAATTAAATTCCAGTCCTTTTTTTGGTCATGTCACAAATATCAACAGCAAATCCGGCTCTGATTCAAATAATACAGACATTAGTTAGGCAAACTCTGACTATAAATTAAGTAGTGTTTGGAGACTGGGTGCTAGGGTTTGTTTCACTAAAACTGGGCTAGAAGCTTCTTTTTATTTTTTGAGAGGGAGTCTCGCTCTGTCGCCCAGGCTGGAGTGCAGTAGTGCAATCTGGCTCACTGCAATCTCTGCCTCCCGGGTTCAAGTGATTCTCCTGCCTCAGCCTCCCAAGTAGCTGGGACTACAGGTGCCCATCACCACTCCCGGCTTTTTATATTTTTAGTAGACACAGGGGTTTCACCATATTAGTCAGGCTGGTCTCGAACTCCTGACCTCGTGATCTGCCCGCCTTGGCCTCCCAAAGTGCTGGGATTACAGGCGTGAGCCACCTCGCCTGGCCTAGAAGCTTCTAAGAAGCACAGTGAGGTAGGGTTTCTGCAGGGGAAGGCTGGGCACAGACTGCTGAAGGCCCCACAGAACGTCACTTAAGGGAGTCACCTTGGCTCTAGGTCTGTGTCTTTGCCATCCCAGAAATGTCCCCTTGCCCTTGACTTGTGATTGATGTAACTCAGGGTAACTGACATGTGATAACTAAATTCACAAAATGCCAAGCCATGTAGTCAACTGGGCCAATTTGCTTGTTGAAAAAAATGACTGTGCATTCTTCTTAACCTGGCCCATGAATGTTATATGCCAGGAGGCAGAAAGCTTATCCGGAAGTTGGCTAGTGGGCATGGAATCAAAGCAAGAGGGGCTGTCATTGGACTCAAATGTTTCATTGCCTTGGGTCCTTGCGCTGGCTGGCTGGTTGGCTGGCTGGATAGATGTCCAAGATAGGAATATTCTGCCATGTAAAATAGAGACTTCCTTCCGTGCTTCGCCACCATGCTCCCTTCATTACTAAACTCCTTCTGACAGACACATTATTATCATTATTATTTTTAAATTTATTATTATTATACTTTAAGTTGTAGGGTACATGTGCATAACGTGCAGGTTTGTTACATATGTATACTTGCAGACATATTATTTCTTTAGGCATGTTACTGCAGACAGCTAGACTTTGGTTTGGGAGCCATTTTGTCTTTTTAAGCGACATTCAGTAGGTCTGACCTCATCCTTAAGTGACCTTATCCATTTTCACAGAGAGGCAGTGTTCAGTGTTTTCCCCCAAGCTCCTGGAAGGGGCCTCCTGTCACTGCCACACGTTATTGACATGTCCTGTGCTGAACCTGGCCAGCACCACCTGCTGAGTCTCTTTCCTCACCTTTCTAGTATTTTCTTTTGCCTGTCACAAAAGGATTGGTATACCTGCTATGTACCAAAAATGTATCATTTGAAAGAATCAAAAATAACAATTGTTGCATGCATTTAAGTGCATAAAAATATGTGAAGTCCAAATAATATCTTAAAAAATGAAAAACTGGCCAGGCGTGGTGGCTCACACCTGTAATCCCAGCAATTTGGGAAGCCGAGGGGGCGGATCACTTGAGGTCGGGAGTTGAAGACCAGTCTGACCAACGTGGTGAACCCCATCTCTACTAAAAATACAAAATTAGCCGGGTGTGGTGGCACATGCTAGTAATCCCAGCTACTCAGGAGGCTGAGGCAGGAGAATCGCTTGAACCTGAGAGGTGGAGGTTGTGGTGAGCCGAGATTGTGCAATTGCACTCCAGCCTGGTGACAGAGCGAGACTCCATCTCAAAAAAAAAATTAAAAATAAAAAATAAATAAATAACTGGTTGCCACTGGTGCTTTCTAGGACCCTAACTAGTCTGAAAATTGATAAATAAAAGGAAAAAATCAAGCATTATCTATCTGTTTCAACAGTATAAACCATATTTCAGAACACCTTAGTAGTTGATGAAGGAAAGTACGTTTTGATTTTTACACATAGGGTCTCTCTGTTGCCCAGGCTGGCGTGCAGTGGTCTGATCATCACTACAGTCTCAACTTTTGGGCTCAAGAAATCCTCCTGCCTCAGCCTCCCAAGTAGCTGGGATCACAGTGCCTGCCACCACCATGCCCAGCTAAGTTTTTAGTTTTGTAGAGAAAGAGTCTCTCTGCGTTGCCCAGGCTGGTCTCAAACTCCTGGCCTCAAGTGATTCTCTCACCTTTGACCTCCCAAAGTGTTGGGATTACAGGTGTGAGCTACCATGCCTGGCTCAAGACAGATTGTTTGTAGAAAGAGAAACCATGGCTAGTAAATGCAGGGGGAAATGGAACTAGAAAGTTCCTATGTTGCTTTCTCTAATGAAATAAAGATTGAGGCAATGATCACCAATGGCTACTGAAGTCCACCAGGTGAGAGGGTGAAGTGGCGCTTCGTGAGGCTGGGTCAGACACCAACTGCGTCCACCAATCAATCTTAGTTTTATGAAAAGTGGGACAACTAGACATGAAGTGTCTCCGGATGTGACACCAAAGTGCACAGCACCAGTCATGGAGGGTTCCTGCCACAAACGTCACACTGAAATCTAATGGGCACCTGGACATAGTGATCCGTTTCCGGGAATAGATGACAGAGGGACCGACAAATGTCACCACAAAGATACCATCACCACATCCAAATTGTGGGAGATTTTATAGGACAAATGACCGATGTTTTTCCTCAGGAATAAGCAGCATGGGGGCCAAAAGGGAAAGGGCACTGTTACAGAGGATCAGACACTCAGCTGCCATTTCCAGAAAATGTACTAGGGGGACAAAACTTGGATCCCTATCCAAGCAAATCAACAGCAAAGACACATTTTTTAGATAACTGTGGAAAACTGAAGACAGACCCGGTGTTAGAAGATGTTAATGCATAAATACGGATCTTGCTGAATGGGATAATGATATTGCCACCAGGCCAAAGTTGTAAAGAGCCCTTATCGGACTAATGTGTAGGACATTACACGACACCTGGAGGTAAGTTTGCAAGAAGAGCAGTGTTGAAAACGCTTGAAGCTGGGGTAACCCACGGGGTTCATGACACGATTCTCCACACCGTTGTGTATACTGGAAACATTCCACAGTAAGTTTAACAAATTAAATTACATTTGAGGCCAGGCGCAGTGGCTCACATCTGTAATCCCAGCACTTTTGGAGGCCAAAGTAGGCAGATCACCTGAGATCAGGAGTTCAAGACCAGCCCGGCCAACATGGCAAAACTCCGTAACTACTAAAAATGCAAAAATTAGCTGGGTGTGGTGGTGGGCGCCTGTAGTCCCAGCTACTCGGGAGGCTGAGGTAGGAGAATCACTTGAACCTGGGAGGTGAAGGTTGCAGTGAGCCGAGATCACACCACTGCACTCCAGCCTAGGAGACAGAGCGAGACTCCATCTAAAATAAATAAAATAATAAATAAACAAACAAACAAAAATAAATTACATTTGAAAAAAAAAGAAATACTACTTTTGCCAGCACCAAGTGCCTGTGAGATGCCTGGGAGCCAGGCACAGGGAGCAGCTTGGAAGGGGCCACTGTACTCCAGCCTGGGCAAGAGAGCGAGACCCTGTCTCTTAAAAATACATAAATATATATAAAGTTTCTCAGCATGTAGTTTCAAATTACTTTATTTGAGGAAACTTTTCTTGATTTACAAATTTCAGTCTTCTGTTCACTTTGGATTTCTTCTTCAGGGACTCCTATTATCTGTATGTCACAGTTTCTTCCCCGTCTTCAACATTATCACTTCCTCTTGAATCGTTTTTTCAGTCTTCCTTTCTTTCTTTCTAGTAACTGTTAAATTTTAGATTCGTTGTAGATTTACAGAACAATTGCAAACATAGAGGAACTAACAGAGTTCCTCTATGCCCCACACCCGGTTTCTCCTCTTGCATTAGAATGGCAAATTTGTCACAATTAATGAACTAATGCTGATCCACTGGTATAACTAAAACCCACCATTTATTCAGCTTCCCTTAGTTTTTCTCTTTGTTTTGTTTTTGAGATGGAGTCTTGCTGTGTCGCCCAGGCTGGAGTGCAGAGGTGCGATCTCGGCTCACTGCAAGCTCCGCCTCCCGGGTTCACGCCATTCTCCTGCGTCAGCCTCCCGAGTAGCTGGGACTACAGGTGCCGCCACCTCGCCCAGCTAATTTTTTATATTTTTAGTAGAGACGGGGTTTCACCGTGTTAGCCAGGATGGTTTCGATCTCCTGACCTCGTGAGCCGCCCGCCTCGGCCTCCCAAAGTGCTGGGATTACAGGCGTGAGCCACCGCGTCAGGCCTTAGTTTTTAACCTGATGTCATTTTCTGGGCTGGAGCTCACCGAGGACGCCCGTTGCAGTTGGTGGTTGTATTTCGTCTCCGTAGGCTCCTCCTGAGCTGAGACTCCTCACACTTTCCTTGTTGCTGACGAGCCTGTCAGTTTTGAGGAGGCCTGGCCCGCTATCCTCTCAGCGGGGATGTGTCCGGTGTTTTTCTCACGGTTAGATGGGGTTTTGTGTTCGGGGAGGGAGACCATAGAGGTAAGGCGTTCTTTTCACACCCATGCGAAAGCACACACCACCCACACGGCTCACTGCCTGGGTGCTAAGTTTGGCTGCCTGGCTGAGGGACGGCCTCATGTAGTTTTTGTTAATATAAATAGCACATTCTTCACGTGCTCATTGTATTACTATCCCTGCGTATTCAGGCGCTAGATGCTGTGATAAGCACTTGAGATCTTATTTCTTCCTCTCAACAACCCTGCGAACTATAGGTACCAATATTATTCCCATTGTACAGATAAACAGAACTTTTACACACACACACACACACAAAATTGTGGTAAAATATACATAAAACTTACTGTCAACCATTTTTACTCGCACAGCTCAGTGGCTTCAGTACATTCCCATCCGCGACCACACCCTCCGTCTCCAGCGCCTTCTCATCCTCCCCACGTGTTCGACGTCTCGCCCCTGGTCCCAGCGACACCCCGGCTTTCGGTCTTCGGGAGATGGAGCTGGTTTCAGGGCAGCAGGCCCGCTCCGAATAGTCCTGGAGCCAAAAGGGAACGAGCCTCTTCCTTCGGGTGGGGAACCGTTCACGGCGCTGCTTCCAAGGTTTCTTCCTCCTCGCCGTTTCCTGGGACTTTTCTAAAGCAGGGACCACGGCGCGGCGTGGCGTGCGCGGGCGGCGTGGCGTGCGCGGGCGGCGTGGCGTGCGCGGGCGGCGTGGCGTGCGCGGCGTGCTGTGCGCGCGGTGCTGGCGCCGTCGGGGCCCCTGAGCGGGCTGAGGGCTGTGTCCTGGGGCTGCGCCACCCCGCTCCGAGGCGGCCCCTTTCCTGTAACCCGCTTCCCTGCGCCGTTCCCGACCGGAGGCTGCGGAAGGCACCAGCCCCCGCGGCGTTTTGAGTGGGGAAGTGAGCTGGGGCCTGTGCCTCCAGGGGAGCCGTGGGCGGATGCGTGGCCGCGGACTGGGCTCTCGGAGCTTCCCGTAAGACACCGGAGACCCACTCGACACGGCTGCGGGCCCAGACCCGCCGGTGCGGGCGCCTCTCGGGCAGGACGACTCCACAGCCAGCAGGAGAACTTTCTCGATCGCCCTGCGCAGATGCTCCCCTCGCATGAAATCACCGCTAGGCGTTAGCCGCGGGCGAAGCCCCGGCCCGGCCTCAGGGAATACTGAGGGGAGCGCAGGTGCAGGCCGTGGGGGCGGCCGGGTTCGGGCCGGCTCTGCAGACCCAGCCCGACGCGGAGGGCGATGCTGGGTACTCGCAGAGCTCAGAGACCGCTGAGCTTCCCTCACTCATGTTCGGCTAAAATTATTCATGTCGAACTCCGGCTTAGCAGATTGTTGCTCAAACACAGATACGCATTACCTGTCATTTTTATTCAAACTTCCTCAAAGTCCATTAAGACTATCAGAAACACAAGCAAATTAATATTAATTATTCAGGTGCTTTAGTCACTTCATCCAAAGACACTCCGGCGGCGTGGTTTCTTTGCATTTATGTAATTTTCTTCGTATTGCCTGCGTTCCACGAGCATCGGTTCATGAGACACTGCACTGAGACGGTAACGCCCGTAGGCTGCAATACGACGCCCACTTTGCGCCTGCTCACCAGCGCCCACCTCCAATCCTGGCTAGAAAAGAGCCGTTCTTTTCGCTGTTGGAGAAAGGGCAGGACAGTCATGGAAAACTCAGCGCACAAATCTGGATCCTTACGTGGATAAACTGCTTCGTCCATTTTTCCGCGTTTGCAATCTGTGATCATTGCTCGAGTTCCACAGGGTGGGAAAAGATGCTTTTCCTTGTGCTTCTTGGTACACTGAACCGAAAACGATACTGAGTGACTCCCCCAACCCTGTATTTATTTATTTATTTATTTAATTTTTATTTTTTGAGATGGAGTCTTGCTCTGTCGCTTGGGCTGGAATGCAGTGGTGCGATCTCGGTTCACTGCAACCTCCGCCTCCCAGGTTCAAGTGATTCTCGTGCTTCAGTGTCCCAAGTAGTTGGAATTACAGGCGCCCCCGCGCCCCGTTAACTTCTGTATTTTTAGTAGAGACCTGCAGGATTTCACCATGTTGGCCAGGCTGGTCTCGAACTCCTGACGGCAAGTGATCTGCCCACCTCGGCCTCCCAAAGTGCTGGGATTATAGGCATGAGCCACCGTGTCTGGCCTATACTATGCTTTTTATTTGTATTACTTTTTATTGTGGTATTATGTTTTCTTTTGATCTGTCGTAGGTTGAACCCACAAATGTCAAATGGGGAACCCACGAATATGGAGAACCACCTGTATCTGGAAAGGAGTAAATGTCTCTACCACTTGCTCCACACAAAGTTAGACTGAAGCAGATTTGTTGGCTTTAAAATCAAGTCATCCTGGGGGCATTGGAATTAAGAATTTTTTTTTTTTTTTTTTTTTTTTTTTTTTTAGATGGAGTCTCATTCTTGTCGCCCAGGCTGGAGTGCAATGGCGCAATCTCAGCTTACTGCAACTGCTAGCTCCCAGGTTCAAGCGATTCTCCTGCCTCAGCCTCATGAGTAGCTGGGATTATAGGCGTGCACCACTATGTCCGGCTAATTTTTGTATTTTTTAGTAGAGATGGGGTTTCACCATGTCAGCCAGGCTGGTCTCAAACTTCTGACCTCAGGTAAACCCGCCCGCCTCTGCCTCCCAAAGTGCTGGGATTACAGGCATGAGCCACTGTGTCCGGCCTGAATTAAGAATTTTTAGTTTTCTACTTAGATGCCATTATTTTCCGAGCAGAATATAAGTTTCTGATTCTATTGGTTAAGATACTGGTTTTTCATCAAAAATAAGTGACCGCACAGGGCAGTGGCAGACACGGCTTATTTCAGAGACGCTTCTCGTGGCTTCCAGAGCTGCCTTGGGCATACATGCCTGCCTGTCCTGCAGACCACAGGGTAGAGTCGCATCCGATCCGGAAAGCTCGAGTCTTGTCTTCCACTGCCCTTTCCAAACTGAGGGCTTACGTGGCCATCCCAAAAGAACATTCAGTGCCAACTACTCCTAGTATCTCACTTATTTACAGGTTTGTTGTTTTAACTCTCCCATAAGACCACAGTAGACTACAGTCGTTTTCCCCCATCACTGAACATCCACTGTCTCCTATAGTGCCAAGCACATAAGTGTGTTCACTACATATTCACTGAGCAAATGAACAATATTTCACTAATTCCAAATCGTTTGGGATGGCTGCAGCTTAGGGTGCCTTATCAGGGCAGGCAGGTGCTGAGGCTTTGTGATTTAAAATGAAGATGAAATTGTCTAAGGTGCCATAAGCGATTTTTTTTTTCCTTTTTGTGGAGAACGGGGTCTCGCTGTATTACCCAGGCAGGTCTCAAACTCCTGGGCTCAAGCTATCCTCCCGCCTCTGCCTCCCTGAGAGCTGGGATTACAGGCGTGAGCCACCGCGCCCGGCCATAAGCGAATTTTAAGGAGGGTAACAGATCTTAAATTAGTTGGGAGCTGTGCTAAGTGGATTGGGACAAACGGGCATGTCTAGGCAGGAACCTGCTGCTGTGACCCGCACACACAAGGAAGGTTTAAGTCAGGGGTGTCCAATCTTTTGACTTCCGTGGGCCACACTGGAAGAATTGTCTTGGGCCACATATAAAATGCACTAGTAATAGCTGGTGAGCTAAAACAAAACAAAACAAACAAAAAAATTGCAAAAAATTCCCACACGTTTTAAGGAGGTTTACAAATTCGTGTTGGGTCGCATTAAAGCCATCCTGGGTGGCATGCAGCCCGTGGGCCATGGGTTGGACAAGCATGGAACTTTAAACCAAGGCAGGGGCAGTGGGAGCAAGAGTCACTGTGCAGAACTGACAGGACTTTGTAACCAAACTGGACATGAAGTCTAAGTGGAGGAACTAAAGATGAATTTCAGGTTTCCAGGGGGTGCCACCAGATAAATGGAATACAGTAGGAAGAGACGAAAGGAGGGAAATCATGTTAAATTTTAGAGGGTAAGGAGCTTATGCAATGACCACTTAGGGAACTGGATATATGGTTTATAACTCTGAAGTGACATCCGGCCTGGAGTTGAAGAAGTTGCATGTCATCAGCTTACAGGTATTAAAGACTTGCGGAAACATCAGATCACCCAAGGTTAAGTGTGTTAAAATAAAAGGCCCAAAAATGGAGTCCTCGGAAACCCCAATAATCAAGAGTCAGGCAGAAGAACTGAGACGAAGAAAACCCAGAGACAAGTCTTTCGGAGTCGAAGGAGAGAGTTTCAAAGACAGAGTTCTTAATGATGCTGCCAAGAAGTCATAGAAGGGAAACCTGAAGAGCAGTAGCTTTATTAAGCTACAGTACAAGCTAAAATGGCGTTTCTGGGTCATTTCGGGAGTAGGGTAACGTGTGCAGGAAGAGCAGACGTTTCTGGGTCATTTCGGGAGTGGGGTAGCGTGTGCAGGAAGAGCAGACAGAGGTCGCGGAGTGTAGATTCTTGCCAGCAGCTTTGCTGACACCACGGAAAGATCATCTTCCCATACGACTTTGTAGTATAATAAACTTTTCATGCATCCTTCGGGAAATATCTAGCAGGAATAGTTTACGTACTCCTAAAATAGACCCAGAAAACCTGGCATATAAGGCAAAAAGGAACCTAAGTCATTTAAAGATATGAAATAGATGTATTTATGAATATTTTATGAATTTCAAAGTTGGCAAAACAAAAAAAAATTGTTATATATATATTTTTGAGACAGAGTCTGGCTCTGTTGCCAGGCTGGAATGCAGTGGCACAATCTTGGCTCACTGCAATCTCCACCTCCCGGGTTCAAGCGATTCCCCTGCCTCAGCCTCCCGAGTAGCTGGTACTACGAGCGCGCACCACTATGCCTGGCTAATTTTTTTGTATTTTGGTAGAGAGGGGGTTTCCCCATGTTGGCCAGGATGGTCTCAATCTCCTGACCTTGTGATCTGCCCGCCTCGGCCTCCCAAAGTGCTGGGAATTGTTTGGGGAAAGCACAACATCCAACACAGGAATGATGCTGTGATTCTAAAAACCGCACTGAACTGCTGTACTTGATTTGAAATTAATGTCGATCTTAAGGCAACACCATTATCCATATTAATATTCTCCCAAGTAACAAAGGAATATCGTAACTCTTCTATTATTGCTTTCACCTAACCTGTACGATTAAGAATAGAAAGACTATTGAAGGGCAACTAAAAAACCTTTTTTTTTGAGACAGAGTTTTCACTCATTGCCCAGGCTGGAATGTAGTGGTGAGATCTTCGCTCACTGCAACCTCTGCCTCCTGGGTTCAAGTGATTCTCCTGCCTCAGCCTCCCTAGTAGCTGGGATTACAGGTGCCTGCCACCAGGTCTAATTTTTTTACTATTTTTAGTAGAGACGGGGTTTCGCTATGTTGGCCAGGCTGGTCTCAAATCCTCATCTCAAGTGATCCGCCCGCCTCAGCAATATGTCAGTTACTTGTTACAGAAATTATAAACCCACAGGAAAATATTCATTATTAGAAGCAGAGCTGTCCTAAGATAATGCACACAAACCAACATAAGACTATTTAACAAAAATATTTAATGCTGCCAAAAAGTATAAAAATACAGTAGGAATGGCAGTACAATACAAAGTAATCTCTCCTAATTTATTTCTTGTACATCTTTCTACATTTCATACACGCATTAAAAACACTTAACACATCCAATTAAAGGTTCTGCAAAGTCTTCTGCTGGTGGGTGCTCTTCATCCCCTGGATGTAAAGTTTACTTTGTAAACAAACAACTGTGAGGCAATCTATAGGGTTAGCGAGCCTCACTTCAGTTTCCGGAGTGGGCTTCAGGTCTTGCTTTGCACATCAATGGTTCAAAATTTATAGCTGCAGAATATTCTCAAGTCATGAATATTAGGTGTCTGTCAATCTTGGCCTAAAACATAAAATAAGAAGTCATCTATTCAATTCATATTTACCAAACACAGACGAACACAGATGCACACAAACATAAAAGGACTAACAGTGAACTGAAAAGGCCACCAAAAATCATCCCCACATGCCGCATCCAACCACACTAAGTGCCCCACTGTTATCTTGGTAAAATGGCTGAGGTGTCGGATATCACACGGGGGTGGGGTGGCGCGGCCTCATGTGGAGGCGTCGTGACTTATATTCTTTTTCAAGAATTATGTGAATTTTTAAGGTCATGTTGTTTTACTCAAGAAGTGACCTCTATGTGATACTGACAGACAGACAGGTTTTAAAATAATGTACCCACAAGAATTTAGCAAGACTTTACAGTATGTGCTAGACTTACCAATACTTTGGAATTCAATGCAAAAGTCTAATCCAATTTGGACCTCCACTGTGTAATACTGCTAAAAATATTATCAACATAATGTTTGAACATAAAGTCGGCCTATATTTTTAAATCACAGGTTGTTAGCAGATGCTTTTTGCCCTGAAGGATAATACTAACAATTATATCTACTGAAATGAAGTGACCCAATCTTAAGCTACTATTAATATAAAAGACATAAAATAATCGACAGATTTATTGCATTTTAATGCCAAAAAGTAAAAATAAATGAGAGTTCAAATAAGCAACAGACAGATGGAATGGCTACTGTAAAGGCAGTTGAGTTTTTGATGTCACTTCACAAACTTTGCAAGAAACTGAACTTTTTAGGAGGTAAATGGTATTTCCATTCTTCCCCCAACTCCCCTCAGTACCACAAAACCTCCAAATCTAAATACTTGTCAGTATTATATCTTCACATATATATTAACAAATAGGAAATATAAATCATACCCACACATTTAGTCAAGAACTCCCAAATGCTGAGAATTAGGCTACTCCCTTTAAAGACAGGGTATTTGGCATAATTGTATCAAGCACCGTGGTGTTCTGAACAGTCATTTTTTTCTTTGATTATCCAACACTGACAGAGAAATGTCAAGTCATCAAGAAAACATTCTCATTAGATATCTGTGAGTTCAAAACTACTATGGATGTTTATTACATGAATCTTCAGAACCTGAACCAAATGGCTGAAGGTACTTTTTATTGATTCTAAGTGCTGCAAAATATATGTTTTCCATGCATCCATGTTTTTAAAAAATAACTTAATGCGACCAATCAATGTGAATGAAATAATGATCTGGTTTAGAGAATACTCTGATGTTCTAGTATTTCTCTGTTGCAGTGGTACTTCAAACTGGTGCACAAAGTTTTTTAAATGTGCTCCATTTAAAAAACAGAGAATTACTCTGGATTTTAACAGGTAACAGTGGTTGTCTATTACTTTCCCATTTAAATATTCCATTAAAAACAGAGTCGATCGGGCACAGTGGCTCAAGCTTGTAATCCCAGCACTTTGGGAGGCCGAGGCACACGGATCACGGAGATCGAGACCATTCTGGCTAACACGGTGAAACCCCGTCTCTACTAAAAAAAAATACAAAAAAATGAGCCGGGCATGGTGGCGGGTGCCTGTGGTCCCAGCTACTTGGGAGGCTGAGGCAGGAGAATGGCGTGAACCTGGGAGACAGAGCTTGCAGTGAGACTGCGCCACTGCACTCCAGCCTGGGTGACAGAGCCAAACTCTGTCTCCAAAACAACAACAACAACAACAACAGAGTCAGTGTAACATAATAGAAAAAGTATGAGGTTGGGAGTTACTGGAAGTCTACAGATTGGAGAGGGAATCTCAGTTCTGTTATGTACTAGCTGTGCAATCGGGCAAGTTACTTATTCTTTGACTCAGTTTTCTCATCTGAAAATAGGGAGAATGCTGTCTACCTAGAAGAGGTGTTACGTGGGTAAAATATAGATTATGTATTTAAGCTGGTTGGCAGAACTGTAGGTGTTCACCATACCTCATGTCCTTCCCCAGTATTTTGTTACAGATATACTTACCAAGAATGAACTATCATTTATAACAACTGAAGGACAGTGTTTTTAAAAATTCACATTATTTATTTGTAAATATTATTCAGGGAGGGGGGTAAGAAAATACAGTTAAATCATTAGGAGGGTTGATTGTTTTAAAGACTTTACCTGCAAGACTGAAAAGTAAAATGGGCTACACTTGAAAAAATTCTTATAGATTCACTTGAATAAATTCTTATAGATTCACTTGAATCAATTTTTGCTATTTTTATTTAAAAAGGCAAAGGCAAGAGAAATGGGTTCAAACAAGTCAAATGAAACAAACGTGGTGCTTTCTGTGGAGACGGTGGCTCTCACACACCGCTTTATGCTGGAAGGCGCAAGGGTCGGGTGGGTGTGGACAGAGGGTCCACTCCCAAGTCAGCTCTACGCCTGAGGCCACGGAAAGCCAAACTGCACCAAGAATAGGTTGTGCCACCAGATATCCACACTAACATTCTACTAAACTGAATTGAGGCTAATCAGAAACTTCTCTTAAGGTGCAAAGATGCCCTACAGATGACTTACCTAGGTTCCCACTCCTGAATTCACCAAACTCAAAATAACTGAAGTTTTTAATAGCAGAAATTTGATATATCAAGAGCAACCTGTCTCTGAAAAATCTGCCAAATTAGAGCCACAATAAAGAACTTGATGTGTCTTTAAAAAATGGTCTGTATAAAGAAAAAAATTCCTGTGCAGTTCTTGGAGCTCCTCAAAACATACTGTCTAACGCAAAACCAGAAAGGCCTGAAGCAGTTTCTGTAACATCCTCACCAAATTGCATAATTCCCACCTTCCATCCAAAATTTAAAAAAATAAAGTAGGAAGAGTTCAAAAGTCTGAACTTTTCATTCTCCCAATGCCCAGAGAGGGTCAGGGCCTTTTTTTTTTTTTTTTTTTTTTTTCAAATAGAGATGGGGTTTTACCGTGTTGCCCAGGCTGGTCTCGAACTCCTGGGCTCAAATGATTCTCCGGCCTCCGTCTCCCGAAGTACTGGGATTACAGGAGTGAGTTACCAAGCCAGGCCCGGTCAGGGCTCTTTGAAATGTTTTCCTTGTCAGATTGTTACCCATTAGAGACAAGGCCTCGCAAACCAAGTAAACACTTCTATCCATCACTGCTTACAGTCAGCGATGGCTCTATCCTGGGCTAAACCGTACACAGCAGGAGAAAAGGCTCAGCAATGGCAGTGAGGAAAAACGCTCCCCTCCCTGAAGGACAATGAGTCTTTCCAGAACCCAGGCGCCAGGGGAGACAGCCTTAGGAGAAAGCACATGTGCAGCATTGCTCAATGCTGTTCTTGGAGCAACTGAATGTGCTAAATATTCAGAAAATTCCTGCTGCTGAGGGAAAAATAACCAAACTCATACTATTTTCCTAGAAGTTCTTACTTAAATAATACTACCCAAAGAGGAGTGAAAAGCTTAAATTCTTAATTCTGGATGAACAACACAATGGCTGTATTAGGACCAGGCACACAGAACAGAGCCACTGAGTGTCCAGTACTGGAACTGGGGAGCTCTCGGTAGAGCAGGGATTGAGGAGGCCACACAATCTGAGCTGCTTCCCACCAAGGCATGTTACCCCTTATACATACTCACTGGAACAAAGACAGCTGTAATTTCTAGTGTAGCTGCACTTCTAGGGGGAGGTGGGATTACAGGAGTGAGTTCCAAGCCAGGCCCAGTCAGGGCTCTTGGTAACGCTGTCCCATAGACACTGCTTTGAAGATAGGTATAAGGGAAAGTGGAACTGAAACCAAACAAATGAACTGGGGAGAAGGATGAGTGGAACAGGTCAACTCCAGAGTAAACCACACAGGTGGCTTTTAAATCATGAAAAAATACATTTCTATTTTTCAAAATTTCACTAATAAGATTCTAGGCCCCTACCATCTAAATAAGTCAAAGTCAAATAAGGGCCTCTTAAAAGTAAAAGAGACTTTATTAGCTGTTGATGTATAAATGGGAATGCAGAACAGGCATTTCTGCTATGCACTGTGCGTCAAGCACAGCCAGGTGAGGGAGGGCCTCAGACACCTCTCCCTGCGGGGTACAACAGACCGAGAGGAATCTATGCCCTGGCTACACATCACTGAGAACCCATGTGTGCACCTGCTAGAAAAAAAGATAAACCAATGTTTACAGAACTGGAACTCCTGCTTGAACACAGAAAGAAATGGACTACATGCCTGATGACATTTGGCTTATAATAGAATATATATTTTTTAAATATATATATATATATATCTTTAAAATGTTTATATCTATTTTATATACATCTCTCTATATGTATGTGCGTGCGTGTATAGAGCGAGCGCGCATGCATGCGCAGGAGAGAGACAAATACATAGAGACAGACAAGTCTCCTCTATTGCCCAGGCTGGAGTGCAATGGCTCCATCATAGTTCACTGCAGCCTCAAACTTCTGTGCTTATGCGATCCTCCTGCCTCAGCCTCTTGAGTAGCTGGGACTACAGGCATATGCCAACATACTCAGCTAAAATTTTTCTTTTTTTTTTTTTTTTAAAGTAGAGACCCAGGCTGATCTTGATCGAACTCCTGGGCTTAAGCAATCCTCCCACCTTGGCCTCCCAAAGTTCAGGGAATACAGGTGTGAGCTACTGTGCCCAGCAAAAATCTGTTTAAACATCTGTATCTGAAAAGTAAAAATCAAGGCAGACTAGATTTTTAAGTCTGTACAATAACCAGGCAGGCAATTTGGGAATGTAGGTACTCATTATGGTATAGAACAGTCAACCAAAACACTTTTAATACCACCAGGTTCTGGTCTGGAACTAGATATGTAATCTAGTCAGTGGTATTTTTTCTCAGAGGGAAATGAGTTGCAGTAGATTCTGGTCTGGAACTAGATATGTAATCTAGTCAGTGGTATTTTTTCTCAGAGGGAAATGAGTTGCAGTTGCAGTGTTTCTTTGAGAATTATCTAATTCTAGTACATGTTACACATCTGAGACTTTTCAATGACAGCACCATAAAAGGATGGAGAAATGCCAGTTTCAGGTCGATTAACAACAATACCTACTTCATAAAAGTGTGTTGAGGATTAAGTAGAGTAATAAGTAAAGAAAAAAATACAGTGTCTGGAATACAATAAACGATCAATAAATGGTGCTTTGAACTGACTGTTGAAAGCAAAGGAGTTGATATAAAAACTGGAATACCGTTTCATATCATAAACTGCTTTTTAAACCAATAAACACTTTTTGATTCATACCACCAACTTTAGTTTAAGACAAAGAGGACAGGCACAACAAGTGCACATTAGCTTAGAGTCAGAACCCCTTCCACTGACATACCATTAAAAGAAAACAATTAACACATTTTTTTTCCTTCCTTTCTCTTTTCTTGTTCATTCCTTGGTAAAAACATTAGAACAACAATGAAATGGACTAAGAACATAAAAGGACCAAAAGGCAGAAAACCTGACAAATGTATAAAGTCTCCTCCAACACAAGAAATGGCCTTTATATTGCTCTAAAGTCCTCCATGTACTTATTACATGTTACTTTTTTTAACTCTTTAAGAATGCAGAAAATGAGTATTTTCATTTTTATATGGATACATTAAACATGGAGAATTATATTTTTACATTCTATGTATGTGCAAGCACAGATAAAAGTCAGTCATAGGCTAACATAAAATAAATACTTGGCTAACATTGGAAAGGAATATATAACTTCTTGGTGTAGTTAGAGAACACGGCATTAAACCAAAGGTTGCTGTCAATCTATTAGCAGAAATAGATATGAGTGGAAATGAGCTAGATACGAACTCCTGAAAATAAAAAAAAAAAACCGTTTTTTAAAATTTTTTCTTCCTTAACCTATTCAAAAAGCAACACAACACTACACCTCATTCAAGTCAAAGTATAATATCTGACTCTTAAAATCTGTTAAAATTAGAAAATATTTAATATCATGAGGACCTAAGGATACAACCAGTTTTTTTAAAGCTGTACAGCCCATCTAGAATTGCTAACTTTTTCCTCTGGCTGTTACCAGAGAAGGCAGCCACGTCTGTCTCTTTGACCAGCACACCTCACCAAATAAAAAGTCAGGATAATGATCATGGGCACAACACGATGTCATGTGTTTTCACGACATCCACCAAAAAATATGATTACTGGTAACAACTGAACACTATTTAACGCATCCACTGTCAATGCCCTTCTCAAGGATCTGCGTGCAGAAGGAAAGATGACTAACCTTAGAAGTGTACCAACAAGTGTTCATCACACTGAATGTGGTTTTAAAAATATACACGACACCACCCAGAAGGACAGAAAGCATACAGAAAGCAAAGCGTAAGCGGATGAAGCGCATTCAGCCAGCAGGGGGGTGAGGCACGTCCTCCCTGGCACTGGCTTCCTCAAGTCTTCACCTGTGTACCGAAAACAAGCCTAGTTTCAACTGGAAATGTCATAAGGTCTACTTATATGTGACTTGCAGAGTAACATACTGTATTTAGCAAAGACAAACCAATACAAAGCGGAAAGAGGTTTTAAACCAATAAAAACCTGAAATGTGAAGGGTCTTGGATGCCTCAACACATGTTTAATGCAGACAGACATAAAAAAATGTCCCTCTTACCTCCTCTCCATTTCAAGGTTACAGGACACAGTAATACTGAATCAGGACACAGGCACATGTTATATAAATCTTATTTAATATATAGTACCACCTACATCCTGCTTTCATACTTTCAACATAATTTAACACATTCAAGACTATGCAAATCAATTCAAAATATCTATCTACACCAATGGTTTTCAAACTTTTTTTTTTTTTTTTTTGAGACAAAGTCTTGCTCTGTCACCAGGCTGGAGTGCAGTGGCAATCTCGGCTCACTGCCACCTCTGCCTCCCGGGTTCAAGCGATTCTCCTGCCTTAACCTCCCAAGGAGCTGGGACTACAGGCATGTGCCACCACACCCAACTAATTTTTCTGTTTTTAGTAGAGACACAGTTTCACCTGTTGGCCAGGATGGTCTCAATCTCCTGACCTCGTGATCCACCCACCTTGGCCTCCCGAAGTGCTGGGATTACAGGCGTGAGCCACGCGCCTGGCCACAAACTGTTTTCTGTTTGTTTCTTTTGAGATGGAGTATCTCTCTGTCGCCCAGGCTGGAGTGCAGTGGTGCGATCTCAGCTCACTGCAACCTCCGTCTCCTGGGTTCAAGCAATTCTAATACCTCAGCCTCCTGAGTAGCTGGGACTACCGGCGCCCACCACCACGCCCAGCTAATTTTTGCATTTTTAGTAGAGACAGCATTTCACCATGTTAGCCAGGCTGGTCTCGAATTCCTGACCTCAGGTGATCCACCCGCCTCGGCCTCCCAAAGTGCTGGGATTACAGGCATGAGCCACCGCGCCCGACCAAATTGTTTTTAAATGATAACTGCCCCCTTTAAAATACTTAAGCCTTATGCAGACACCTTAAGTGGCAAATAAAGAGACAAGGCAGAGAAGCTGTGGTTGAAAGTAACTTGATGACCCACCTGGACATCCAATGAGCATAGTTTGAAAACCACTGAAATAAGGTATGCTATTCATAATAATGTTTGCTATCCATGCCTCCTAGCAATTAAATTTACAACAACAATTTCAAGTTTAAGACAAAAAAGTTAAACACTGAATGGAATGTTGAAATCTGAAGAAAGCTAGCACTCAAATGAGCAGTTAAATTCATTAAACAGTATGCTTTAAAAAAATATTAAGAAGTTAAAATGACAATGTAAGGTTTGCATATCATCATACTATTTATTGAAGTAGAAAGAACCTGAAAAATGTTTACTTCAAAACTTCAGTCTAGTAAACTGAAATCATGAATCATAAAATGCTGCTTCTTACTTTTGCTTCCTAAATAATTTACCCCAACTACATTGAAATTTTCATGAAAAATGAACATATTAATAATGGGATTTACAGACACCAATTTCTTTACAAAAGTCTTGACCAATTGTTACCTGACTATGCCAGTAAGGAGAATTTTCCTTCAAAGATATTTTTAGGAAAAACTTTTGTTTCTTTGTTTGCTTTTCTTTTTAAAATGGGGGAAACTGTAAAACATAAAAGAAGTGCAATGTATAGTAGAGATTGCTTATTCCGACTTCTAACTCCTCATATCAAACTTCTCTTTAGAAAAATGGAAAATGTATCCAGTACAATTGAATCAACACACAATTTATTTTTTTATGTAACATTTTTCAAATTGAGCTCTTAAAAAGTACAGTTAACTACAAAAGATTAAATAGATATTTATAAAATATATTTACCCTGAAATGTTTAAGAATATAAAGTGTTGCTGCCCATGTCAACAGTACATTATACATCACAAACATTATTTAAATGTCATTTTCTTTCCATTAATAACGTAGATAAAACCACAATATTTATTGCTTGTATCAAGTGCAGGTTAAAATCCAGATAGCCTCCAAAAGCAAATCCTGTGATAAAGGATTTCTCAATGTTGGTCAGGTGAAATACTGCGTTTGACATGTATGAATACAGTTGCAAAATTTACCAGTTTTTAACAAACATGAATGTCTTTATTTTAGACAGCCATTTACAGTTTGGGTTTCAGAGGGACCTGCAGTGAAGAGTCCTGAGATGTTGGGCTTGTGACTGTAAATATCACTTATCTGGTTGATGTCTATTCTACTGCACCGTTTCTGGGATATGAGGCGTTTGCTGCAGACAAACCCCTGTGATTAATGTAGCACTGTCAGCTACTAGTGCAGAAGCTTGCTGGGCAAAATTAATTGTTTATTTATAGGGCATTTTGCTGAAAAAACAGTGTCCAGCCAACAAAAGCGCCAACCAAAATGACTGACACAAACCCCATCTTAGTGAGAATAGGTTGCCAATATAACCACCTTTTTCTTTTTCGTTCATTCTCATTTAGCCTCTGTTTCATCTGCTGCACCTTCTGAGCTGTGGTGGCCTTTCTGTCCTCTCGGATACGTTTCCGTAGAGCACTATGAAGAAATAAAAACAAGTAAAAGGAAGTGCACACAGGGCAGGACTTGAGTACTCTAACACAGAGGACCTAGGCGCAAATAAAACCATCCGTATCCACATAGTTTTCACCCTACTTGAACACAGGAATAATGAGGGGAAAAGCTTCAATATATTTTTTTTTTTTTTAGATAGCGTCTTGCTCTGTCACCCAGCCTGGAGTGCAGTGGTCCAATCTTGGTTCACTGCAACCTCCGCCTCCCACGCTCAAGTGATTCTCGTGCCTCAGCCTCCCGAGTAACTGGGATTGCAAGCGTGCACCACCATGCCCAGCTAATTTTTTGTATTTTTAGTAAAGACAGGGTTTTGCCATGTTGGCCAGGCTGATCGAACTCCTGACCTCAAGCAATTCAGCTGCCTTGGCCTCCCAAAGTGCTGAGATGAGTGAGCCACAGTGCCCGGCCAAGAAAAGCCTCAATATTCTTAAATGATTCAGAGATGTACCTTGACAACCATTCCTGGTACAATTTTATATTGATAACTGCTTTTAGTGGGACCTGAAAATAAGCAAGGAACTTTCTGGAAACGTGAAATGATGACTGTTTTCTTTCCTTCTTTGTTAACTAGTCAGCAGAAGCAGGAGTGGGAACACAAGGGGGTACTGCCTGCATCTGATCCCCTTTCCTGGTCATGTTTGACGGTTAAGGCTCTTATAAAAGCTATCTATCTAATATTTCCATGAATGTTCTGTTCTGTTGTGGGAGCACCTATTCTTTTCTTTGACCATACACATTTCTAGCTCCCATTTTCATAGTCGATACAGAATTTTTTTTTTTTTGGGGTGGGGGGATTGGGTGGGGGAAGGAGTCTTGCTCTGTTGCCCAGGCTGGAGTGCAGTGACATGATCTTGGCTCACTGAAACCTCCGCCTTCCGGGTTCAAGCAATTCCCCTGCCTCAGCCTCCAAAGTAATTGGGATTACAGACGTGCACCACCACGCCTTGCTAATTTTTTTTTGTATTTTTAGTAGAGATGAGGGTTCACCATGTTGGCCAGGCTGGTCTCGAACTCCTGATCTCAAGTGATCCGCCCACCTCAGCCTCCCAAAGTGCTGGGATTACAGGCATGAGCCACTGCATCTGGTCTCAGAAATTTTGTTTCAATGGAAAGTCTCTTGACTCCCAAGATACTTAGTCCTGTTCTATATAAATAATAATGCCGGCTGGGCGCGGTGGCTCAAGCCTGTAATCCCAGCACTTTGGGAGGCCGAGACGGGTGGATCACGAGGTCAGGAGATCGAGACTATCCTGGCTAACACGGTGAAACCCCGTCTCTACTAAAAAATACAAAAAACTAGCCGGGCGAGGTGGCGGGCGCCTGTAGTCCCAGCTACTCGGGAGGCTGAGGCAGGAGAATGGCGTGAACCCGGGAGGCGGAGCTTGCAGTGAGCTGAGATCCGGTCACTGCACTCCAGCCTGGGCGACAGAGCGAGACTCCGTCTCAAAAAAAAAAAAAAAAAAAATAATAATAATAATGCCACCCAGCTACTCAGGAAGATGGTTTAAGCCCAGGAATTCAAGTCCAGCTTGTGCAATACAGCAAGATCTTACCTCTCTATAAAAAATACACACAAGGCTGGGTGCGTTGGCTCATGCCTGTAATCCCAGCACTTTGGGAGGCCGAGACGGGCGGATCACGAGGTCAGGAGATCGAGACCATCCTGGCTAACACGGTGAAACCCCGACTCTACTAAAAAAATACAAAAAACTAGCCAGGCGAGGTGGCAGGCGCCTGTAGTCCCAGCTACTCGAGAGGCTGAGATCTGGCCACTGCACTCCAGCCTGGGCAACAGAGCGAGACTCCGTCTCAAAAAACACACACACACACACACACACACACACACACACACAAACAAAAAAACGGCCAATGGCAACATGTAGGTTACTATTTCTTCCATCCCCTCTTTTCACTTTTCTGTATTACAGCAAAGGCCTAACTAGCTTCCCTACCCTCAAATTAAATATTATTGCCATGGTAATTTTTCTAGAGCATACTCCTAGACATGCAGCTTGATTTAAAACTTTTTTTTTTTGGTTACAGGGCCCAGTGCACAATAGTGCTTAAAAATCTCAAATCCCTCTTCAATGTCTCCTACATTGAGACTACTTTTTTCCTGGTCAAGATGTTTAACCTGAATTTAACTATGATAAATAAAGATTAAAGAAATGCATTGCATGAGGCATTCTAAAAGATAACTCGTCTAGAAGCTTCAAAAATACAAATGTCAAGGAAGGAAGAAAAAGGTAGGGATTAAAGGAGACCAAAGACTCACATCAACTAAATACAGTATGAATCTTTGATTAATCTTGAAATATTTTTTAAACAGCTACAGAAGTTGGGATCAGGAAAATGTTCTCAAATTAGATCGCGGTGCCAGCTACACAATTTGGTAAATGTATTAAAATTCATTGAATCGTATACTTTAAAGGAGTAAACTTTATGGTATATAAATTATCTTTCCATAAAACGGTTTATTAAAAAATCTATATGGTGAACCTTTCAGACAAGAGAAATCTGAATTGAACTATGTATTAGAATACTTTAATCAATGTTACACTTCTTTGGTGTACTGGAACCTTCTCTCCCCAAGAGATTGTTAGTGGGAATGTAAAATGGTTCAGCTGCCATAGAAAACAGCTTTTGACAGCCCCTCAAAAAGTTAAACATAGAGTTACCATATGACCCAGCAATTCCACTCCTAGATACGTACCAAGAGAACTGAGAACACATGTCCACACAAGTGCTTGCCAATATTCTCCTGCTATGCAGAACTTTGTTCTTGCCATTTTTTGCTGTTCTCCAAATTTGTTCCCCCACTAAAATAGAAACCTTCCCTTCTCTCCTGTCCTCTCATTTCAATTATACTCAATTATCCTCGCTCCACCCCCTCTAGCCCTTCTATTCTTACGGCATTTAATTTGAAGTAATTTATTATTTACTAATAATGTGCTAACTTGGGTACTTGTTTTATCTTCATAACATATTCCGCAACTTGAGGACGGACTGTGTTTTGCTATTTTTGTTCATCTTATGGTGCTTTCTCATGTCTTTTTCACTTTTTGTTATCATATACACAGGTATCCCTGGCTGTCTGAACTCCATCTGAATATTTGCTATAATGACTTGCAAAAATTCTTACTCAGAATTCACTCTCTGAATTGAAAATTCGCTATCACAAATACGCATGTACCTGCTAGTGAAAAACATTTGTGTTCAAGTGTAGGCAAAATATGTATAAAACCAGAGAGGGGTTAGCCTCCCATGGGCCCTTTCTCAGCTTTTGCCAGGAGCCTGGGGGTATCGGTAACAAGCTTCCAATTTAGATATAATCTTTAACATATTATTTCATTTTTTATTTTCATTGCGGTATAAAAGGCAATTATAATTTGTATCTAGTATTTTGTCATTTACCATATAAGCCCAATAATGAGTCCATTAAGTGTTATATGATTACATAATTAGTGCTTTAAATGCTATATAGGAGTTTAAAAGGTTTTGTACTATATTTGGGGGAACTGATTATGCTTTCTGGTTGGGCTGAGATCATTTAAAAGAATGGAATGGAGGTTTTTGCTTTCCAAAAGTGCACTACATGATTCAGGAATGGACTAGAGACAAATACCAAGGCATGCCTTTATCTAATTTAAGAACACAATTCCAGAGAATGACAGACTACTCTCGATTTGTGATAAAATCTTTTCTTCCTAGTGGGGCCTAAAGAAATTAGTCTGTGTAATCACTTGCCAAGTGGGACCTGCCCAGATTTTCCCATATATTTATATTTATGCAACTTAGGCCATTAATCAACGGGAATGCCTCCCGTGGACCCTATGCCTCCCGTGGACCCTTGCCCACAGAAGATCATGTGGTGTGATCATGGCTCCCTGCAGCCTCAACCTCTTGGGCTCAAGCAATCCTCCCACCTCAGCCTCCCTTGAGACTACAGGCATGTACCACCACATGTGGCTAATTTTTGTATTTTTTGTAGAGACAGGGTTTGCCATGTTGCGCAGGCTGGTCTTGAACTGCTAGGCTCGAGTGATCCACCCGCCTCAGCCTCCCCGAGTGTTGGGATTACAGGCATGAGCCACTCTGCCTGCTCCAGACTTTTCATATGTCCAAGTTGTTTCTCACTCTCAGTGAACTGGGTTTCTGGGTTGGACTGTAATTGAGAATACTGGCTTTCAAACTCAGACTGTAACCTACAGTAAGAAACAGCCTCACAACAGAGTACCCTCACACACACACTTACATATATACACAATGAATATGTAAATATACGGAATTTATACATCACACATACATGTATAAAAACAGGTTAAAATTCTTTTTTAAGTTCAGGGGTACATACACATGCAGGCTTGTTATGTAAGCTTGAAACTTGTGTCGCGGAGGTTTGTTGTACAGATTATTTCATCCCCCAGGTATTAAGCCTAGTACCCATTAGTCACTTTTCCTGACTGTCCCCCTCCTCCCACCCTCCACCCTCCAACAGGCCCCAGTGTGTGTTGTTCCCCTCTATGTGTCCATGTGTTCTCATCATTTAGCTCTCACTTGTAAGAACATGTGGTATTTGGTTTTCTGTTCCTGCATTAGTTTGCTAAGGATAATGGCCTCCAGCTCCATCCAAGCCCCTACAAAGGACATGATCTCGTTCTTTATTATGGCTGCATAGCATTCCATGCTGTATATGTACCACATTTTCTTGATGCAGTCTATCATTGATGGGCATTTAGATTGATTCCATGTCTTTGCTATGGTGAACAGTGCTGCAATCAACATACACGTGCATGTGTCTTTATAGTACAATGACTTATATTCTTTTGGCTGTAGACCAGTAATGGGATTGCTGGGTTGAATGGTATTTCTGTTTTTAGGTCTTTGAGGAATCACCACACTGTCTTCCACAATAGTTGAACTAATTGACACTCCCACCAACAGCGTTTAAACTTTCCTTTTTCTCCACAACTTCGCCAGCATCTGTTAAATTCATGTTATTATTTTTGATATGCTGATAATTTTTTAAAATGTTTATAATCCAATAAACTTCACAACTATGTGATTTGACCTTCAATTTGAAAAACACTGCTTTGGAGGATATTCAACAATGAAAATGAATACAAGAAAGTACTGTGTTCTATTTCTTTTGAAAGTTGAAATTCTGGCCAGGCATGGTGCTCCCGTCTGTAATCCCAGCACTTTGGGAGGCTGAGGTGGGAGGATCACAAGGTCAGGAGGTTTCACCTGGCCAACACGGTGAAACCCTGTCTCTACTAAAAATACAAAACTTAGCTGGGTGTGGTGGCAGGGGCCTGTAATCCCAGCTACTTGGGAGGCTAAGGCAGGAGAATTGCTAGAACCCAGGAGGCGGAGGTTGCAGTGAGCCAAGATTGCGCCACTGTACTCCAACAACCTGGGTGACAGAGCGAGACTCCATCTTGGAGGGGAAAAAAAAAAGTTGAAATTCTTTCAATAAGACTTATTAGGATCTTTAATGCAAAGCTATCTATAGGTATTAAAAATTACTGGGACTGATTAAAAAACAAAACTGTTCAGAGTAACCTTTATTTCACACCCCTGATCCTATGCTCTTCTTTTACATTTCTTTTTATCTTTTTTTGAGATAGAGTCTTGCTCTGTTGCCCAGTCTGGAGTATAGTGGTATGATCTTGGCTCACTGTAACCTCCTGGGTTCAAGCAATTCTTCCACCTCAGCCTCCCAAGTAGCTGGGACAACAGGTGTGTGCCAGCATGCCTGGCTAATTTTTGTATTTTCAGCAGAGACAGGGTTTCACCATGTTGGCCAGGCTGGTCTCGAACTCCTGACCTCAAGTGATCTGCCTGCCTTGGCCTCCCAAAGCACTGAGATTACAGGCGTGAGCCACCATGCCCGGCCTCCTCTTTTTTATTTCTGTAACCTTGTTTTAGCAATCAGCCTTCTCCACTTACTTTTCTGTTGGGACTCTCTCTCTGCTTTCAAACATGCACCAGTCTCATTTCTCAGACACGAAAGGAAAAAAGGGAAAGAAGAAAACACCGCCACCACATGTGAAAACATGTATAGGCACATACACACACAGATCCCATAAAACAGCCTTTGGCAATCACTCTGTAACTCCGGAGTGGTTTTTCTAGTCTCCTCTGTATTCGCAGCCTTGGATGAGTGATTTAACTCACTGGGATTAACATGGCTGGTCTGAATCTTTGTAGATTAAAACTCAACACTTCTGAAATACTAAGAACGCTATTTCAGTCATCAAGCCTGTTTTTCATTTAATTCTGCAGATAGTACTAGATAAAAGGGGGAAAAAAGCAATAACACTAGGAATCTGAAAGCCTTATTATTGAAAAAGTTAAGGTAATTTAAAACTATTACTTCCTGATTTAAAGGTATTCTATTTAAGATGAAAAAAGGAACCAAAAAACATCATGCTTTCTTTTGCAGTCTAAAACTACTGAAGTCAAAAATTAGGAATAACATTGCTAAACCATAATAAACTCTTCCACTGTAATCTATAATAATACATGTATTATGTATTGCAATATGTTATTAGCACTGATAAAATTTCACGTTTAATTTTTATATTAGGAAAATAGAGCAGTGAAGCTATAATGTATGGCAGACCTTGACTATTTTCATTCCAATCTAACAAATACAACCACAAGATAAAATCCCCACAATAAGAAGTATGTTTGGCAAAAAGTGAAGAAGAAAAGGTATTCAGACATGCAGGAGAGAGCAAATAAAAAGCTCATTCACTTTGCTATGTGACTTATACCAGGTTACCAGCTTCCTAATCTGTGACAGACAGTCTTAGAAATGTAGTTGTAATTTAAAATTCTGAATAGATGCCACAGTCATACGGATTTTTTTAAAAACGCCTTTTTCTTCCTCCAGTAATGGAATTAAGCTTACATGTTTAAATGTTTTATTAAAGGCATATTATCAGTTACGTTATAACTATAGTACAAATGGCAGATATTCGTATTACTTTCTGTACCATACCATATATTTTAGCACCTAATTATATTAACTTTTACACTCAATCATGATTGTTTTAAAGGATTTTTGAATTGGTTTCTATTTATAAGTATTGGCTGAAAGCTCCTTGAGAACATCTTTGTCATCAAATACCCTCAGGTAAGAAACAAAGGTTGTATTAATTTGGCCAGGCACAGTGGCTCTTTGGCCGGGCACAGTGGCTCACGCCTGTAATCCCAGCACCTTGGGAGGCTGAGGCGGTTGGATCACCTGAGGTCAGGAGTTCAAGACCAGCCTTGTTAACATGGCGAAACCGTCTCTCTACTAAAAATACAAAAATTAGCTGGGCGTGGTGGGGGGCGCCTGGAATCCCAGCTACACAAGAGGCTGAGGCAGGAGAATCGCTTGAACCCAGGAGGTGGAGCAGTGAGCTGAGGTTGTGCCACTGCACTCCAGCCTGGGTGACAGAGGAAAAAAAAAAGGTTATATTAATTCAATAAAAAAAGGGCCTATATTATTTCATATCATATATCATATCCACATAATTATTTATTATTATTTATAAGACATGGTCTTGCTTTGTCACCCAGGTGGGAGTGCAGTGGTGGTTATCTCAGCTCACTGCAGCCTCAACCTCCCCGGCTCAACCAATCCTCCCACTTCAGTCTCCAGAGTGGCTGGGACCACAGGCTCGCATCACCACACCTGGCTAATTTTGTTTATTTTCTGTAGAGATAAGGTCTCACTATGTTGCCCAGGTGGTCTCAAACTCCTAGACTCAAGTGATCTTCCCGCCTCAGCCTCCCAAAGTGTTGGGATTACAGGCGTGATTGTATTTTCCTAATATAAAAATTACATACCTGAAATCCTGTGGCACCTGATCCCATAAAATTTATTTCTAAAATCAAAAAGCCTCATCTTTCAGCATGTAGTTATAGAAAGCTTACCTCTCACTGTTCTCCTCCATTGTGTCTTGCATTTTAGAGGGAAGTCCTGTACATCGGTCACCTGTCAGTTTTTCTTCTTCTAGACCTATTCTGTTCCCATTGTATTTTTCAGTCATTATTTTGTTTGGTGAATGATCAAAGGCAGGAGATAAGTCTTCCTTAGAAAGTTCTTTCCATCGTTTCTAGGTAGGGAAGAGAAATAAAAAACACTAAAAATTTATTTTCCTTAAATAAAAAAAATTTATGAATTAAAATCATATATTCAAGTTAAGAAAACCCAATGATGCTAAAAGATGAGTGAAAAAGAAAAAGGCATTTTGCCATACTGTAGCTTGTAACTATGCTTATTTTAATTTCAAAATTTTATAACAGGCCGGGCGCGGTGGCTCAAGCCTGTAATCCCAGCACTTTGGGAGGCCAAGACGGGCGGATCACGAGGTCAGGAAATGGAGACCATCCTGGCTAACATGGTGAAACCCCGTCTCTAATAAAAACTACAAAAAACTAGCCAGGCGAGGTGGCGGGCGCCTGTAGTCCCAGCTGCTCGGGAGGCTGAGGCAGGAGAATGGCGTGAACCCGGGAGGCGGAGCTTGCAGTGAGCTGAGATCCGGCCACCGCACTCCAGCCCGGGCGACAGAGCGAGACTCCGTCTCAAAAAAAAAAAAAAAAAAAAAATTTTATAACAATAAAGCATTTAATATTTATGTACATCAGTATATAGTTGAATATAATAATAAAATCTCGTAGACTTTTACCTATTTGAGGGCAAACTATACTAGGACCACACTCAACTATTAGTCATAGTTACATAATTTTAATATTGGTATCCAGATCCATGAAACTCACAGCATGCTAAATCCATTCAAGGCAAAGGGGTCCTCTCTCCAAGGTACATTATAATGAAACCATCAGAAGTTAGACAGAGAGAGTTCTAAAAGCAGCAAGAGAAAAGGATCAAGTCACGTGTAAGGGAATCCGGCAGGTTCCTATCAACAGATTTCTCAGAAAACCTGTTCATGCCAAGAAAGAACGGCTTATAGAGAATGGGATAATACATTCAAAGTGCTGAAAGATAACAACTACTAGCAAAGTTATCTTTCAGAAATGAAAGAAAAATGGAGTCTTTCCCATTTCTTGAAGCAAAAGCTGCAAGAATTTACTACCAATAGACTAGCCTTACAAGAAATGCTTAAGGGAGTTGCTTCGACTGGAAGCAAAAGTATAATTACTACCATGAAAACATATGATCATCTAATCTCACCGACAGAGGTAAATTAATTACCAAATTCAGAAAACTCCATTGCTATAACCGTGGAATATAATCTTTCAAATCCTCATTATGAAGGTTAAAAGTAAAAAATGGTTAATGGTAACTACAGCTACAAGTTGTTAAGGATCACACAATATAAAAAGATGTAAATTAAGCAACAAAAGTATAAGTTTGAGGGGAGGGTAAAAGTCAAAAATATTTTATGAGACAAACGTTAAGTTGTTATCAGCTTAAAACACTCTATTGTAACTATAAGATGTTTAATGTAAGCCTCATAGTAACCACGAAGAAAAAAAGTAACTACAGCAGACACACAAATAAGAGAAATAAATCAAACCTTCTCACTATAGAAAATCACCAAACCACAAAGGTAAACAATAAGAGAGAAAGAAAGGAATAAAGAATAGGCAAAGCAAACAGAAAATAATCAACAAAATGGCAGGTGTAAGTCCTTATCTATCAATAATACCCTTTAATGTAAATAGATTAAATACTTCAATGAAAAGACATAGTGGCTGAATGGATGAAAAAACAAAAAACAAAATCCAACTCTATGTTACCTACAAGACACTCACTTCACCTGTAAGGACACACTAAGCCTGAAAGTGAAGGCATGAGAAATGATATTCCATGCAAATTAAAACCAAAGAGAGAAGAGGAGTAGCTACATTTTGATAAAGTAGACTTCAGGCCAAAAACTGTAAAAAGAAACAAAGGTCAAAGGGGTCAATTCAGCAGGAGGATGTAATGATTTCAGGTATCTATGCACCCAACACTGGTGCACACAATATAAAGCAGATATTATCAGACCTAAAGGGAGACACAGACTGCAATACAGTAACAGCAGAGAACGCTACATCCCACTTCCAGCAATGGACAGATCATCCACACAGAAAATCAACAAAGAAACACAGGATTTAAACTGCACTCTAGGCCAAATGGACCTAACACACATTTACAGAACATTCCCTCCAACAGCCACAGAATACACATTTTTCTCATCAGCACATGGAACATTCTCCATGATGGGCCATATATTAGGCCACGAAACAAGTCTCAACAAATTAAAAAAAGAAAAAAATCACATTCAGGCCAGGCGGGTGGCTCACGCCCAAGAACTTTCGGAGGTGGAGGCAGGAGGATCACCTGAGGTGAGGAGGTGAGGCCAACACAGTGAAACCCCGTCTCTACCACAAATTAGCCGGGCATGGTGGTGGGCACCTGTAGTCCCAGGTATTTGGGAGGCTGAGGCATAAAAATCACTTGAACCCGGGAGGCGGAGGTTGCAGTGAGTCAAGATCGTGCCAATGCACTCCAGTCTGGGGGTCAGAGTGAAACTCCGCCTCAATTAAAAAAAAAAAAGTAGAAAGATCTCAAATAAACAACCTGATGTAAAGGAACTAGAAAATAATAAACTAAACCCAAAATTAGCAGAACAAAGAAAATAATAAAGACCAGAAGAATGGAAATAAAGTGACTAAAAAAGATACAAAAGATCAACAAAACCAAAGATTGTTTTTTATAAAGGTAAACAAAATCAGCAAACCTATAGTAGACTAAAAAAAAAAAAAGACTCAAATCAGAGATGAAACAGGAGACATTACAACTAATACCATAAACAAAGTATTGTAAGAGACTATTATAAACAACTGTATGCCAACAAATTGGAAAGCCTAGAGGAAATGGCTAAATTCCTAGACACACAAGCTATCCAAACTGAACCATGAAGACACAGAAAGCCTGAACTGACCAATAAAGAGTGAGATTGAATCAGTAATAAAAAGTCTCCCATCAAAGAAAAGCCAGGACTTGATGGCTTCATGGCTGAATTCTACCAAACATTTAAATAATACTAATTCTTTTCACACTGTTCAAAAAATTGAAGAGAGAAATCTTACAGAATCATTCTATAAGGCCAGCATTACCCTGATACCAAAACCAGACAAGGATACAACAAAAAAGAAAACTACAGGCCAATATCCTTGATGAACATGGACGCAAAAATCCTGAATGAAATAATAGGAAACTGAATTCAACAATATATTAAAAACATCATTTACCATGATCAAGTGGGATTCATCCAAGGGATGAAAGGATGGTTCAACATATGCAAATCAATAAACATGATCTATCAAATCAACAGAATCAAGGACAAGAACCATATGATCATTTCAATAGATGCAGAAAAACCATTTGATAAAATTCAACATACCAGCTGGGCACAGTGGTTCATACCTGTAATCCCAGCACTTTGGGAGGCTGAGGCAGGTCAATCACTCGAGGTCAGGCGTTTGGGACCAGTCTGGCCAACATGGTGAAACCCCATCTCTACTAAAAATACAAAAAACAGCTGGATGTGGTGGTACAGGCCTGTAATTCCAGCCACTTGGGTGGCTGAGGCACAAGAATCGCTTGAACCCAAGAGGCGAAGGCAGCAGTGAGCCGAGACTGCGCCACTGCACTCCAGCCTGGGCAACGGAGCAACACTCTGCCTCAAAAAAAAAAAAAATTCAACATACCTTCATGATAAAAACTCTCAACAAATTAGGTATGGAGGAAACTGTGCCTCAACACAAAGCCACGTATGACAAACCCATAGTTAGTATCATACTGAACATGAAAAAGTTGAAAGCTTTTCCTCTTAAGATCTGGAACAAGACAGAGATGCCCAATTTCTTTTTTTTTTTTTTTTTTTGAGATGGAGTTTTGCTCTGTCACCAGGCTGGAGTGCAGTGGTGTGATCTACAACCTCCGCCTCTAGGGTTCAAGCAATTCTCCTGGTTCAGCCTCCTGAGTGGCTGGGACTACAGGCGCGTGTCACCATACCTGGCTAATTTTTGTATTTTTAGTAGAGACAGAGTTTTACCATGTTGGCCAGGGTGGTCTCAATCTCTTGACCTCGTGATCTGCCCATCTCAGCCTCCCAAACTGCTGGGACTCCAGGTGTGGCACCAGGCTAGAATGCCTACTTTCAACACTTTTATTCAGCATAATTCTGTAAGCCCTAGCCAGAGCAATTAACCAAAAGAAAGAGAAAGGGCATTCAAACTGGAAAGGAGGAAGTCGAATTGTCTCTGTTTGCAGAAGACATAAACTTATATATAGAAAACCCTATAGACTCTACCAAAAAACTGTTATAATAAACAAATTCAGTAAAGTTGCAGGATACAAAATCAACAAATAAAAATCAGTAGAATTTTATACATCACTAGCAAACTACCTGAAAAAAAGAAATCAAGAAAGCAATTACATTTTCAAAAAAATTACCTGGGAATAAATTTAAACAAGGAGGTGAAAGATCTCTATAATGAAAATTATAAAACATTAATGGAAAAAGTTGAAGAGGACATAAATGGAAAGATAGCCTATGTTCATGGATTAAAATTAATACTGTTAAAATGTCCATGCTACAAAGTGATCTACAGATTCAATGCAATCCAGTGAAAACACCAATGACATTCTTCTTAGAAACAGAATAAATAATCCTAAACTTTGTATGGAATCATAAAAGATGCCAAAAGCCAAAGCAATTTTTAGCAAAAAGAACAAAGCTGGGGGCATCACACTCTCTGACCTCAAAATATACTACAAAGCTACAGTAACCAAAATAGCATGCTACTACCATAAAAATGGATGTAAAGACCAATAAAACAGGAGAGCATGGAAATAAATCCACGTATTTACAGCCAATTTATTTTTGACAAAGACGCCAAGAATACACACTGGTGAAGGACAGCCTCTTTGATAAATGGTGTTGTGAACACTGGATATCTACATGTCCAGGAATGAAACTAGACCCCTATCTCTCACCATATTAAAAAAATCAACTCAAAATGGGCTAAAGACTTAATATAAGACACCAAATATAAATACTAGAAGAAAAGATAGGGGAAACATTTCAGGACATTGGTCTGGGCAAGGGAAGGGTCTTTTGTATAAGACCCCAAAAGCAAAAACAGACAAATGGGATTGCATCAAACTAAAAAGTTTCTGTACAGCAAAGGCAGCAATCAACAGACTGAAGAGACAATCTACAGAATGGAAGAAAATATCTGCAAACTACACATCTGACAGGGATGAATATCCAGAATATATAAGAAACTCAAACAAAATTCAATAGCAGAGCAGAAAACACAAATAATCCAATTAAAAATAGGTAAAAGACCTGAATAGCCATTTCTTAAAAGACATACAAAGAGCCAATAGCTACATGAGAAAATGGTCAATATCACTAATCATCAGAATAATGCAAATCAATACCACACTGAGATATTACCACACCCCAATTAGAATGACTATTATCAAAAAGACAAAAAAAAATGCTGACATAAATGTGGAGAAAGGCGAACTCCTGTACACGGCTGGTGGAATGTAAATTAGTACAGCCATTTTGGAAAACAGTATAAAAATTCCTTAAAAGATTAAAAATAGAACTATCATATGATCCACCAATCCCACTACTGGGTATTTATCCAAAGGAAATGAAATTAGGATTTCAAAGGCATATTGGCACTCTTGTGCTTATTGTAGCACTATTCACAATAGTCAAGATACGGAATCAACCTAAATGTCCATCAATGAATGGAGGGAGAAGGAAAATGTGGAATGTATATACACACACACACACGTATATACGTATACGTGTATACATAACATATATACATATACATGTTATACACATATATATGCGTATGTTATATATACGTAATATATACATATAAACACACACACACACACATATATAGTAATACTGTTTGGCCATAAAAAAAAAAAAGAAATCCTGTCTTTTGTGGCAAAATGGATGAAACTGGAGGACATTAGGTCAAGTACAGAAAGACAAATACTGCACGTTCTCATATGTGGAATCTAAAAAAGTTAACCTCATAGAGGCAGAGAGTAGAACAGTACCTACTTACTGGAGGCTTTGGAGAGTAGGGAAGAGTGGGCATGGGGAGAAATTGAACAACAGTTCAATAGGGGAATGAGTTGTGGTGTTTTACTGCACAGTTGAACGACTATGGTTAATAATATTTAATATTTCAGACAGGGTGTGGTGGCTCATGTCTGCAATTCTAGCAATTTGGGAGGCTGGGGCGGGAGATCACTTGAGCCCAGGAGTTTGAGACCAACCTGGGCAACATGGTGAGATCCAGTCTCTACAAATATTTAAAAATGAGCCACAAGTGGTGGCATGCGCCTGCAGTCCCAACTACTTAAGAGACTAGGGCAGGAGGATACCACGAGCCCAGGTGGTTGAAGCTGCAATGACTGAGCCATGATCGTGCCGCTGCACACCAGCCTGAACAAGAGAATGAGACCCTATCTCAAAAAAAATGTATATACATACACATTTTATATATACATAAAATCCTCTCTTCTAGCTATTTTGAAATACTTACATATACATATATATTTCAAGTACTATGAAATATATTAGCATATAATAATATATAATGAAATATACATTTCAAAATAGCTGGAAGAGAGGATTTTGAATGTTTTCACCACAAAGATAAATGTATGAGGTGACAGATGTGCTAAATAGTCTAATTTGATCATTACATAATGTATAAATGTATCAAAATATCTCACTGAACCCCATAAATAGGTACAATTACTAAGTGTCAATCAAAAACAAAGGCCGGGGCACGTGGTGGCTCACGCCTGTAATCCCAACACTTTGGGAGGCCAAGGCAGGTGGATCAAGAGGTCAGGAGATCGAGACCATCCTAGCTAACATGGTGAAACCCCATGTCTACTAAAAATACAAAAGATTAGCTGGGTGTGGTGGCGGGCACCTGTAGTCCCAGTTACTTGGGAGGCTGAGGTAGGAGAATCACTTGAACCCGGGAGGTGGAGGTTGCAGTGAGCCGAGATCATACCACTGCACTCCAGCCTGGGCGAGAGAGCAAGACTCCGTCTCAATAAAACAAACAAAACAAAAAAACAAAAAAATAAAAAAATACAGTGGCACTGCACAAAAACCACAAATTTTTTAAAAAAGATTTCAGCCAAGGTAGATTTTGCTTGAATCTTAATCCATTTCTAATCCACAGGTATGTAACACTGTAGTACTGACCACAGTGGTGCTTGAATGTGATCTGGAACCTTCTTGCTCCTTGCCACTGTTCAGTCTAGGGCGGAACCAACAGTGAGATTTCCAAGTAGGTCCTTATGACGCTAAAGGACTTTAACTATCAGGGTTGTGATATCAGGTACACTAGCAGCCCCAGGCAGCTGGCTAGCCCACCACTGGGCTAGGGAAACACCCTCCAGCATGCCTCTAGCATGGACTTCAGGAGTATATGGCAACCCAAACCAGGATTCGGACCAAAATGAAGAGAAATTGCCGTTTCTTCTATGAAAGAGGATGTCATCATCTATCCTGGGAGACAGTTGTAATTAATGAGATGGCATGTGAAGAGCCCAGCATCATGTCTAGAAAATACTACGTTTCCTCACTTGTCACCATTCCTAGGGACAAAGGTAGAGGAAGAAGAGTGCATCTGGGCCCCTGCAGATGAAAGCAGTGACAACTTACATGCCAGAGAAGAAAAAGGCATATATAACCTACACACTGCGACTAGTCTCTCGAGTCCTTGAAAGGATGAGGACATGACCACCATCTACGTATCTGCCAGGGGCAGGTGGTACAGGTAGAAGCAGTAGGAGCCAATGGTTTTGATTAACTATGACTACACTGGCCCAAATGACTCAGTAGGGACAGGGATGGCCTTCTTTGAAGATCTTATCCAGGAAGCAAGGAGTCTTGGATCTAATTAATAAGGAATACTTGGCCAGGCGCGGTGGCTCACGCCTGTAATCCCAGCACTTTGGGAGGCCGAGGTGGGCAGATCACGAGGTCAGGAGATCGAGACCATCCTGGCTAACATGGTGAAACCCCATCTCTACTAAAATTACAAAAAAAAAAAATTAGCCGGGCATGGTGATGGGCGCCTGTAGTCCCAGCTACTCGGGAGGCTGAGGCAGGAGAATGGCGTGAACCCAGGAGGAGGAGCTTGCAGTGAGCCGAGATCGCACCACTGCACTCCAGCCTGGGCGACAGAGCAAGACTCCGACTCAACAACAACAAAAAAATAATAAGGAATACTCTACTTATTGCCCGAAGAGTTTAATGATTTTAAACAGAGATGTAATATTGCAACTTACAGTTTTTTGGAACTTATGGAACATTCATTCCCTGGAGTTACTCTTGTGCAATATGGTACTGTTAAAAGCAATGCTTGTATTTAGATTTTTAAAAAATCTCTGGGAAATCCATTCATAGAATGGATAAACTAGTTTCTAATTTGTCTCATTGTCATCATGTACCAGAAGTATTAAAAAGAAAAAAGCACGCCTGGCACACTGGCTCATGCCTGTAATCCCAGCACTTTGGGAGGCCGAGGTGGGCAGATCACTTGAGATCAGGAGTTTGAGACCAGTCTGGGTAACATGGTGAAACCCCTTCTCTACCAAAAATACAAAAATTAGCCGGGGGTGGTGGCGCGTGCCTGTAGTAGATCAGTAGCTGGGATTACAGGCACCACCACACCTGGCTAATTTTGTATTTTCAGTAGAAACAGGGTTTCTCCATGAGACCAAGTCTCGTCTTTCACTCAGGCTAGAGTATAGTGGCACAATCTCAGCTCACTACAACCTCGGCCTCTAGAAGATACTACATTTCCTGAGCCCTCACTCGTCATCTCCCGGGCTCAAGCAATTCTTCTACCTCAGCCTCCCAAGTAACTGGGATTACAGGCATGTGCCACCACGCCCAGCTAATTTTTTGTAGATCTTACAACATTAGTTCTGAATTGCCAAACTAGATATTTACTCTGGGAGGTTTACTGTCATCAATACTGGGAATTTGCTAATCAATATGTGGTAATACCAGCAACCAGCTTAAGTATTTATGCCTGACCTTGTGCTGAAAGGCAATTACAAATAGCCTATATATCTACAGGAATGTCAAGGTCATTGAAAGTTTTCTGTAAATGAATACATACTTTAAGATTATATATATATTTACGGACTTAAGATACAATCACTTTGGTGGGCTGGGTGCGTTGGCTCACGCCTGTAATCTCAGCACTTTGGGAAGCTAAGGCAGGCAGATCACCTGAGGTCAGGAGTTGGAGACCAGCCTGGCCAACACAGTGAAACCCCATCTCTACTAAAAATGCAAAATTAGTCCAGGAGTGGTGACAGGCACCTGTAATCCCAGCTACTCGGGAGGCTGAGTAGGGGGAATTACTTGAACCTGGGAGGCGGAGGCTGCAGTGAGCCGAGACTACGCCATTGCACTCCAGTCTGGGCAAAAAGAGCGAAACTGGGTCTCAAAAAAGGAAAAAAAAAACAGTAGCACGTGTGGTATGTATGTATTAATCCAACTTTATCAGTAATCACTTCATATGCCAATGGTCTAAATGCACCAATTAAGAGACAGAGACTCTTAGAATGCCAAGACCATTTCTGCAGAAATTAACCCCTCGGAACGGGTAGCAGGCTTTTCTGATCCTGAGTACCTGAAGGACAAAGATGTCTCCAATGTCCTATCTGGAACGGGGGCAGAAAATGCTGTAGAATTGAGAGTCTGAGGACTCTACCATACCAGATAAATTAACAGAAAAAAATCCTTCCTAGCCACAAACTGCACTGTCAAAGACTCCACAAAAAAGTGTCCAGAAAAACTGATCTCTGTGATAAAAAAGGATCCATTCTCAGATAAAGCATGTATTCTAAAACTAAAGATACAAAACTTAAAAAAAAAGCAGTGGTAGGAAACACACAATCCAAAGGACCATACACTTCCCTCCCAGTGACCCACCTCACCACAGCCAGGAAGCAGGCTGTGAAGGCATGGGGAAATCTGACTGAACTACTTGATTTTCTTTTTGAACTCCAGATTTAAGTTGGTGAAAGCTCACTGCGATTAGAAAGGGAAATTTTCCTAATCTTAAACATCTGAAATAACTTTTACTTCACCGAAATCACTGGTCACTGCCAAAGTAATCCCAGGAAACCCAATGTTCCCTAAGTCTAGTGTCTGAAGCAGGACATGTTCTGTGGGCTGAGTTTTCCACACATTGAGTATTTTGGCTCTGAGTACCCTAAGGTTTATGTTCATTAAGAATATTTTAATGCTATTTAAAGATTTGGAAAAAATCTTTTAAAATAAACCTTTATTCTGACACCAAGGGTCTAAGTTATATTCCTGTATTGGCTAGTAATCACAGAAATGAAAGTGCTAGTAAATAAGTTCACATACGAGAAATAGAATGAAAAGTCAGTCTATCTTATATTACGCATCAATTTACAGTATCTGCTTACGTCCAATACGACGTGATTAAACCATACAAAAAATGGAGTCTGTGGTTGTTTCTATTTTACATTTTAACTTAGTGCATAACACAAACTTCTGATCAGTCTTTGAATTTAGGTTCTACAAATATGCAGTAAAAATAGCTTCATGAGAATAAAGCCATCAACCAGAAGAATGTAACATTTTGCTGGAATTTCATTATATCTGCCATAAATATTCAAGGTGCTTGTTATAAAGTCAAATATTATATAAACCAAGTATTAGTGTGTAATGAGGGCAAAAGTATCTGAAGTTTCCAGCTACTTTAATAATTAAAAGCTTAACCACCCCCAAAATGAAAAATTCAGTTTCTTTAATGAAATCTTGTTTCTACAAGGGCTTTTAAGTGACAGACAGGATTTAACCTGAGGCTGAGTATATATGAGGAAGCTAGCTAAAATTTTACAATTTTAAGACAGCCAATTGGATTTACCACAAAAATTCAAACATACTTTTTGAAACAAAGACGACAAGGGCTCAAGTGGGGTGCAGTTATTTGATGCTGTGTGTATTTAACAAATAGATATGATTTTAAATGTGTATAAAGTTTACCTGTATACTAGAATCTCCCTTTATACATTTTGCTCCTTCTATTATAGCCATGTATGAGAATCTCAGTTGATCTGGGGTCTGAATAAGACCCATTCGGTATTTTCTCATGTTCAGTAACACTTGTTTAATGTTAATATCATCTCCTTTTTCCATCTGCAAGAAAGGCAAATATCAGACAAATCTTTTGTTACTGGAACCCAGGAAACAGAATCAATGCAGGATCATTGCTAAGATTTTTGCTCTGCATTTTCTCCTCTGAAATAACGATAATTTAACCCTGCAGCTATAACTGTTACATACACAGCAACTATCCCAGCCTACTCATCCCTCCCCACATCTCAACCACTCAAGTAGATGGAGGACTTTGATTCTTCAGCTGATTCACAATTGATTCCAAACCAATCATAGTAATCTCATTCCTTCTGGCCAGTCATTGGTTAAAGGAAGGATTTATAATCAGTTCTGACTAGTATAAGGACTATTTTTTTTTTTTTTTTAAAGTCATGGCAGGAGTCAACCTTTCTGCTCACTGCCCTTCCGCCTCCTTCATGTCTGCACTACAGACACGATGTCTGGATACACAGCACCCATCTAAAGATGGTGGGAAAGAGGCCAGTAAGGAAAAAATAAAGGTCCTAAAAAGAGAAAAAAAGATTTAGGCTGTATACAGGCTGGGACTGGGATTGACTGGTGCAGAAAGAATTAGCCCTTAGGGGCACAGACAGGAACCTCAGGCGAGTAACAGTAATACTGACATTTATGGAATGCTCAGAAAACACCAGGGACTCTTCTAGTGTCCCTTAATGTATTAATTCATTGAATTCTCACAGCAACCCTGTGAAATATGTCTATCATTATCCCTAGTTTTTAAATTTAAAAAAATGAGATAAAGTATTTGTCTGAGGAGGAAGTCAGTATTACATATGAATTTATATTTGAAAAAATGAGGGGAAGAGACCTATTATTTCTGTAATATAAAGCTACCAGGAAGAAAAACATCTTCTTAGGAATCTCTAAAATCATCTTGGATACATTTCTACCAGTCATGAATAAGACGCAGTTGCAAACATGGAAATGAGATTTTTAGGTTTTTCCAAAAGTAGAAGTTAAAAGTTGAAAAACCTCAGTTCTATGATACAACATCAGTGCTTCTTCCTTGCCAGTGGAAGCAATTAAAAAAAAAAATCAATGAGATTAAAATGAGATCGCAAGAAGCACTTACCAAAACAAGACAAGTGTCTACCAGAGAGAAGGTGCCAGAGCGCCCAATGCCTGCACTACAGTGGATCACCGCAGGCCCATGGTCAGGGTTCAAGGAGCCAGATTCTCTCACTTTAAACAAGAAATTGAGAAATGAAGCTGGTGATTCAGGGACTCCAAAATCTGGCCAGGTAGTATAATGAAAGTGAGATATTGTTCTGGTTTCACCACTCTAAAAAGTGAAAATCAAGGGAGGACAAGTTAGTTCTATTTTTTTTTCTTTTAAAAAAACTACTTCAGAAAGATCATGTGTTTTGTGTAATCCTTTACAGCCATATGGGCTGTTTATACTATGATTTTTCCATTTGTTTTCTGACAATCCCATATACAAATTAGGGAAGATTTTCTTCAGTGGAAATTTGGGATGTATTAATAATAGCTAACACATATAACACTTACTATTTTGGAAGCCTGTTCTAAACACTTTCCTTATTAACTAAATCCACACAACAATCCTATTAAAACCCATTTTCCTGGTGAAAAAACTGAAACAAAGGGTAAGTAGTTTGCTCAAGGTCACACAGCTGGAACAGAACCAGGATTCGAAGCAACCTGGGGCAGCCTTTGGGTTCTCAGTTACTAATCTGTTACCATACACGTTACCAATATTTTCTTTAATTCATGCATCATGAATGGACTACTTTTTTCTATTTTAAAAAATGTCTGCCAGGCGCAATTGGCTCATGCCCGTAATCCCAGCACTTTGGGAGGCCGAGGTGGGCAGATCAACTGAGGTCAGGAGTTCGAGACCAGCCTGGTCAACATGGTGAAACCCCATTTCTACTAAAAACACAAAAAATTAGCCAGGCGTGGTGGCGCGTGCCTGTAATCCCAGCTACTTGGGAGGCTGAGGCAGGAGAACTGCTTGAACCCAGGAGGTGGAAGTTGCAGTGAGCAGAGATCATGCCAGTGCACACCAGCTTGGGCACCAAGAGTGAAACTCCATTTTCAAAAAAAAAAAAAAAAAATTCTACCAGTGTAATTTTACATTCTTTAACATTTTCCTTTTTATGAATTTCAGAGTTTATTTTTAAAATATAATTTCCTGTTTAACATGATTATCTGTTGAATTCTGCTACACAGGCATAGGGGAGCAACTCAAGAATTAATCTAAAGAACCAATCTTTACATTTTTAATTGGAATTGTTCCTCTAATTGTTGCCTTTCCCCATGGCAATAATTTCCAGTCCTAAAGCTGTTTATATGCTTTTGCTGATGTGCTAAAATGGTTTACCAACATGCTAAATGTTTCCTGTCTCTTAGGCCTGCCTGGCAATCACTAACGCTTCCTGGATATTCCTGATGATCTGTATTTCTAACTCATTATGAAAATGCTCTTCAGCTTTCTGCCAATTGCCTTTTGCCCCAAGGAGCACTTCTCTGCTTTATATTCTTCATTGGTGTAAATTAAGCAGTGGTCTTCCACTAATACATCTTTGCGCAATTTTTCAGTTTTATTGTAGGAGGTTTTTTTTGAGGGAGGAGGCATAGAAACAACGTAAAAAACCTTGATGTTTAATGGTGTAATAACTAAAGACTATTATTATAATATCCTGCTCCCAATAAAAATTTCCAAAATTAGAAGTTAGCTTTCACTTTAAAAATATAAATTTTTGGCTGGGCGTGGTGGCTCACATCTGTAATCCCAGCACTTTGGGAGGCCGAGGTGGGTGGATCACCTGAGGTCAGAAGTTTGAGACCAGCCTGACCAACACAGAGAAACCCCATCTCTACTAAAAATACAAACTTATCTGGGCGTGGTGGGGCATGTCTGTAATCCCAGGTACTTGGGAGGTTGAGGCAGGAGAATCGCTTGAACCTGGGAGGCAGTGGTTGCGGTAAGCCGAGATCGCGCCATTGCACTCCAGCCTGGGCAACAAGAGCAAAACTCCATCTCAAAAACAAACAAACAAACAAAAAACCCCTATTTTGCAGTAGAAATTGACTTCTACATCCCAGACTCAGTATATAAGGTATAATACTAATAAAGTACAGTGAAATAAATTTTTTAAAAAGTACATACTTTTAGTGACCTTTTAACATCCAGCATTAATAATTTCAACTACAGTGCGATCCACAAGTTCTCAATATACGAAAAGCAATAAAAAATTTCTCCATTACGAATTAAAATGATCACGGTTTCTACGTTTTAAGACATTTCTTTTTAAATTAATTCTGGTAAGTGAATAAAGCCAGACTAAAGGCTATATACTATACTATTCCGTTTATATGACATTCTGGAAAAGGCAGAATCACACAGAAACAGAAACCAGATCACTGGTTGCCAGAGGCTGGGGGTAGAGAACATGACTGACTGTACACAAGCAACACAAGAACATCTGGGGCAGGGGAGCGGTGACAGAACCGATCTACGTTTCTGCTGTGGGCAGTGGCTACATGACTGAATGCACTGTCAAAAGTCACATAACTGTACACCAAAAGGAGTCAATCTTACTGTAGGTTGAAAAAAAAAAAAGGTAAATTTATTGCATTAAAAAAGAGAATGCAAAACATTCTAAAATAAGAAGGGTAAACTCTCGTGTCCTTTTACAGAACAGCAGGTGGGCAGTTAACAAGGCAACACCGACAGGAATGGGCTAGAGGCAGGTTCTCGACAGCGGGGGACACAGTTAACTCCAAGTCAAGTTTTCCTGTAAACGAGGTTAAGATTCTAGTGACATTAATAACCCACTTTGTTTCTTACTTGCTGTGGCCATCGGCAGGACCAGACTCAGTCTGTGTGGGCCCTTCTGTGGTCCGCTCTGAGCAGGAGCCTGCAGTGCTCTGTGGTCTCTGGCCCAGAGCTCCTATGGGGTCCTGCGTGTAATTACTTCATCATGTCCTGGCTCAAACATATGGTCGCCCTACAATCTTGGGCAACGGCTTGCTTTCTCTTTGCTTGTATGATTTTGGCTCAAGACTAGTGGTCTCAATTTTTTTTCAAATTCAGGTCACACTGTCTGGGATACTGGAAGCCAGTTCCCAGAAATGCTCATGACTGTTTGTATAATAAAGTCTTCCCCACTAATAGATTTTTGAAAATCAGTTGTTGTTTTTTCTCCCCCTACAGAACCAGGACTTTTTGAGAGGTTAACTTTGATTAATTTATCCTTACAGAAACAAGATTCAAAAAACACAGCTTTCCAAAATCATGTAATTCACAGTTACAAAGGACCACATGAAGGCATAAGATTAATATATTTACTACTCTGGTAATAGAAACATTCATATGCATGACTGGATGGACCCCTTTCCCTCTTTTTCATGCAGGAAAAAAAAAAAAATGAGAGGGGGAAAAAAAAAGGGTTGCCAAAGGATACAAAGCTAAAACAAAACTCATCTTTATTCCAAACAAGGTCTGCATTTAGACTTTACAATTTTTGGCAAACTCCTTATTTTCAAAACTGCAGAAGCACCCTTTTCTTCTCCTTGGTCACCAAGTCACACTGCTTCCCCTCTGATCCCCAGCCGCTGCCCCCCAGCCCACCAAGTCATACTACTTCCCCTCTGATCCCCAGCCGCTGCCCCCCAGCTTCTCGCTGCTTCACCCCACTCCCTACACACACCCGGGCTGCACCCACAATTATAGGCTGTCCCTGTCTGTAGCTGCTCCACACATGCCTGCCAAACTTTCTGTCTAGAACTTTGCATTATGTATACTACATTCTGCACAAAATGTCAGCGGCTTGCTGTTCTAAGGCAAAATCCCATTTACATTTTTAAAAGAGAATTCTAAATTTAAAGTCTTTTTATAGGGATGTCAAACTTGCATATATGAAGCCAGGATAATAACCTGTGAGTTGAGCAGGTGTAACAACAGGAATTGTTAGGCCACAGCAATTTAAGTGTATGCCCTGTTCACAGCCTTCAAATGCAAGTTAATAATCATCATAAATACATAATGATTATACATTTTCCAATTATAAAAAATCTATACAGCTCTATGACCCCAGGCCCAATTACTTTCACACTTTAGGTATATATGGAGGGTACCAAGATTTTGTTTCTAAAAGACTTTCACTAAGCCCCAGTTCTGTCATCTGTGAATAGGGTTAATACTACTACTTACCTTACAAAACTGTTGTAACGAACAAATGAAACAATTAATGTGAAGTGCCTGCCATATCCCTGCACATGGTAAATGCTTAACAGATACTGGGTATTTTTAAAACAACTATACTCACCAATTGCCTTTACTGTGGCCCCTAGAAAGCTCCAGTCAATTGTAAAACTCAACACATTTTCAACCTCTTCATTGGGTATTTCCTCTACACCTAAAGAGTGACAAAGTTTGTCAACCCTATGTCCTAACCAGATGTCCAATCTGTACCTTCACTATCACTGCCTTAGTTGGGTCTCTCATCAATTTTTGCCAGGGTCAGTATGTCAGTGATAAACATTTACTGACTGCAATTCATTGTGAAAGACAGATCGAACTCACCAGATGAGGAGGAGCGGCAGAAGCGGCTAGGGACAGGCTCGCATTCTAAGCAGAGAGAAAGCAATATGCAAAGGTATGCCACCCACCCCCCCGGCCAGGGAACTAACCTATTAGACAAGCCTGTCTGTTAGCATGGACTAATCCTGGATACCCGAAGGAGAGGGAGTTAGACAAGGAGGCAAGGACCAGGCTGGGCTGGGTCATGGTCTTGTGCACTGGACAGACACTTTTTTTAGTAACCAACGGGAGCTACAGAAGGATTCTTAGAGGCCGGTGGAAAGACTGTATCTGTGTTTTACAACAATCACTCAGGTGCAATGTGGTTAAAATGTACTCCGTGCAATGGCCGGGGAGTGCCAAGGCAGCAGATAACTCCCAGCCCCTTGGAAGTTAAAAACCTCATTATGGAGTCAAGATTTAGACAGAGAGAAGTACTGAACAAGCAGTAGAATGATAATATTTAAACTACTGAAAAAGTATAAGAATCACAGCTGTTAGGGATAAATGTGTCACGGACATATGTCAGGAGAGACCTAAGTAAGAAGTGGGCCACAGGGGTTACTAAGGACGTGTAGGATACAAAGGCAGAGAAGAGAGAGGACATTCTAGGTAGAATAAACTGTTTAAACGATTTTGAATCAAATCCCAGCTAAGCATCATAATAATTAGACTCTCATCTTGCTTAATCTATAGGGACAGGGAAATAGAAGACAGTCAGCATTATAACAGTATTCCTGGAACTCACTAAACATAAAGCTGGCCAACAACATTACAAAAATAGTGAAGGGCAACTAAAAAGAAAAAACTAAAAGACAAGTACTCTAGATGACCTTGTATTTTTAAAACCCCTCAAAATTATCCCCATAGCTTAAGCCACAGGCCACACTGCAGAGATGCAATCTCTTCATTCAGGGGCAAGGGTCCAAACTTTCAGCTTTAAGTAAGTCACTGTAAGGCCGGGCGCGGTGGCTCAAGCCTGTAATCCCAGCACTTTGGGAGGCCGAGACGGGCGGATCACGAGGTCAGGAGATCGAGACCATCCTGGGTAACACAGTGAAACCCCGTCTCTACTAAAAATACAAAAACTTAGCCGGGCGAGGTGGCGGGCGCCTGTAGTCCCAGCTACTCAGGAGGCTGAGGCAGGAGAATGGCGTGAACCCGGGAGGCGGAGCTTGCAGTGAGCTGAGATCCGGCCACTGCACTCCAGCCTGGGCTACAGAGCGAGACTCCGTCTCAAAAAAAAAAAAAAAAAAAAAAAAAGTAAGTCACTGTAAAGGGCTCCTGGTATGTCACTGTGCTGCTCCATTAGACTGGAGGCGGCGCAGGGCTTGCTTAGACAACAGCTTTACCTTTGGACCTGTTAATAGACATAGGTCAGACTCCCTTAGATGCACACGGGATCTCTGCACCGCGGAGACCTCAATAAAGACAGAGATCTGCGGGTTGAGGTTGGCTATCAGCCCCCTACTTCATCATCACTTTTTCTCACTCCCTTGGTTCTTTTTTTCTCTCTAAACTTATCCTTTTCAACTACTCCCCGTTTCTGTTGTCCCTTCCAATGCATTACTATTACAGAAAGGAAACTGATAAACTAAAAAGGTAATTGCGGCTCCCGCATTATGTCTTAGACGCTGTCATGATATTAACTCACTTGATCTTTAGAGCAATCCTATGTAGTAGGTACATCAACACCCTCATTTCATAGATGATAAAGCAGGTACTGTTTATCATCCATAGTGAAGTAATGTGACCCAAGTCACTCAGCAAGAGTGGCAGAGTCAGGATTTAAAGTCAGGCTATCTGATTCTACAGTTTATCTACTTAGGCAAATGTAATTCTGCCTTTCATACTGAAATGCCACTTTATCCTTCTAAAGAATAAAGAATCCCTAGTTCTAATTAAACATTATAAAGTAGAACACAAACAAATTCTTGCTATTATATTATGGTATGTTCTAAACCCAGGCCAATAAAAAGTCCAGTGATCATGTCATTGTACCACACAGTTGCTAGCAACTAAAACACGGTGGCTGGCCAACTCACATGACGGCCTCAACTCCAGAAAGATGCTTCAGAATCAGTATCTCTCTTTACAACAATTAGCATCTTTTCAAAAGGACTTATCCCCCTGTCAAAAGTTAGGAGATGGCCGGGCACAGTGGCTCACACCTGTAATCCCAGCACTTTGAGAGGCTGAGGCGGGCAGATCACCTGAAGTCAGGAGTTCGAGATCAGTCTGGCCAACATGGCGAAACCCCATCTCTACTAAAGATACAAAAAATTAGCCAGGCATGGCGGTGCACACCTGTAGTCCCAGCTACTCGGGAGGCGGAGACAGGAGAATCACTTGAACCCAGGAGGTGGAGGCTGCAATGAGCCAAGATCATGCCACTGCACTCCAGCCTGGGCAACTGAACGAGATTCTGTCTTAAAAAATAGGGGACCAGGAGAACTAATGAGTTCAGTCTGTCACTTATTAGCTAAGTAATCAGTGGAAAAAGTCCTATAACCGAATGGATTTTAACGTAACTATTCATTTTTATAATGTAAAATATGGGGATAATAAGAATATTTACACTGTCCACACTAACTGAAGACTATTGGTCAAATGATATACATGTGAAAGCATTTTGGAATCTGATAAACAAAACACAAAAATCATTTCATTTTATTATTACTTCAGTTACCATCAATTCTCAATAAGGACTGTTCCAGAAATAGGGAAACACATCTATGCCCTTCATCTAAATCAATTTTAATGCCATAAGCAAATGAGTAATTACCTGGGATAAATACCAAGAGAAGATGATTCAGAGAACTTTGAGAACCTTGTGGAAATATAGTTCTGTTTCTGGGAATGAATAATGTACAGCTCAGTCCAGTATCAAAGAGTTATTGATGTATCTCAATGCAGTTTAAGACACATGTAAATGGAAAGAGTTGGGACAAAATAAATATACTAATGAGAATTTATAAATAAATCTAAGCATTATCATTCCTAATTTTGAGCCTTTTTAGGTGACTGAAGAGACTGCATAATAAGCTTAGTTATGGATGTCATGGGAAGCTGGACAGAAGGAAAACCAGAACCTAGGCCTCACGCACACAGCATGCACCTGTGCTTACTCAATGCAGCAAAAAACACAAGTGTTTCAAGGGATCCACCATAAAAGGGATTGCCACACATCTAAAAAGCACGTGTGTATACGTGTGTGTGTGTGTGTGTGTGTGTGTGTGTGTGTGTGTATATATATATATATATATATCTCCCTTCTCTTTAAGGCTTTGTGTTGTTAGTGATCACTTAATTTACTTAATGGTTAACTAAAACAGTATTTCACTTAAAGACTACATACATTCCTAAAGTCATATGAGGCTAAACATTTTCCTATTTTCAAGCTATCACAGTTTCTATTAGCATCTCAGAATTACTCTCATTTCATTATTTTCTAGTTTATTCTAATTATAACACAAAGAAGGCAAAAGAGGTAAATGGCAAAAGGGGGAGAAATGCCCCAATCATCACCACGGCAACAGCAGGTTCATAACCCACTATGTGTATGTATCTCAGCCAAGCCCCAAGGAACACTTCGTATGTTTCTGGGGAAGAAAAATGCAAGTAAGGCCTGGCATGGTGGCTCATGACTGTAATCTCAACACTTTGGGAGGCCAAGGTGGGAGGATCGCTTGAGCCCAGGAGTTTGAAACCAGCCTGGATAACAAGGCAAGACCCCATCTCTACAAAAAAAAAAAAAAAGAAAATTAGGTATGGTGGCTCATGCCTGTAATCCCAGATACTCAGGAGGCTGAAATGGGAGGATTTCTTGAGGCCAGGAGTTGGAGGCCGCAGTGAGAGCTATGATCATGCCACTGTACTCCAGCCTGGGTGGCAATGCAAGACTCTCTCAAAAAACCAACCAACCAACCCACCAAACACCCAAGTAAATGTTCTTGAGACCACATGCTACATTTATACATGTATGTGTATGTATGGATATACGTATGTGTGTGTTACATATATATAAAAAACACCCAAGTAAATGTTCTTGAGACCACATGCTACATTTATACATGTATGTGTATGTATGGATATATGTATGTGTGTGTTACATATATATAAAAAACACCCAAGTAAATGTTCTTGAGACCACATGCTACATTTATACATGTATATGTGTGTATGGATATATGTATGTGTGTTACATATATGTAAAAAACACCATTTTTTCACAACTCAGGACAAATTTTTGTGTTGTGAATCACTTAACAATAGCTTTGTAAGTTATTTTCTTGACGATTTTGCTATTCTTGGCTGTCACAGGTCTTGGGAGCTATCGTTTCCTGGGCATCTACTGAGGTCAGGTGCTCTGCATACACACCTTCATCTGACCTTCAGGACAGCCCTGGAGGGGAGGCGCGGTAATCTCCATTTTACAGATGAGGAAGGGCTCAGGGAGGGTGGGCAACAAGTCTAAATTATACCTCTACTAAGTAGCAGAGCTGGATCTGAATCCAGGTTTGCCTGACTCTAAAGCCCTCTCTATTAATCCCCATGTATTTCTACTAATCAATTTTCAATCCCCAAATAACAACCTGAACTTTGAAATTCGTAGTTTCTACTGTTTCTTTAGAGTCCTCAGAAAGCTACTACGTGCGGGCACACAAAGTGATGATGACTAGATACTACAGGCATTATCCAAATGCACGTGCTTATCAAACTTCAAATCTAATAATAGAGAATAATTCTTTAAACCACCACATAAAGTCCAGACTTTTGGGCAAGAAAGGTCTTACATTGATATTTTCTAATTGTAGTAGATGTACTGTATAATACGACTTCACATCTTCTGACAAGAGCTTCACACTGAATCCTGTTTCTTTAAACAGCATCTCTTGGTCATCTGTTGGCCAGTACTGTGCACATTTAACCTAAATTTAGAAATATGTATATGTTTTTTTTAGTTTATAGACATCATGAAACCATAAAGTTAAAAAATGAAAACAAACCACACATATACATGTTATATTTTTTCAAGTACCCAAAACTAAGAAGCCACTACTATATTCTGCACTTAATGTATTTTAGTAAGATTGAAATTTTACAGCCGGGTGTGGCTTGCGCCTGTAATCCCAACACTTTGGCAGGCTGAGGCGGGAGGATCACCTGAGGTCAGGAGTTCAAGACCAACCTGGCTAACACGGTAAAACCCCATCTCTACTAAAAATACAAAAATTAGCTGGGCACTGTGGCGGGCGCCTGTAATCCCAGCTAGTTGTGAGACTCACCTCCTAAGCAGCTGGGATTACAGGCACCTGCCACTACACCCAGCTAATTTTTGTATTTTTAGTAGAGACAGGGTTTTGCCATGTTGGCCAGGCTGGTCTTGAACTACTGACCTCAAGTGAGCCACCCACCTCAGCCTCCCAAAGCGCTAGGATTACAGGCATGAGCCACCACGTCCGGTCTTATAAGGCATTTTTAAAGTGTTTCTGTAACGTATAAACTAAAAAAGCCACAGATATCATATTCATAAAATAAAAATTATCATTTTTAAAGCATGATTACCTATATTTTAACGTCAGGACATTCACTTTATGTTTCTAAAATTATCAAACCCTTGCAATAATTTTATCTTCAAAATAAATGTTGCTGGCCGGGCATGGTGGCTCATGCCTGTAATCCCAGCACTTTGGGAGGCTGAGGCAGGCAGATCATGAGGTCATGAGATTGAGACCATCCTGGCTAACACGGTGAAACTCCGTCTCTACTAAAAATGCAAAAAATTAGCCAAGTGTGGTGGTGGGCGCCTGTAGTCCCAGCTACTAGGGAGGCTGAGACAGGAGAATGGCGTGAACCCGGGAGGCGGAGCTTGCAGTGAGCAGAGATTGCACCGCTGCACTCCAGCCTGGGCAACACAGCAAGACTCTGTCTCAAAAAAAAAAATAGGTTGCTGAAGAGGCTTTATTTTACAAGTATTTTCCACAAATGCCTATGAATCTACTACTCAATATTCCATCTAAGGCCAGGTACATGTGACTCACGCCTGTAATCCTAGCACTTTGGGAAGCTGAGGTGGGTGGATCACTTGAGCCCAGGAGTTTGGCCTGGGCAACAGCGTGAAATTCAGCCTGGACAACATGGCGAATTCCTGTCTCTACAAAAAATACAAAAAATGAGCTGGGTGCGGTGGCGCACCCCTATAGTCCCAGCTGCTCGGGAGTATGAAGTGGGACCATGACCTGAGCATGGGCAGTCAAGGCTGCACTGAGGCTGTGCCACTGCCCTCCAGCTTGGATGACAAAAGTGAGACCCAGTCTCAAAACAAACAAACAAAAAAATGACATTTAGAAATAACATTGTATATTTGCTTACTAAAATTAAACTGGGGGAGAGAATGAGAAGATAAGCCCCTTTTACCTAGAGTTTGGCAGAACTACTGATATGAAATTCAACTCCGTGACAATAAACATATCTTCCCAAATGCCAAAGTATGAAGCCAGCAGACTGAAGCAAGGCAAAATAGTCATTTCGGTAGGACAAAAATACCAGAAAAAAAATATTTTAAAAAAATGGCCATTTCTCCTTTTCCAAATAACAACTACAAACAATAAAAACGTCTCCCAAACCAATAAACACTATGTTTAATTCTTTAAAAGGTATTAAAAGACAAACAAAAAATGATATAAGAAGTAAAAGACTAAAAATTAGAACAACTCAGAAACAAGATAGAAGATAGAAAAGTTCAAATAATAGAACACATCATTTCAGAAATGAGGATTAAACCGGAAGGAAGAGAGAACTAAACACAATAGATAATAATGCCTTAAGAGGAAAACAATTTTTTTTTTTTTTAAGAGACAGGGTCTTAAGAGCTCTGTAGCCCAGGTTGGAGTGCACTGGGGTGAACCTGGCTCACTTCAGCCTCAATCTTCTGGGCTCAAGTGATCTCCCAACCCCAGCTGGCACTCCAGGTGCATGTCACCGCACCTGGCTACTTTTTGTATTTTTTGTAGAGGTAGGGTCTCACTTTGTTGTCGAGGCTGGTTTTGAATTCCTGGGCTCAAGGGACCCTCCTGCCTCAGCCTCCCAAAGTGCTGGGATTATAGCTGTGAGCCCTCAAACCTGGCCAGAAAAAACAAATCTTTTTTAAGTAAAACAGAAATAGATAAACAGGATAAGAGAATGTGACGAACAAAAAAGATAGGCAAAGAAAATCCAACATATGTATAATAGGAAGACCCAAAGAGGAACATTAAAGCAAGCAAGGGAGCAGAACAAATACTAAGGACTGTAACTCTAATTTCTTTAACAAAAAGTATTTAAAAACTAAGAAAAAAGTACTTGAAGTCAAACACTCAATAAGACATCGTGTACCTGTAAAAACTGACCAAGAATGGCCAATCACTAAGACGTATTTTTGGTAAAACGAATAATACCTGAGGAAAAAGAAAAAAGGAATTTATTGGGTAGTGTAGATAAAAAGAACAAGAGACTTATAAAGGAAATAAGATGTCCATTAGACTTTGGTGGAAGACCAGAAGGAAACGGAAAAATGTTTAAGCTGTTCAAAGAATAGCACGTGAGTCAAGGATTTTATATCCCGCCAAACTGACTTTCAGATATTAAGACAGCAGATGAACCATCAGTGACATGTAAAAAAATCGGAGACTATAATGCTCACAAGTCCCTCCTTAGGATCCACTAGAGAATGAGCTGTAGTCAGAGTGACTGGGGAGACATCAAGACAGACTGTTGATGAATATTAACTAATGCTTGCTTATAGAACTAAGAGTCTACAAGGGATATAAGGGAGAGACTTACATTTGTAAACTACAACTCAGAAACATCAGGAAGAGAAAAAAAATATTAAAAATTATAAACCATTTTCAGTAATTATTCTGGTAGTAGATGATATGATGATTATGGCTATGTTTTGTATGTGATATGGGAAGAAGGAAATGATCATTACAAGATAGCTTGTATCTCTCATCTCTTTGAGAACCAGGATTATTGGTATGAAAAAGGAAATAGCAGATATAAGATAGAAGGGGCTAAGCAGCCCTTATAGCCCCAAATTTAAATTGGAAATATTATGAACTCTTAAAGTAGGTTATCTTAACATATACATATTGTTCCTTAGCTTTTGTCCACTGAAAAGCCCTAAAAACAATGACCAGTCCAGTAGCAACACATATCCTTATTTTTGCTGTGATCTTGAAATACTACCGCCCATTAAAAGAAACCAAAGCTCCGCAGAGAAATGGCTGGCTCCAGGTCTGGGCAGCAAGCGTTCGAGATGAGCCTGCAATATGCAGTCATTACAGATACCAAGAAAAAAAAAATTTTTTTTTGAGACAGGGTCTCTCTCTGTCACCCAGGCTGGAGTGCAGTGGCAGGATCACAGCTAACCGCAGCCGTCTTCCTGGCCTCAAGCGATCCTCCTGCTTCAGTCCCCCAGGTAGCTGGGACTACAGGCACGCGCCACCATGCCCAGTTAATTTTTGTATTTTTTGCAGGGACAGAGTTTCACCATTTGCCCAGGCTGGTCTCAAATTCCTGGGCTCAAGCAATCCACCTAACTGCCCAAAGTGCTGGGATTACAGGTGTGAGCCACTGCACCCAGCCAAGGAAACTATTAAAAAGGTTTGTTAAAAAGGACTCAGGGCTGGGTGAGGTGACTCATGCTTGTAATCCCACCACTTTGGGAGGCTGAGATGGGCAGATCACTTGAGGTCAGGGGCTTGAGACCAGCCTGGCCAATATGGTAAAACAGTCTCTACAAAAATTAGCCACATAGTGGTGGGTGCTTGTAACCCCAGTTACTCGGGAGGCTCAGGCGGGAGAATCGCTTGACCCCAGGAAGCGGAGGTTGAAGTGAGCCGAAATCATGCCACTGTACTCCTGCTTGGGCAACAGAGCGAGACTCCATCTCAAAAACAAAAAGGACTCAGGACCCAACCTAAAGAGATTACTGCTAGCCAATGACAGGATAATTTGATCAAAAATAAGGAAAATAACTGCAAAGGAGTAAAATGAACCCAGTATGTCTAAACCCATAATAATAATTCATCCTCTCCTGCCACTCTCCACCAGAAAAACTCCTAATTGGTCATCTGTTGAGGACAGATGACCTCAACAGGGAATCCACTTTTTTTGGAAAACTGCTTTTAAAAGAAGTAATGACAGAACTGGATTATCACCATCTGTAACCCATAATGAATTAAGAAGCTGAGCACTGACCAATAATGGCTATTAATAAAAATAAAAAGAACAATAATCAGACATTATGGGTCTCTTGATGAATAGCACATTACCCACCACCTCTGAAGTAATCTTCCCCAAAATAATTAAACCTGACACTGGTTAACCATCCAGGTCCGACCACCATAAACATGATTTCTAAATTCTGGTGGCAGTGTTATCTTATTAATACAGTAATTATACTCCAAAATGAGAAAAATGAAATTTGCAAATCATTTAGTCTGCAATGCTGCTCAAACTGACAATGTCATAATCCTTAATTTTTTTTTTTTTTTTTTTGAGATGGAGTCTCACTCTACTGCCCAGGCTGAAGTGCAGTGGTTTGGAGATAAGAGTCTCACTTGACCATCCAGGCTGGGGTGCAGTGGCACAATCTCGGCTCACTGCAACCTCCACCTCCTAGGTTGAAGCGGTTGTCCTGCCTCAGCCTCCCAAGTAGCTGGGACTACACCCGGCTAATTTTTGTATTTTTGGTAGAGACGAGGTTTCACCATGTTGGCCAGGCTGGTCTCAAACTCTTGCCCTCAAGTGATCTGCCTGCCTCAGCCTCCCAAAGTGCTGGGATTACAGATTTGAGTCACTGTGCCTGGCCTAATCCCTAATTTTTAAATGATACTGAAGATCAGGAAAAATCAGTGTAAACGACTATGCTGACACTGCCGGAAATTCTGGCATGTCATTGCCACATCTGATTAGAAGTGGATTAGGAAATTTTCATCATCAGTAAAAACCAGCAATTATGAAATGTAGAATAAAGTAAGAAATCTGAAGTAGAACAGTACAAGATCTTAAAGCTGGAAGAGGGCTTACTGACAACAGGTCAATAAGGATTCCTAGGGATCCCAAAGATCTATATATCACTGTTGGTCAGTACTTATTCCATTATATTTCTATCTTGGAGATGAAAGGTCTGCAATTGTTATATAAATACTTAAAATAAGAAAGGAAAAGGATAAATGAGTTTTTCTGGACAGAAACACTTTGACCACTAGCCTTTAGCAATTAAAGGCCAAAACCAAGGAATGAATATTGGCCCCAAAATGAAAATCTTTATATGCTAATGATCACATACGGTATACTAAGCTGTAAATATTAAATATTACTCACCGACTCTTTCTCCACAATGCGGTTCAGCATGACAACGGCTTTGGTCTTCTGCTGCCAAACCATAAGCCAGAAATGGCAGCATGTGTTAGGAAGTGGACCCTGTGAGGAGAAAGGAGAAAGAGCAGATGAGGGAAGCAGACAGAAAGAGCAAGGCTCCAGGAAGGCCTCGTCAAGTCTGCTCCTGGGATGTTACAAGACAGACAGTGGATGGGCTTACAAGAAGTAAACCAAGACTTCCAATCCACCTGATTTCAAAACCAGGTCTGTGCTACTTAGGATTTTTGGTTGTAAATTATCAAAATTGACTTTTATTTTCTTAGGCAAAAAAGGAATTAACATATCAGGTGGCTTTCAGAGTTGAGGACTAGAGAGCCAAGCCTGGGGAGGAACCAAGGGTTGAGGCACAAGCAAGGTCCTGCCACAAAGAAAGTCAACCTGGGATGCTGCTCTTGATACTGTCACTACTATCCCCTTGCTTTTGCTGGCACTGCCATATGAAGGTGGCTGTAGTATTCATAAACAATTTATAGGCAAACCAGAGACAAAATCACAAGTAGGAGTGTCTGACAGATCATGTTCCAGCTGCAAAGAAGGTAGACAAAGGAAATTTCTGTCCTCTTCATCTTCCACAGTCAAATGACAGGACCTGCCTCCCACACATCATAGAAGATCCACGAGAAAAAGTCCACTATCACTGGCCAGCCAATCAACTCAAGTCAACTACAAAAAGATTTCTAGAAAAAGTAGGAATCATTCAAGTACCTGAACCACAATGAAACTGTTAATCTACAAATGCACAGTATGTATGGCCTCAATGGAAGAGTATTGGGCAGAGTCAAAAAGGGACAACAGTCCATGTTACAATAATGCCATGGGGACAAAAGCAAAATATTTCATGTATTTCCAATTGCTTTCACATTTTAATGATAGCATAGGGTAAAAGAAAGGACTAATAAGAGATGAAAAGCCTATGTACAAATTTTAACTAGTTTTAAACGAGAAGGTTAAAATGAGATGTAGCTTTGCTACACCTAAAATAACTCTGAACATGCGTTCAACTCACATGGAATGTAGCAGAGTGGGAAGAGTTAGGGGCAGAGTCAGGAGTGGGGGCTAGGGCTGCCCAGAGCTTCAGACCCACGTGCAACAAGGGGGTCAAAGTGGTTCTAGACTAAAAGCATTTTTTATTTTTTGAGATGGCGTCTCTTGTCACCGGGCTAGAGAGAAGTGTCGCGATCTCAGCTCACCGTAACCTCCGCCTCCCAGGTTCAAGAGATTCTCCTGCCTAAGCCTCCCATGGAGCTGGGATTATAGGCGCCCAACACCACACCTGGCTAAATTTTGTATTTTTAGTAGAGACAGGGTTTCATTATGTTGGCCAGTTTGGTCTCGAACTCCTGACCTCAAGTGATCCACCTGCCTCGGCCTCCCAAAGTGCTGGGATTATAGGTGTGAGCCATGGTGCCTGGCCGACTAAAAGCATCTTTAGGCCCGGTGTACTCCTTGGTATGTAGCAGATACTCAATAAATATTACTTAAATGAATAAACCAAGGTTAAGTTGTAAAAATGCTAGAAGTCTAGTGAGGATCCCGACAAACTACAACCTAATATTTGAGAATAGCGTTTTCTTCACTCAACTTGTTTTTCTATTACTTGATCTACTTCCAAAACAAAACACAGTCTAGAGGTAAAAACAGCAATGAGGAAATCCCCAGTAAAATGAATGCCTTTTTCTTTATTTAAAAAAAAAAAGGCCGGGCGCAGTGGCTCAAGCCTGTAATCCCAGCACTTTGGGAGGCCGAGACGGGCGGATCACGAGGTCAGGAGATCGAGACCATCCTGGCTAACACGGTGAAACCCCGTCTCTACTAAAAAAAAAATACAAAAAACTAGCCGGGCGATGTGGCGGACGCCTGTAGTCTCAGCTACTCGGGAGGCTGAGGCAGGAGAATGGCATGAACCCGGGAGGCGGAGCTTGCAGTGAGCTGAGATCCGGCCACTGCACTCCAGCCTGGGCTACAGAGCGAGACTCCGTCTCAAAAAAAAAAAAAAAAAAAATGGATGTAGCAATTTGCCAGTGAGGTCACTCCTTGGTGTATACACACAATCACATCCCATGCCATTCCACTGGTGATCCTAAAGACTAAATAATAAACAGGAACATAGCTGCTATAGTATAAAGAACACTGGTTTTTCTTTTTTCGAGATGGGAGTCTTGCTCTGTTGCCCAGGATGGAGTGCAATGGCACCATCTCAGCTCACTGCAACCTCTGCCTCCTGGATGCAAGCAATTCTCCCTGCCTCAGCCTCCTGAGTAGCTGGGATGACAGGCGTGCACCACCATGCCCGGCTAATTTTTGTAGTTTTAGTAGAGACGGGGTTTTACCATGTTGGCCAGGCTGGTCTCAAACTCCTGACCTCAGGTGATGATCGCCTGCCTCAGCCTCCCAAAGTGCTGGGATTACAGGTGTGAGCCACTACACCCAGCCACAGGCTTTTAAATCAGAGGGACAGAGATTTACATCTCAGCTCTTCTATTTACTAGCAATGCTACCAATTTTGTTCATCTGCAAAACAGACATAATACACCAAGGAGGTGATTTTTAAAAAAATACTAATTCATAAAACTCAGAAGAAAAAGATGACTGAAACAATAATCTACAAAGGACAATCAGAAGAGCTGGGGTAATAAGCATTTTGCATCTCTAGTTTTCTGTATCCTCCATTCTAAACAACCTGCTAGGTGCAAGGCCAAGAGCTAGACTGAGATGCAGTCTTGGCTCTTGAAGAGCTTGCACAGGTGGCAAGGAGAAATACTTGTATGACTAATGGACACAGTTAAGTACCACAAGAATATGAGTAAATTAAACCCAGGTTTTAGGGAGCAGGAAAGGCTGAGAAGGAAACTACAGAAGAGCCTCAAAAAAGGTCCTAATACAGAGAGGGAATTCAGAAGAATGGGAGGCAGTTAGGGTCCATTCCAGGCCCTCTAAGCATAAGGCAAAGTGCATGAAAGTTTAGGGCATATTTGGGAAAGACAAATAGATCAGTGAAGTGGAAGTGGAGGGATGCAGTCGGCAATTACACCAGTAGAGTGACAAGGATGGTGGCAAGGGGAGACCTTAAAAAGCTGCTGCAATAGGACAGGTGTAATTGAAGAGAGCTCTGAAAAAAGGGAGGGGCAACAGAAGATCAGAAAGAACTTGGCAGACAATGACGACAGTTTCAATCCCAATGAGAAAAATAGGAAGGCAGCTGCCTTGGTAAAAAAGATAGAAAACGTGCAGATTTTGAAATCCAGTAAAAATATCCAACAGAGACCTGACAAATATAGAGAGGAACTCAGGAGAGAACAAAAAGCCAGACACAGGCTTCTGAGTTCTCGCATTAAATGTGCAGGGCTCCTTCAGGACACACACAGCGACAAGAAGTTCAAAAACAATCACTAGGAGGCTGGGCGCAGTGGCTCACACCTGTAATCCCAGCACTTTGGGAGGCCAAGGCAGGTGGATCATCTGAGGCCAGGAGTTTGAGACCAGCCTGAGCAACACGGTGAAACCCCGTCCCTACTAAAAATACAGAAAGTAGCTGGGAGTGGTGGTGAGCACCTGTAATCCCAGCTACTCGGGAGGCTGAAGCACGAGAATCACTTGAATCTGGGAGGCAGAGGTTGTGGTGAGCTGAGATCACATCACTGCACTCCAGGCTGGGCAACAGAGTGAGACTCCATCTCAAAAAAAAAAAGTTATTTAATATCTCTGGATCTCCTTAGATTCCTTGTGTATAAAGTAAAGGTAATATTATTTACCACAGAGGGTTGTCTTAAGGTTTAAATTATACAAAGCATGTAAAAACACTATTACAAAATGATTAACTGTTAATTCATTTTATTTCCCACTAGAATGTAAAATTTGTAACAGTAGGGTGCTAACAAGTCTGTTTTACTGAAACAATGCCTGCCACACAGTAGGTCTCAGTAAGTCTTTGCTGGGTCAGTGAATACCCAATGAAATGCTGGCACCAAGATTCAAGCACAGGTACCATGACAGTAGTCTACCCTATCTTAGGTTACAAAGGTTAAAACCATGGTCTTAAAGGGCTGTAGTGCAGACTGGAGGGAAGGAAAAAAAAAAAGGCTAATTTAGAATCTTGAGAAAGACCTGTGTTTTTAAGAACTCAGAAGAGAACAAAAAACAAAAAAAAGAAAAGGAGAAAAAGGGTACAGAGGGAGAGAGTGTTGTGATAAGGGATCTAGGGTGGTAATTCTTCTCTATTTTGTAATGTTATTAGTTGTTCCTGGAGATACACAGGGGACTGGTTCTAGGACCCAATCCGCCCCCACCCACTGCAGTATACCAAAATCCACACAGGTCCAAACCCCACTGGCGGCCCTGCAGAACCTGCAGATACACAGAGTCAGCCCTCTGTATGCATGGATTTCACATCTCATGAATACCGTATTTCCAACCCGTTTTTGGTTGAAAAAAATTTGCCTGTAAGTGGACTAGTACAGTTCAACCCTGTGTAGTTCAAGGGTCAACTGTAGTTATTTCAAACAGAAAATAAAATTTTTAACTCTAAACAGTAGTTTAAAATACGAATGCACATTTTAAAAAACTTCTAATATTACAGAAAGGAAGAAAATGGAAAATTAAAGTCTCTATTCCCCAGCTCCAAAAATAACCACTAATGGTGTATGTATGATTAACTTCTTTAGCCAGTCCCTTACAGATTGCTTGAGTCTGATGCGTTAAAATAAGACTGCAATGAACGTGATCACATATGTCTTTTTTTTTTTTTGGACAGAGTTTTGCTCTTTCGCCCAGGCTGGAGTGCAGTGGTGCTATCCTGCCTCACTGCCACCTCCAACCCCCAGGTTCAAGCGATTCTCCTGCCTCAGACTCCCGGGTAGCTGGGATTATAGGTGGCCGCCACCACACCCAGCTAATTTTTGTATTTTTAGTAAAGATGGGGTTTCACCATGTTGGCTAGGCTGGTCTCAAACTCCTGATCTCAGGTGATCCATGTGCCTCAGCCTCCTAAAGTGCTGGGATTACAGGCGTGAGCCACCATGCCTGGCCTATCATGTATGTCTTTTTTTTTTTTTTTTGAGACAGAGTCTCACTCTGCCGCCCAGGCTGGAGTGCAGTGGCCGGATCTCAGCTCACTGCAAGCTCCGCCTCCCGGGTTCACGCCATTCTCCTGCCTCATCCTCCCGAGTAGCTGGGACTACAGGCGCCGCCACCGCGCCCGGCTAGTTTTTTGTATTTTTTAGTAGAGACGGGGTTTCACCGTGTTAGCCAGGATGGTCTCGATCTCCTGACCTCGTGATCCGCCCATCTCGGCCTCCCAAAGTGCTGGGATTACAGGCGTGAGCCACCGCGCCCGGCCTCATGTATGTCTTTATGTCTGACTGTATTTCTCTAAGTAGACTCTCTTGGTCGGTCAGAGTATTTGAAGACTGAGTACTACACACTTGGAAACCTCTCCTGTGCTGACAGGGGAAAGGCCCTTCCCTGGCTGCTGAATGAAGGGAGCATCTCCTCATGTGCAAGGTGTCCACCTTTGTTTCGTTCTTTGAACTAGGAGTTTATGTCCTATGCCAGTTTTTCCCATGGGCTGTTTTTCTATTTTTGACTTGCAGGAGCTGTATTACCTCAAGTAAAATAATGCATTTTAGTTTCCTTTGAACTGATGTAGTCTAATAGCTCATAGTTACATTAATCTGCCTATCTTTTTACTTATCAAATATTTTTGTCTTTCAAGTAAATCATTCTGATTCGAGTTACGTTTTCAAAAATATCAAATATTATGGTGTATCTCTTGAATATTTAAAAATCTTTAGGGGGAAGTGACAGCACCATTAATCAAGTCTTTATTACTTGATGAATAAAGAGTAGCTGTGGATACACAAAAATCTCTCCCATTATCTCAGAATGGAAGGAAAATCATGCTTGCACACAGGTGTGGCTGATGTGCTCAGAGGCAACTGGACAGAAGGCCAAAGGGAGCACAAGGCCTTGCAGCTGGGCCTCTGGAGCACCTGGTCTCAGCACCTGCACAGGTCCTCAAAGACGACCATACACCATCCAGGGCTTGGCGTACTCTCTGAAGATATATGCGAGGCAGGGGGAGCTACAGAAGAGGCGTCTAGGGCCTCTGGTTTTGCCACAGGGTATGGGAAGAGAAACAGAAGATGCTAAGAAGCATTTGCAGAGCTCTGTGTCAGACACAATGTAAGGAACAACCTGCCCAAAGAACTGGCCTAAGCCATTTCATAAGAATTTTCCTTCACAGAACATGTAATATTAAAAATAACTTGCCTTTTATCTTAAATACTCAAAGCTTCAAAACTTTATAACGTCCAAAATTCATTACATCGTCAGAAAAAACTGAAATACCATTTCATTTCCAAAAGAAGTCAAGATATACTTTTCCCTATGATTTAAAGCAGAACAACCGCAAACATATCATTTTCAGACATTTGCTTGGTATCGTACTACTTGCCTGTGTTAAGATGTAACTCCTTTGTGCCTCTTCTATGTCAACTAAACTGGCATTAATATAATCATTCTCAGCATTCTGCAGTTTAACACGGCTGTGATCATCTGAAAACAGAGAATGATAAACCACAACTGTCATTTCAAACTTACTGTTTTCTTATCTTCATATTAATATTCTAGGTATTTACAAAAGGATAGAAGAAATAAGAAAAATGGATTAGCATCATAAGAGAGTTGAGACAAATCCTAAACTATTCTCTACTTTTGTTTAAGAACTATAAAATGTAATCTTGTTTGTTACTACAGTGCTGGAAGGGAAGTGCTTCTGTTTGTAGCACATTAGCCATTGTGACTTGAAAAATCGAACAGAAGTAAACATAGTTAAATGAATAAAGTACTTACCTTCCTAAAAGTAAAAGGATCATTCAGATTCTTGGTACCTAAGAATTGATTGATCTACCTACAAAACGGTAACTGGTCTCAAATAGATGAGACTACATTTCCGAGGTTACTATATTTCACCCTCTTCGTTGCTCAATAGATAAGAATTCCACTATAAATACATTTTAGCACTGAACTGTGTTTAGGTTAAATGCTGAAAATATTTACAGACAGTTGGAATATTCCAATTGTATTTTTTAAAAGGCCACTGAAGATACTTCACTACTTAGACTCTGTTAACAGTTTAGAGATATTTCTAGTTTTTAAAAGTAAAAATCTCATAGATTGAGAATTTATGCTAATTTAAATATGTGAAATACAAAATGTGACCTTATACATTTAGATGGAAAAGGAAGACAAGCATGACACCAGGAGAAAAAGCCCATGAATTAACTCAGAATCCTCAACACACAACTGCCGGATGCATATCACTGAATTATAAAACTAAAAACATGGTGTTTGATGTTTAACTCTAGAGAATGCATACTATTACAAGTTGTCCCCTCAAAGAAATCCATACTAAATAGCCGGTCTCTCTTTACTTTTAAACGAAAAAACTGTTTATATTATCCCCATATGAAAGGAAATGTAAAATGGCTTTAGTTTCACACATCAATTTATCTGAGATGTTTCTGCTGGACTAAACCCAAGACCTCTGTAAATATTACATGTCATTTGCCAACAGGAAAAACTAAGATCTTGTTATAGTAAATCACATACACTAGTGTTCTCGGAAAGATGATGTCAACAAGCACTTTTTAAAAAATCACTTTTTTTTTTTTTAACAGTTTAATCACCCTTTAACTGTTATATTATGTAAAACAGTAAAAAGGTCAGCAACCTAATTAAAATAAAGACCACGTATCTCCTAGACAACATATCAAAAAAATAATGCCTGGTTTTAGAATGCTACATGATTTTAAAATTAAAGTTCCACTAAAATATCACACCAGAGGAATGTATTTCCTCATGTTGTAATCACAGAAAGAACACAAACCAAAGGCTACTCATATCTATTGCACAACTGAAAACAGCCATTTGGCTAACATGCGGTAGGAATCCATAAAACCCAGGAAGGTCTACCTCACAGGGTGCTGGGAATCTGGTTACCCCACATGGCACCACCCCACACCCTTGCCCAGCTATGGAGGAAGTAAACCTAGAGAAAGACCTTTAGCCAGAGTGTTTGATACCTCACCCGCAGGACTCTGAACTAAAATCCACTGTTACTTTCCTTCAATCTGTAAAATATGCACCAGGGGTTACCTCAATGCTCTATAAGCACAGTAACCACAAACCAGAAAGGCCCAGATCCAGTCCTGGGGGGCAGTATGGAGGAGGGCACTACCTGCAGGGCACTGGGTCTACAGGGCTCAGCCCCTGGCAGCAGCCTCGCTTCCTATTTCACATTAATTTATAGAGTCAACAAAAGCAAAGGAACAGTGAATTTTCTCAGGATTTTTTTTTTTAATTTTGTTATCAGATAATACTAAGAAAGGTAATCCTTGGGAAAACTCTATAGCTATTTACAACTACAAATGTTATTTGAGCCTACATTTTCTTCTCAAGGCTGATTAAAAACAAAACTCAAATACCTACACATCACTAGATATTATTTTAATTCTTCTGTTCTATTAAGAAAAATACATATGAAGGAAAAATGAAAAACAATTTAAAAAGAAAAATCTTAAAGCAAAAGAGAAATAAAACTTTAAAATAAATTAAAAATATATTAAAGTTACAAAAAACAAAAATTTAAAAAGATTAATATAAAATTAAGAGCATATATAACTTTTTGATTTAAAAGAGGCTGTAGAGACAAAAATTAACTAAAACACATCACCTTAAAATAACTATTGCAAAAGATTGTGAATATACACATTTCAGGAAGTGAAACTATGAAAGCCTTTTTATGAGAAACTGTGACTTTATAATTCATACTCTTTAGTGAAGATAACAAAGAAGGGCACTGCCTCTTCTCCAGTTAAGGATCATAACACATAGTTCCGAGTTTGTGAGCGCACACACAGGTTCCCTGACAACCTGAGTCACAGGTCTCTTTACCCTGCCCAGATACTATCAGTCGGCTAGCTCCAAATCTGTAAACGAATCATTAAAAACCATTAAAAATCATTAAAAACTTTTGACTTCTGAATGAGAACACACAGAAAGGTACATCCTTTCTCCTCTTCTACAGGAACCTCTGAAATGAGATTACTGTGACAGCAGCATCCCATAACCTTTGGGCTACAGGAGTCCCAAAGCCCACAGTACTCTACCATCATTGTAAGTCTGGTTATCTCACCCTTTCCTATCTTTTAAAGGATCCAATAAACGGAGAAAAATGAACATAGTTCAAACTCTTTTGCATGAGATACCACAAAAACAACCAAACCACACTTCACAGGAAATCTTATTTCTCAACCTCTACTAGCACCAGTAGCAGAACTATCAAGAACACACACTTTTTTTTCTACAGGCATCATCTGCCTTAATTCTTGTCACTGAGTGAATGAAGAAATGCAATACCCAAACAGAACTGTGGTTTATAACTTGGATAAAAATTAAGCCAATTTCTGACAAGGAGTCCCTTCACCTCCTACCCTTAAACAGCGTGTTTTCTGAGAAACAGCTCCACCTCTCAAGAAATGACTAGTGCTAGCTGTGGCTATGCTGACAATACAGATTAGTTTCCTCTTTCAATACTGTCACCAGAAGCTCTTAAAAAAAAAAAACCACAGGTTTCACCAAATATATCATTATTGTAAAGACATCTCCTTTTGGAAAGTTTTCCAGGTCAAACAGAAAGGAGAATTTGTATTCATTGTAACTGGTTACAATTCATCCTCAACAAGTTACATCACAGCAAAGATCAAGCGTCCTTAACTTACAAGTCAGGCAAGAAGATGACCAATTCTAATAGTACAGCGTGAACCAGTGACTTTTCCCCTTTAGATTTTCCCATTCTCAACTAAGGGTAATCAGTACGTTTTCAAATAGTGATGTCCAAGAACTCAAAGCATTTTCTAGATATGTCAACTCTCTTCAATCCTGCAAGTAAAATGGTCGAACAACAAATATTATGCGTTCTCTCTCATAAACTGAGCAATGAGCCAAAAACATAGCTAGCACTGAACACCAGGTTACCATATACTCCCCCATATTAACGGAGAATACAAACCTTAGTACATGTAGAATATTAACTTTTCAATTGTTTGCTCTGCAAAGAAAGTTTCACTTGATGAAAGGTTTCTAATTGACCACAAAACCAACCAGAACCACTGTCTAGAATCATTTGGTGCCTACGACATGTCACGTTTGTGTGACACTAGTCATTGGGTCACCTCTCTCAGTCCTCACAGCCCTACGAAGTGCACGTGAATATGGACCACACCCATCTCGGTCACTCAGGGAAGTAAAGTCATCGCCAGTGTAACACACTAGAACACAAAAATGAAACCTAGGTTTGTGCAAGTTAAGAGATTACACATTTCCTGCATTCTGCAATCCCTGTCTCCCTGATCCATCCAGCTGGTGTCTTTACCATCCTTTCTATACATCCTAAATTCTTGCTGACATCCCCTTTCATGCTGCTCTCCACTCAGGTGTGATTTCCAACTCCTCTCTCACATAAACCCCACTTCTGTGACGACGCAGTCCATGACATATCTCCTCTAACTAGACTCTGATGAAACGCCTCCATGATGAACTGGTGTGTTCCCCGCATTGAACACTTTCAGTAATCACACACAATTTTTAGTCAACAAATATATTTTAACCTATAGGGATCTAAAGGTAAGACATTATTTGTTTGAAGCTTTTAAAAAGGAAAAAAGAAATTCTATCAAGCGGTGACTCTGAGTACTGATACTTTATTGCATAAAATACCATGGGAAGCAGCTTGAGCAGCTGCTACCTGAATAGGCCTAGTGAGATCAGCAGGAAGCGGAAATTCCAGCAGAGGACACATCATAAAGAGGAATGACAGGGAACGGTGTAGTGTGCAGGACTGGCAAATTCAGAAAGGCTGATGAGCTAGCTAGAAAGAGGGGTCCCCAAACACATTAAGGGCAGACCCTGAAGGGCATGTGGGCTGTGCTACAGGCACAGGCTCTGGACAGGGCCCCAATGAAGTTATTATTATTTTTTTTTTTGAGACGGAGTCTCGCTCTGTTGCCAGGCTGGAGTGCAGTGGCGTGGTCTCGGCTCACTGAAACCTCCGCCTCCTGGGTTCAAGCGATTCTCCTGCCCCAGGCTCCTGAGTAGCTGGGACTACAGGCGCCTGCCACCTCGCCCGGCTACTTTTTGTATTTTTAGTAGAGATGGGGTTTCACCATGTTAGCCAGGCTGGTCTTGAACTCCTGACCTCGTGATCCGCCCGCCTCGGCCTCCCATAGTGCTGGGATTACAGGCGTGAGCCAATGAAGTTCTTTAAAGGACAGGTGTAAACACATTTGATTTTCACGAAAATAACTCTCAGCAGCATATAAGATGGACTGAACAAGGAGGACGGCAACTTCATACACCAATACACTGAAAGCTTAATCAAGAGGTGATGAGGCCTGAATCAGGTAGTGGCAGTGGGAATGGAAAGAGTATTTCCAAGGAAGCACCATCACAACCTTGCTAATAAAGTATACGTTGTTTAGGAAACATTTGTAAGTTCAACCTTTTCCAAACAATAGTTTACTGTCCTTGAAATTGTCAGTGTCTTTCAATCCATCATGATTTCAAGATCCTAAAGTTGCCAAGACAATGTCACTAAATTCTGATTCCACAAATCTCCTAAGTGAAAAAGTCCTCTTTAATCTGTCCCCAAGAGTCTGCGATGAAAAGAACACCTGAGAAGTGTCTTTACAAAATAGGTAAAATTCATTAGCTTGGAAAACGGACATTTTTCCTCTTTGGTAGCTTGTATAAAATAAGACATACTAATCTTCACTTTAAAATAATCAGTAAGTATCTCACCATTTTTTCTTTTTTTTTTTTTTTTTGAGACGGAGTTTTGCTCTTGTCCAGGCTGGAGTGCGGTGGCGCGATCTCGGCTCACTGCAACTTCCGCCTCCCAGGTTCCAGTGATTCTCCTGCCTCAGCCTCCCGAGTAGCTGGGATTACAATTCTGTGCCACCACGCCTGGCTAATTTTGTATTTTTAGCAGAGACGGGGTTTCTCCATGTTGGTCAGGCTGGTCTTGAACTCCTGACCTCAGGTGATCTACCTGCCTCGGCTTCCCAAAGTGTTGGGATTACAGGAGTGAGCCACAGCGCCCAGCAGTATTGCACCATTTTCTTTGAAACTCAGACTCTCTGCTTCTAGGAGAGATAGAACCTAAACAAATTGAGGGTAGAGGGACTTAGGGGAAAGGATTTTACTTTCATCACATCCAAAGGCCCATGAGACACCATGCAAACAATGTGGACCAAATATCTATAATCGGTGATATAGCATTAAGCATAAAGTACATGAGTAATAAATGCTACCAAAAAAGGTAGAGTAACGGGATTCACAGCACTGGGGAGAGGGGCAGACTGCAATTCTAAACACGGTGGTCAGGATCGGCCTTGTGACTGACCACCGAGGTGGGTCACATGTAAGCACAGATGTGGAAGGGGTCAGTCTCACGGATATTTTAGTTAACAGTGTTCCAAGCACAGAGAACGGCCAATGCCTTAAGGTGGTACATACCTAACATGTCAGAGGGACATGAAGAATGTGGCTTGAGCCACGGGGACAAAGGGGAGAGGAGCAGTCTGCAGTGAGGTTCGGAGAGTTGAGAAATCCTGTACTGATTCATTTCTCTCACCTCCTACATTTGACTATCAGGGAAAAAGGGGCTGCTACTTCCATTTTCTCAGTGCCTACCTGGTAGAGTGTCATAACAATTTAAGTCAGCAAGTATTTGCACTGTTTATATGATGAATTCCTGAAGATTTTCACATATTCAAATTCCCACAGCTGCTAGAATTTTGTTAGAATGACAAATCACTATCAACCCATTCTGAAGCATAAGCAGGAAATGAATTGACGTTCACTGACTTTCTTAAGCGTAAACTAATTCAGCGCAGAAATCTTCAGGACTTTTTAGTACAGGTATCTGGAATTTTGCGGTGCAGATGAAAAACACGGGTGAGGGGAGTTCGAGGGATCTAAAGATGTGGATTCTGATCTCTGCTTTGGCTCTACCAGCCTACATGATTTCAGACAGAGCCACGATTTCCCAGAAAAGGGTGACTACTACTTGAGAAACATTATCAGCATCCCAGTCGCTGACAGTCCTCTGATAAGGGGCACTCTGGGGTCTGTTCTCTTGTCTGTCAAAATCAGTGGTCCGATTGGACCAGTCCTTCTTGATTATTTTCACTGACAAACCCTCCTTAATACCCTAAGAGGGTATTAAAGAACAAAATTCCTTGGTAATTACTATTTTACCTTAAAAATTTACAGGAATTTCAAAATTCTACTTGATCGTGTATCTGCATTTTAATCTAGAAACAACCACCCCCTCGCCCCAATCCCACGTACAGCTGACTGTCCTGGACTCCAGCACTCCCCCTGCACACTTCTGCAGCTCCCTCAGCCCAGCGTTAAGTGCTCTAGGGCAGGCCAGCCCACCCAAGGTGCTGTGGCTTTTAAGAGGGGCCTCTTAGGGCAAGATTCTGATCAGCTCCGCTGGGGGAGGGCAGCAGGAGCAGCCAAGCCTGACCAGCAGCAGCCTTCTTGCCAGAGTTAAGCTCTTTGCAGCCAGGGACACCGTCGGGCTCACCACAGAGCCCCACTCCTAAATTCAGAAGCGTGAAAATACACCGCTACAATCAACAGACCTTATTCTGATTTCTCCAGTTCTACAGGCACTCATTTGTGTGTGTACAGTTCCATGCCATTTTACCACAAACAAATTCACATGACCACCACAAGACATACCTATTCCATCAGCACAAGGGTTCTGTGTGCTCCTTGGCAGGCACACTCTTCCCCATTCCACCCCTAAGCACCGATCTGCTCTCCCTCTCGAGAAGTCTCATCATTTCAAGAATGTTACATAAATGGAATCATGTGCTATGTCATCACGGGGAACTGAATTGTTTTCACCCAGCGTAAGTCCTCTGAGAGCTATCTACGTTGTTACGTCAAGTTTCTTCCTTTTTATTGCTGAGTAGTATTCTGTGTTATGAATGCACAATAGTTAACCACTTACCCACTGAAGGACACGTGGGTTGTTTCGAATCTGGGGCTACTACAAATAGAGCTGCTGTGAATATTCACGCACACACTTCCGTGCGGACAGACGACTGCGTTTCTCTGGGATAAACGCCCAGGAGTGCAAGCGCTGGGTCATACAGGCGAAGCATACGTTCAGCTTTTTAAGAAACGGCCAAATTACTTTCCAGAGTGGCTGGACCAGTTTACGTTCCCACTAGCCATATATGAGATCCAGCTTCTCTGCATTTTTAGGGTTTTGTGATCTCTTTATTTTAGCTGTTTTAGCAGATGTCTAGTGACATCCCACCACCATGATTTGAATTTGCATTTTCCTAATGGCTAATGAGGTTTTTTATATGTTCATAGGCTTATCTGCCATCTGTGTCATATCTTTTGCCCATTTCCTAACTGGGGTTTTTGTTTCTTTTTACTGTTACATTTTGAGAGTTCTATATATAGTCTAGATCTAAGTTGTCAGATATGTGGTTTACATTTTCTCCCAGTCGGTACTCATCTTTCGTCCTCTTAACAGGGTGCTTTGAGGAGCAAAGGTTTTTTATTTTGATTTAGTATAAATTACTGATATTTTACATGAATTGCGCTCTAGGTGTCATAGCTAAGAACTCTTCATCCAGCCTCACATCCTGAATTTTCTCCCATTTTCTTATGAAAGCTTTTACATTATGATCCATCTATGATCCATCTTCAGTTAACTTTTGTGTAAGGTGTGAGATTTCATTTTAAATTGCTTTGCACCTCTGTCAAAACATCAGTTCACCATACTTTTCAAGTCCATTTCTAGATTCTGTTCCACTGACTTACGTATTCATCCCTCTGCCACTACCACACTGTTTTGATTACTGTAGCTATGCATTAAGTTTTAAAATTAGGTAGACTGCTGCTTCTAGTTTTTATTTTTCAAGATCATTTTAGCCATTTTATTTTAGTTCCTTTGCCTTTCCACATAAAAGAATAAGCTTTTTATCTACAAAAAAATCTTCCTGAAATTCTGACAGAAACTGTGTTGTATCTTTAGGAACAATTTGACACCATGAGTCACTACAGATCTACAGAACAATCTGGGGAGGACTGACTCACTATGCTAAGTCTTCCAATCCATGAACATGGTAGGCCTTTTCCATTTATTTAGGTCATCTTTTGATTCCTTTTATCAGTGTGTTTGGTGCTTTCCAACATACAGGTCCTATACATATTTTGTTAGATATATTCCAACATATTCCATTTTCTTAGAGCAATTGTAAACAACAATGTGTTTTTAGTCTTGGTTTCCATGAGTTTGTTGCTAATATACAGGAATACAGTTGGCTTCTGTATGCTGACCTTGTATCCCACAACCTGGTTTAACTCACTCACTAATTCCAGGACATTGCTGGATAGATTCTTTAGGATCTTCTACATGTCATCTGCAAATAAGGTCATTTTTATCTCTTCCCTTCCAACGTGTATGCCTTTTATTTCCTTTTCTTGACTTCATGTATTGGCTAGGATTCAGTACCCCAAGTTTATATATATTTTTAATTTGTATTTTTGAATGATTTTAAAACTTACAGAAAAATTCCAAGTAAAGTACAAAGAATTTTCTTCCCAGGTCATGACAGCAAGTTGCAAACATAACTGATTATTCCCTTTTTTAATCTTCTACAATGACATAATCCTACTTACAGTACAGTCATCAAAATTATAAAATTAACAGTAATACTTTACTAATCCAGACACCATTCAAGTTCCACCAAGTGTCCCAATAATGTCCTTTAAACAAAAGGATACAATCTGCTCTTTCCTGGTATTTTTTAACCTTTTGAAAACTCTAAGTTGTTTTACAGTGTTCCTCCATTTGAGTTGTCAGATATCTCTCTCCCTACAGAAGAGTTCAGTTTGTATCTGTCTGGCATGTTCATCTCAGAGGGATGCTATGTGCTCACTGCATCTTATCGGGTGGTTCAGGATTCTGACGTGATAGGTCTCATTACTGGTCATGATCACATATTTAAGGCTGGTGTTGGCCAGACTTCTCCAGTGTAGAGTTACTATTCCTCTTTTTATATTTAATAAGTATTTTATAAAGGGATACTTCAAGATTATGTGAATATCTTGTCCTTCACCAAATTTTCACCCACTTAAGTTTAGCATCCATTTCAATATTTATTAGTTGGCAACCTATACAAAGGTAGAACTTTCCCTATCCCTCATTTATGTATTCATTTGTTTCTTTACATCAGTATAGGCTCATTAATTCCTATTTTATTCAATAGGTTGTAATCTTATTTATTTTCATGCTTAGATTATCCCAGATTTGGCCAGTGGACTCAGGTTGGCTTCTACATCCTTCTGACACATCGTCGCCATTTTTTGAGCATGTCTTTACGTTCTGTCACTACAAGACATTCCAGGCTATTCTTACACTTCCCCTGTCCGTGACCTGAAACCAGTCATTTCTCCAAAGCTCTGTTTTCCTCCTAGTGGAGAATAAAATTTGGATATCAAAAGCTAAGCATACCCAATGCTAATCAGCTATCACTGCTCTCAAAATTTCTCAGTGGACAGGGATAAGACATACATGTATATACACCTATGTTCGTACCTATCTGTGTATCTATACTCACTGAAACCATGCATTCATTAGTACCTGGATTCACTAATGCCAACCCAACATCACAGGCTTCATCTTCAAGGACATTACCACCTTTACTTACATGCCTTCCACATGTGGGCCCAACCCCAGGTGCTTTTAATTATTCAGGGAGAGAGAAGGAGAAGCTTAATGATATCTTTAATACCCCCTTTACTACCCTATAACAAAACTATGTATAAAATTTTTGTTATCAGTCAAAAAAAAAGCTGCACCTGTTAAGGAATTAACAACATAATAGGACAAAAAGGTGAATGCAGGAAGAAGGTGAGAAAGAGATGAATAGGGGCAAGAAATGAAGCACACAAGAAACAGATCAAAGTAATCTAATACAACCCTCTATAATTCATTCACAAATATTCTCTAGAAGATCTGACAGTGAGAAGATCCACCCTCTGCATGAATACCTCCAATAACAAGTATACCAGTTCAGAGGGTTCATTCGTAGGTTTAAAACAGCTTTTAAGAGCTAATGCTAACCTGATAATCACCAATGCTATTATTTGCTCATGAACCCTAGTTCTATATTTTGGGCTTAACACAGGATAAAGAACTCCTTTTTCCATATAAAAGTTCAGGTATCTGAAGTCAGCTATCGCGCTGTTCTGTTTAGGTTTTCTCTTTCCCTGTCTAATCAATGCTAGCTTCTTCTCTAAGAGTTCTAGTTCTTCTTCCTTGGAACCACTCCAGTGCATCAATGGCTCACAGGAATAAATTATTAACATCATAAATAGCTTTGATTTGGCTTTGATTAAAATTGAAGTTTTAAAATTTTTTTTGGAGATGAAGTTTTTTTTTTTTGCTCTTGTTGCCCAGGCTGGGGTGGAATGGAGCAATCTCGGCTCACTGCCACCTCGACCTTCCAGGTTCAAACGATTCTCCTGCCTCAGCCTCCCGAGTAGCTGTGATTACAGGTGCCAGCCACCATGCCCAGCTGATTTTGTATTTTCAGTAGAGACGGGGTTTCACCATGTTGACCTCAGTTAAGACTGACCAATTCTGTCAAGATTGAGCATGAACAATCAAACAAGAAAGAAAGAAGTTGCATATAAACAATATAAGGAGAAAGAGTGGGCACATAAATACAGGTATACAAGGAATTGAAGCGTGAATTGAATACTGCCAACCATTTTATGGCAATAAATATGATTATGAGAAAAAATCGAAGAGATTCCTAGAAAAATATAACTTACCAAACTGACTCAAGCAGAGGCAGAATCTGAAGAGTCCACTTACAGTTAAAGACGTTAATAAACAAAACCCACAAAGAAAACACTGGACCACGTGATTTCACAGGCATATTTCATCATAATGCAAATGAATGCAAGTGAATATAGATGTAGAAATTCTAACAAAAGTTTAGCAAACTGAATATAGCAATGTATTAAAAAGATAATACATCATGTTCACATTAAGTTTATTGCAGGAATGTAAGGGTAGCTAACATTAGAATATCTTTTGTAATCTTAGCACTTTGGGAGGCCAAGGCAGGCAGATCACTTAAGGTCAGGAGATTGAGACCAGCCTGGCCAACATAGCGAAACCCTGTCTCTGCTAAAAAATACAAAAATTAGCCAGGCCTGGTGGCAGGCACCCGTAGTCCCAGCTACTCGAGGGGCTGAGGCAGGAGAACTGCTTGAACCCGGGAGGTGGAGGTTGCAGTGAGCCGAAATCGTGCCATTGCACTCCAGTCTGGGCGAGAGGGAGACTCTATAAAAAAAAAAAATACAAAAATGAGGCTGGGTGCGGTGGCTCACGCCTGTAATCCCAGCACTCTGGGAGGCTGAGGTGGGTGGATCACGAGTTCAGGAGTTCAAGACCAGCCTGGCCAAGATGGTGAAACCTCGTCTCTACTGAAACTACAAAAACTAGCTGGGCACGGTGGCAGGCACCTTGAGAGGCAGAGCAGTGAGCCGAGATCACACCACTGCGCTCCAGCCTAGGTGACAGAGCAAGACTCCATCTAAAAATTAACAATAAATACAATATAATATAAATATTTAAGACAATATATTTTCTTTGCAGTACTGTTTTAGCTGCTTTATACAAGTTTGATAAGCAGTATTTTATATATTGTTTATTTTTAAGTATTTTTAAGTTTCTATTATAATTTTGTCTTGACTCATGATTTAGAAATGTTAAAATTTCCAAATTTATGAAAATGTTTATCTTTTTATTAATAACCTATATTTGAATTGCATTAAGATAAAAAATTATGAGCTATAAGATAGGAATTCTTTTTTTTTTTTTGGAGACCGAGTTTCATTCTTGTTGCCCAGGCTGGAGTGCAGTGGCGTGATCTCGGATCACCGCAATCTCCGCCTCCCGGGTTCAAGCAATTCTCCTTATTCAGCCTCCCGAGTAGCTGGGATTACAGGCATGCACCACTACGCCCGGCTAATTTTTGTATTTTTAGTAGGGATGGGGTTTCTCCATGTTGGTCAGGCTGGTCTCAAACTCTCGACCTCAGGTGATCCATCCGCCTCAGCCTCCCAAAGTGCTGGGATTACAGGCATGAGCCATGGCGCCCGGCCAGGAATTCTTAAATTTTAAGATGTACTTAATAGCCTAGTCAATGGTCTATTTTTTACAAACAGTCCATGTAACTCCTAGAAAAATGTGCATTTTCCAATTGATGGATATAGGGTTCTATGTATTTTTCTTCTTATATTAACGTTAACAATATTACATAAATCTATTTATTTACAAATATCTTGTCTCATTAAGAAGCCCATGAACATGGATTTGTCAATTTCTCTCCACAACTCTATTCATTTTTGCTTAATACATCTTGAGGCTACTTTACTAGCTGCATGCAAATCTCAGAGCTGATACTGACATCTGCATTCAAAGTAGCTATGCCACTTGCTAAGATCATAGGGGGAGCAGGCAGGAAGCATAGAAGTTTTCCCTTCCTTCTTCCCCCTCCAGTAACTCATTTAAAAAATATGTTTATTTGAGAATCTTTTTGATTTGTAGCAGCAAGAAACCATGGACTATGTAACCTGACACCACCAGAATCATGAGTCTGTTAATTTCCTTTAAAGTCTCACTGTTTCACAAGGATGAACCTTGAGGACAGTATGTCAAATGAAACAAACCAGTCACAGAAAGACAAATACTGCATGATTACACATATATTCAGTGTCTAAAGTAATCAAACTCATAGAAACAGAAAGCAGAATGCTGGCTGCCAGGGACTGGGGCAAGAGGAAAATACGGAGTTGTTCAATGGATTTAGTTTCAGTTATACAAGATGGAAAAGTTCCAGAAACCTATTGTACAACAATGTTCATACAGTTAACAATATTGTTAATACACACCCACAAGAAATTTATGTTATGGGTTTTTAACACACACACACACACACACACACACACACACACACACACACACACTTTCATGGCCAGTGAAAAGACATGACAGTTGACTCAATTGCTGGCACTCCCTTTTAGACCAAATAGTAAACTGGGATTTCTACCTGTACTGCAAATAGGAAGGTTTCAAAAATTTGGCGGTAGTCTCTAACAGCATAAAGACATTTCCCAAAGTAACCATCACAAGCTACTCTCTTTTCAAACAACCAAGTTCTTGTCCATCTCTTCTACACTGTCTCACAGTTAACTGAGACAACTAAGGCATCTCTAGGTTGTAGCAATTAAATGAAGACTGTGGACCTCTTCAAATCCTTTCAGTTTTCTTCATTTTTTGAGACAGGGTCTCACACTGCTCAGGCTGGAGGGCAGTGGCACAATCATAGCTCACTGTAGCCTCAAATTCCTGGGCTCAAGCAATCCTCCCTCCTCGGCCTCCCAAAGCGCTGGGACTACAAGCATGTGCTGCTACCCAGCCTAATTCTATTTTAAAATGTCCTTTTTTCTTTATGTTTCTCATATTCAGAACTCCAAATGTAGTTTCCATATGTCAGTCTGAGGAATGGTGCCATGGTGAGTGTAAAAGAATCATGTAAGATTGTTTAAAAATAAACATTTCCAGACCGGCTGAATCCACATCTAGAAAAGAAAGATCTGGGACTCTGAATTTTTAAAAAATTCTTTTTCCATTCCCCTTTATTTACCCAGCTGGGGCTGCCATTCTTTTTCTTAAAAGCCATCCCTGCCTCCTTGGGCAGAGCCTCTTCTCAGCTCCATCGATGCACTGTCATATCTTAAAATATCTGTAACATGCTTATGTGTTAATCTCCTCAAGTATACCGTAAATTATTCAAGGGCAGACCACATATATTCAGCATTGCATGCTCAATACATAGCACAGTATCAGACATGTAGCTGGTTTTCAACAAATGTTTTCTGAACCAAATCAACAACTGTCAAGTACTATGTATAGAAACGCATTTAAAAAATTTTTAGAGACAGTCTTGCTCTGTCACCCAAGCTGGAATGCAGTGGTGCCATTGCAATTCACTGCAGCTTCAAACTAACGATCTCGAGTGATCCTCCTGCACCAGCCTTCCGAATAGCTGGGACTACAGCCATGCATCACCACGCCCCAGCTAATTAAAAAAATTTTTTTGTGTAGAGATGGGATCTATGTTGCCCAGGCTGGTCTCAAACTCCCGGCCTTAAGCAATATTCCTACCTCAGCCTTCCAAAGTGTTGGGATTATAAGCATGAGCCACAGCACCCAGCCAGAAACACATTTTTTTTTTTAGACGGAGTCTCACTCTGTTGCCCAGGCTGGAGTGCAGTGGCGCGATCTCGGCTCACTGCAAGCTCCGCCTCCCGGGTTCACGCCATTCTCCTGCCTCAGCCTCCCGAGTAGCTGGGACTACAGGCGCCCACCACCACGCCCGGCTAGTTTTTTTGTATTTTTTTTTAGTAGAGACGGGTTTCACCATGTTAGCCAGGATGGTCTCGATCTCCTGACCTCGTGATCCGCCCGCCTCGGCCCCCCAAAGTGCTGGGGGGCTCACAGGCGTGAGCCACCCGCCCGGCCAGAAACACATTTTTAAATGACATAATGACTATCGGTTAGAAAAGGCACATCAACACCATCCCAGTTTTCTAAAAATACACATTCCTGAGCCCCCCTGGACTTAGTGAATGAGAACCACCACCTCCACTGGATGAGAACGCCACTCACGGGAAAGAGGGTGTTGAGCTGGTATTTGCAGAAGGAGAACTTTGATTGAGGTGGGTCAGAGACAGGAGGGGAAGGATATTTCAAAAAGGGAATGACATATTTGAAGACACTGAGGTATTAAAAACCAGTCACACTGGAAGAACTCCAAGTGATTCAGTTTTACTGAAATGAATAATTTCTAAGAAAATAGCTAGAAAAGATTCAGAGAGGTGTGTAAAGGGTCGATCCCCAGAAAGCCCAGCATCATAACGCTAAAGAAGTTTAACTTCTTCACAAACATTGTGCAGCACTGTTAGAGAGGGGAGTGGAAAACGCACTTGCATTATACAAAAATCACTCCAGATACTATGAAAATGGACTGAAGTGGGGACAGAAGGGAAACAAGGAGACTGGTTTGGAGGCTTAATGTAATGATGAGGAAAAGCATAGCAGGGCCTGAACGAAGTCAACGTGAACGGAGAAGAAAACGGATTTGAAATATATTATGGGCTGGACACAGTGGCTCACGCCTGTAATCCCAGCACTTTGGGAGGCCGAGCGGGCAGATCATGAGGTCAGGAGATCAAGACCATCCTGGCTAACACAGTGAAACCCCATCTCTACTAAAAATACAAAAAATTATTTGGGCGTAGTGGCGGCGCCTGTGGTCCCAGGTACTCAGGAGGCTGAGGCAGGAGAATGGCGTGAACCTGGGAGGCGGAGCTTGCAGTGAGCCGAGATGGCGCCACTCACTCCAGCCTGGGCGACAGAGGGAGTCTCCGTCTCAAAAAAAAAAGAAAGAAAGAAAATTCATTATGGAGGCTGAGCGCGGTGCCTCACACCTGTAATCCCAAACACATCAGGAGGTTGGGGCAGGCGGACTGCATTAGTCCAGGAGTTTGGGACCAGCCTGGGCAACATGACGAAACCCCGTCTCTACAAAATATCTAAAAAACTAGCTCAGCATGGCGGCATGCACCTGTAGTCCCAGCTACTCAGGAGGCCGAGGCGGGAGGATCACCTGAACCTGGGAAGCGGAGGTTGCAGTGAGCCGAGACTGTGCAGAGCCAGACCCTGTCTCAAAAAAAAAAAAAAAAAGAAAGAAAAAGAAAACAAAAAAGAATACATCATGGAAATGGAAATCAGTATTACTTAGTGACGTGGGAGCTGAATGAGGGAAGAATCTGTTTCCGGCTTCAGAAAACGTGTAAATAACGGCACCACTTATGAACACGGGGAAAAGGAGAAAAGGCAGCTGTGGGGCTAAGGCCAGTGAAGTGTGTCAGGGAGGAACAGTCACTCAGTGTGCAGACATACTGAGTCTGAGGTGGCTACAGGACACCCAGACAGAGATGATGACTTGGATACACAGACCTGTAGACAGAAAAGTCCACGACTGCAGATGAGATTTGGGGTTATAAGCAGAGATGGAAACTAGACTCACAGCAGACGAGATCACTCATCCAAGTGTTACAGTGAGAAGGAGAGAGAGAAACAGACTCCTGAAGAAATAAAGGCAAAGTAAGGAGGAGACACCCTGAAAACAGGGGAACGGCCAAAGAGGAAAATCGGAAAAATTACGGGGTTAGGAAAAAAGGCACGGTCGGCTGGGCGTGGTGGTTCACACCGGTAATCCTAGCACTTTGAGAGGCCGAGGTGGGCCAATCACTCGAGGTAGGAGTTCGAGACCAGCCTGGCCAACATGGTGAAACCCTGTTTCTACTAAAATTACAAAAAATTAGCCGGGCGTGGTGGCGTGTGCCTGTAACCCCAGCTACTTGGGAGGCTGAGGCAGGAGAATAATGTCAAAAGTCACAGAGAAGGAAAGCAGTGGAAAGTCTCTCGCTGCATTTGACAACCGGAGCTACAGTACTTTCAGAGTAAGTTTCAGTGGGGACGCTGGGGAAGCAGCACAGGCTGAGCATGCATGGTGGGGAGGGTGGAGAGACAAACGGCACAGTGATTCCTTTAAGCCTGTGTGTGCCTGTGCACAGGTAAGAAATGTCCATCCACGCAGGCAAGAAAGGACGTGGGGGCTGGGGTGGGATGTACGGGTTGAGACAAAAGAGAGCGAACCACATTTATACAAAAGGGAAGAAGTCATGAGACAGAAAGAGGCTGAAAACACACAAAGCGCAGTGATGAGGAGGAGCAGTGCCCACGAGGAGGATGGGAACGAAGGATTCGGCTCGGACAGAGAGAGGGGAGGCTTCTCTCCTGGGACTTTAGGGAAGGATGGGGGCAAAAGAAAGTGAGTTTCCAGGTGCTAGAACATGAAGCTGAGGTGGTGTTTCCTGATTTTTACAACTTTCATCCGTAGAACCGAAAGCAGGACGATATTCTGAGTGTGGTGAGGGGCTCGGAGAGATGATTCACTCGGTGCAGAGCTGGAGCAGAGTGGCAGTGGAGCTGAAGAGGGCATGAGGACAGCAAGGCAACCCCGAGCCCACCTGACACCGGAGTCCACCCAAGGCACACGCTCATTTGCCCAAAGGGCAGAGAGAACGAACGACTGACTTTTCCCAAGCTGGAGCTTCACAAAACGGTGAAATTAAAAAATCCACAGAGTTATTTTTTAAATATAAAAACAGCAAGTGGCCAGGCGCGGTGGCTCAAGCCTGTAATCCCAGCACTTTGGGAGGCTGAGGCGGGCGGATCACGAGGTCAGGAGATCGAGACCATCCTGGCTAACACGGTGAAACCCCGTCTCTACTAAAAAATACAAAAAGCTAGCCGGGCGAGGTGGCGGGCGCCTGTAGTCCCAGCTACTCGGGAGGCTGAGGCAGGAGAATGGCGTAAACCTGGGAGGCGGAGCTTGCAGTGAGCTGAGATCCGGCCACTGCACTCCAGCCCGGGCGACAGAGCGAGACTCCGTCTCAAAAAAAAAAAAAAAAAAAAAAACTAGCCGGGCAAGGTGGCGGGCGCCTGTAGTCCCAGCTACTCGGGAGGCTGAGGCAGGAGAATGGCGTAAACCTGGGAGGCGGAGCTTGCAGTGAGCTGAGATCCGGCCACTGCACTCCAGCCCGGGCCACAGAGCGAGACTCCGTCTCAAAAAAAAAAAAAAAAAAAAAAAAAAAACAGCAAGAAAGTTACTAATAGTTAGGTTAGAGGATGACGTAGTATGCTACACTACATTTTTTAATCGAAATTTCAATTCAGTACATTTCCAACTTCACAACACATGAAAAAGTCAACTAAGGATCCTGCTGAAGTCAAAGAGCAGGTGCAGTGGGAGTAAGCAAGTGAAAGCTGGAATGACAGAAAGTAGCCTCAAGGCAGCAGAGTTTCAGATTTCAGAGGGGAACATGACTAAAGGTCAGTGTCACTGGAGCTGAACAGGGCTAGGAACTCCAGCGCAATGAGCCGTAGTTCTTTCCCAGAGACATGAAGTCACCCAGACTGAGGAAGGTGGGAAGGAGAGGGTAAGGAGAAAGACAGTGAACGACTGAAGTCAGGAGAGGAGAGGCGCCAGGGTGGTGTGGGGATGTGCTGGCCCCACAAGCCTTGGAAGAGATCATTTCCAATTGCAGGCTGAAGCGTATTGGCTCAGACTAGAAAATCCTGTGGCTACATGAGGAGCAAGAATGAGCAGTCTCCATGTGAGAGCTCAGGAGAACATGGCTTACTAGGGAGGCGTGTGTGGAGAGGGAGGGGGCAAAGAAGAAGAAGATTAGGGAGAACATGCACTGGGGGCTGTTTCCAGCAGAGCACAGCTCCAGTGGACAACCACTGTGTGGCCCACAGGAGGGAAGCTCGGTTCCCTTAAGGCTAAGTGCTTTTCAATGAGAAGGCATACAGGAAGAGCCTGGTACCAACAATGATGGAGGGAGGCCTGACACGCACATTTTAAACAGAGTCTCCCTGCAGCCTTCAACTGCAGGTATACAACGTTGAGTCTAAAAGCTAAGGAGACAAATCATAAGAGTTTTATTGATGTATATACTTGAGGATAACTTAAGTTACAAATGTTTTTACTTTAAAATAAAATGTTGGTCGGGTGCAGTGGCTCAAGCCTGTAATCCCAGCACTTTGGGAGGCCGAGGCGGGCGGATCACGAGGTCAGGAGATCGAGACCATCCTGGCTAACCCAGTGAAACCCCGTCTCTACTAAAAAATACAAAAAACTTGGCCGGGCACGGTGGCTCAAGCCTGTAATCCCAGCACTTTGGGAAGCGGAGACGGGCGGATCACGAGGTCAGGAGATCGAGACCATCCTGGTAACACAGTGAAACCCCGTCTCTACTAAAAAATACAAAAAACTAGCCGGGCGAGGTGGCGGGCGCCTGTAGTCCCAGCTACTCGGGAGGCTGAGGCAGGAGAATGGCGTAAACCCGGGAGGCGGAGCTTGCAGTGAGCTGAGATCCGGCCACTGCACTCCAGCCCGGGCGACAGAGCGAGACTCCGTCTCAAAAAAAAAAAAAAAAAAAAAACAAACAAACAAACAAACAAAAAAAAACTAGCCGGGCGAGGTGGTGGGCGCCTGTAGTCCCAGCTACTCGGGAGGCTGAGGCAGGAGAATGGCGTAAACCCGGGAGGCGGAGCTTGCAGTGAGCTGAGATCCGGCCACTGCACTCCAGCCTGGGCGACAGAGCGAGACTCTGTCTCAAAAAAAAAAAAAAGAAAAAAAAAGTCTCCATTCCAGTTAAAAAAACAAAATTATCAGCAGGTCGTCGTGGCTCATGATTGTAATCCCAGCACTGTGGGAGACCGAAGCAGGTGGATTACTTGAGGTCAGGAGTTCAAGACCAGCCTGGCCAACATGGTGAAACCTCATCTCTACTAAAAATACAAAAATAAGCCGGGCGTGGTGGTGCACACCTGTAATCCCAGCTACTCGGGAGGCTGAGGCAGGAGAATCGCTTGAATCCAGGAGGCAGGGGTTTGCAGTGAGCCAAGATCACGCCACTGCACTCCAGCCTGGGTAACAGAGTGAGACGCCCTCTCAAACAAACAAACAAACAAAAATCCCATTTAGATCAATTTGATGAAACTAATTACAGGACTCAAATGTAGTGTAGTACATCCAATAACTGCAATTACAACAAATATATATAAATTAAAGGCAATACCAGGTTGGGGAAGGAGGATGCAAGCAAGGAGACGGTGGCCCCAGAAAGGCAGTGCAAGTGACCTTGTGACGGGAATGCTCCACTGGTCTGCATCCAGACTGTGGTGGTGATCCCAGGAATCTACACGTGATAAAACTGCACGAAACTTACACACACACAAATGAGTGCATGTAAAACTGGTGAAACCTGGACGGACTGTATTGTTTCAGGTTTCCAGATGTAATATTGGACTGTAGCTATGCAAGATGGTACCACTGGGGGAAACTAGGTAAGGGGTATACTCGATCTTTCTGTATTATTTCTTACAACTGCATCTAAATCTACAATTTTCAAAATAAAAAGTTTTTTAAAAAATTAAAAGCATCAAAGCAAGGTGTAAAACTGGAAAATACTGTCTTCAAAACTCATGGTAACATTAGAGAATTATTCTCTCTAGCTCAGTGATTCTCAGAGATTTGGAGGCAGGGGAAGGGCACCTAAGTATTAGAATTACTGCCCACACCCGCTATTCCCTGAACACACACCCACACCAGAACTGCCACCGCCATGAGCCACGTTTCAGAGGAAGTGGGTCGTATCTTCAAGTGCGCTGCAACTAAAGAAAATGGAAAACCACTCTTCTAGCTACTTATCTTTAAGAACAGTTCTAACTGGTGGTAAAGAAAAAAAGCATGTAAGAGAAACACAGTATTTAATAGTAATTTATAACAAACATGAACTATTTTGAGAGACTGCTTCTCATTTGATTTGCCCAAAATCAGCCAATACACCCTTCTTGGAAATGTACTTGGTCAACATAAGAAGAACATTCTATTCGTGTAAGAATAAAAATAAGGACTTTTTTTTTCCAGTAATTGATGGATTTTTCAGTGGTACATCCAGACCCTAAATATCTTGCCTATAACCAATGACTACAAAGTATATAAAAGTATACAGTCTGTGTCCTTGAACAGAGTGAAATCGTTCAACTTACATAGGAGATCTTAACAGGCAGCACCATACCCTAGTCAACAGGGGAACAACCAGAAACAAGCAAAATCCAGAACATGATCAATCTGATACTGTTTTTCAAGTCCCTACTAACAAGGAGCCCTAAAGAGAAAATCTACATTTAGCCCACTAAAATCAAACATAGGGAAACATACTGAAGCAGGAAGGAGGCCCAATTTAATATCTGAATAAGCTGCATGAATCAGAACAAAAAATAAAATCACTGCATGACGAATACACCAAAACTCTAGTACAATTGTGTGTGTATGTGTATACATCATAATCTAAATGTCTAACAATAGGGGAACTTATGCAAGAGTGGTATTTCCAAAGCCACTGTCAAAGCAATTAAAAATTGTGTCTATAATTTAAAAAGTTTACAATGTACTGCTAAGAAGAGCTACAAATAAGTATGTGCAAGATTCTAATTTTCCATTTAAAATGTTTATTTTTAAAAACTCCAAAGAATATAAACCTGTTATTATTTATTTTTAAATAAGTTTGTTCCTTATACTTTTCTCTGTTTTCTAAGTTTTCTACAGTGAGTACATACTACTCTTATAACTTGGGCAAGGAAAGAAACCAAACTACACCAATAACTATTTTAAGTAAAACTTACAAAGGCCATGGAATAATATGAAAAGGAAATATATATGGATATTATATAGACATCTATAATTACAATTATTTTAAAGAAAGAAAAATTGTGTATAAGAAAAACAGGTTGGTGGGAAATACACCAAAATAATGGTGCCTATGTTTGAAGGATGAAATAATTATGGGTAATTATTTTTCCTTCTACTATTCTACGCCTTTAAATTCTTCTTTAAAGAATGTGTCTTATGTAAACAGGAAAAAAAAAATATTGTATTTATCAACACTGACCCCAAGCCCTCCTTTCACTACATCCTGCGTCCTAAAACAAACCAAAAAATACACATGCACACAAACCCACAAGTACTTACATGGGCTTACATCTCTGTATCTGTTTCGATTTCTGTTTTCTGGAAACTTGGCCACTCTATGAGGATAGTCATGGGACTCATTTCGAATTTCCTTAAAATAACAAAAATATATTTTAATATCCCTCTTAAATTTTCCACAGCAAAACATCATCTTCCCAGCCAGTGTAAAATAACATTAATCACTTATGATATACCAAGTACTATGCAAAGCACGTTGTCTACATCACCTCAGTTAATCGTCACAATACTAATGGAAACAATTTCTTTCCCATTTTATCTGAGGGATGAAAGGTTTTCAAAGGTTAAAAATCCACCAAAGGTCCCACAGCTAGTAAGTGTCAGCCCCAGGACTGAACCAAGGTCCTCCAGATGCCAAAGTCTGTGCTCTAGATCTGTTTACTTACTGCTAATGAGGCTCTATTCAATACCTACAAGCAAGCATCAAACTCTCTATGAAGCAGAATGCAACGGAGGTATCTATGGTCAGCCACATCACAGTCAAATTCTGACGAAAACTCATACCATCTACCTAAACTTTGGAGTTTCTACCTGAAAATATTTATTTCTTCATCTTCATGCTATTTAACTGTTACTTTATTTTGAACCCAGAAATATCCTCAAATTTTATTTCTATCATGTTTGTCATTACTTCTCCTTAAAAAAAAAAATTATTTCTAAAGCCATAAATGTTCAGCAACAGGCCTTGCACGGTGGCTCACGCCTATAATCCTAACACTTTGGGAGGCCAAGGTAGGCGGATCACCTGAGGTCAGGAGTTCAAGACCAGCCTGGTCAACATTGTGAAACCCCAGCTCTATGAAAAATACAAAAATTTGCCCGGGTGCGGTGGCTCACACCTGTAATCCCAACACTTTAGGAGGCTAGGGCAGGGGATCACCCTCAGGTGTTCGAGACCAACCTGGCCAACATAGAGAAACCCTGTCTCTACTAAATATACAAAAAATCAGCTAGGTGTGGTGATGGGCACCTGTAATCCCAGCCACTCGGAGGGCTGAGGCAGGAGAATTGCTTGAACCCGGGAGGTGGAGGTTGCAATGAGATGAGATCATACCACTGCACTCCAGCCTGGGTGACAGAGCAAGATTCTATCAAACATAACATAACATAACATAACATAACATAACATAACATAACATACAAAAATACAAAAATTAGGCTGGATACAGTGGCTCACACCTGTAATCCCAGCACTTTGGGAGGCCAAGGTGGGTGGTTCACAAGGTCAGGAGTTCACGACCAGCCTGGCCAAGATGGTGAAACCTCATCTCTACTGAAACTACAAAAATTAGCCAGGCACAGTGGCAGGCACCCGTAATCCCAGCTACTTAGGAGGCTGAGGCAGGCGAATTGCTTGAACCTGGGTGGCAGAGGTTGCAGTGAGCCGAGGTCGCATCACTGTACTCTAGCCTGGGTGACAGAGTGAGACGGCAAAAACAAAACAAAACAAAAATTAGCCAGGCATGGTGGCGAGCACCTGTAATCCCAGCTACGCAGGAGGCTGAGGCATGAGAATCACTAAACCCGGGAGGCGGAGATCACAGTGAGCTGAGATTGCACCACTGCAACAACCAGCAGGCCTGAGGCTCATCCTAGGTGCCTTCGGGTTCTCTGCACTTCAACGTGGAAGACATTCAGTAAGGCTATATCTGCACGAAGCTCCCACTACTGATGTATCCAGAATGGTCAGGTTTGATCTTCCAGGAAACAGTATTCCAAGAATTAAAGTAAACACAGAAGTGTAACAGAAACCAAAAAAAAGCATGCTTTAATGGCAAAAACTAAATTGTGCTTTGCTCACACTATCACATGTAAGAAGCAGCTTTTTAAAAGTTAGGTGCCATTTTGTTTATTTGTTTTTATAGAAACAGGGTCTCACTTTTTGCCCAGGCTAGTCTAGAACACCTGGGCTCAAGTGAGCTGCCTGCCTCAGCCTCCCAAAGTGCTGGGATTACAGGTTTGAGCCATCACTGCCAGCCAAGTATCTGAAGTTTTTATTTAGGGAACATGATGCACAAATTTCTAATATATACATTTTTCTGGACGTGAATGGACTGGTAACAGTACTTTTGCAAGATACAAGACACCGTTATTAGCCTGCAATGTGGAAAAGAAATTTAATTGTATCCCTTTCAAATGGAAAGTTAATTGACTTAATACCATTTACTGGTTTCTGCATTTATCAGTAACACCTGTTCTATCATAAACCAAGTTTCAGCACAGCAGGGGTCTGTTTCTGGATCCTCATTCTACATCACAGAACCATTTGCTTGCCCTTGAGACAGTATCAAATTTTAGTTACTACAGCTTTGTAATCAATGTATCTGGTAGGCAAGTTGTCCCCTATTTATTCTCCCCATTTGCATTGCAGTTCATGATATTTTAATTAATTTTGTAGTTTTCTTCATAAAGGTATGCTAAAGGTTAGCATAAATGTATGATAAAGGTTTATTCTCAGAAACCTGATAGGCTTTGTCGCTACTGTAAATGGGATTAAAACAAAATAAAAACCTATTGGCCATTACTAGTGTATAGGAAAGATACTGATTTGCGGGGAAAGGAGGTTTAAAACAACAAGCAGCACGGGACTCCCTCCACTTCTTCCACCTCTGTTATACACACCCATTTTCCACACTTAAGGCCATCTGTCAGGTGCAGATTTCTATTTTTAACTCAGAGAAACACACTTCTTTGTGTGCACTATACAAAAGACGGTAGGGCGCCCAGTATAGTGGTAGGGAGATTTAAAATTTACAAAACACAACACAACAGCCAAGTTCTTGGGGTTAAGAAATATATTCATAACATAAACACATTTTATTTTCTCAGCTAGTAAGATCTCTTGCATTGAGTCCATTCTTTCAAATCTCCAACATTAATCATTTGTTCTTACTTTATAAAAAAATTTCAGTGAACTTAGAAGAACCAGTATTTCAAAAAGCAGCTCCCAGAGATGCATAATAGCTGTTTATTCCAATATGCTCTTTCTCTTTCTTTCTTTTTTTTGAGGCAAAGTCTCACTCGGTTGCCCAGGCTGGAGTGCAGTGGTGCAATCTTGGCTCACTGCAACCTCTGCTTCCCGGGTTCAAGAGGTTCTCCTGCCTCAGCCTCCTGAGTAGCTGGGATTACAGGCATGCGCCACCATGCCTGGCTAATTTTTGTATTTCTAGTAGGGACGGAGTTTCACTACGTTGGCCATGCTGGTCTCGAACTCTTGACCTTAAATGATTTGGCTGCCTCAACCTCCCAAAGTGCTGAAATTACAGGTGTGAGCCACCGCGCACAGCCCCAGTATCCTTTCTTTCTTACTAAAGGTATCTGCTTTTGCTTTCGGACCACAATGAGCCCAGCTGAAAACTATCTGCCCCAGCCTCTAAGGTCCTGTGACAGTCTGGCCAATGGGAATCAGCAGAAACCACTGGGCTGGGCTGCAGGAAAACGCTGACAAAGAGGACTGGCTCCAGGTACCTTTGTCCTCACTGCTGCCTGCCTGGAACACAGGTTTTGCTGTCGGGGTGAGGGGTGGGAAGAGGCAGGAGCCATCCTGTGACTAGCTAAAGTGTACATTCCTAAGAAAGCTAAGCAGAAATATCAGCATTGGGTCATGGGTGACATCAAGAAGCCACAGTAAGAGCCCTGAATTCTCTCTCCAGAATTCATATCACATGAGAAACCTAACTCCTATTTGTTAAATCAGTTACTGATGAAATTTCTTTCCAATGTAGGTAAATTAGGTCTATAACTAATATACACAGCAAAACCAAATCTCAAGAACTAGATCTGTCACTGATGAGGCATTTTCAGGAATACCCAAGACACAAAACTAAATAATTTTATAAGCACACTGGCCGGGCGTGGTGGCTCACGCCTGTAATCCCAGCACTTTGGGAGGCCGAGATGGGCGGATCACGAGGTCGGGAGATTGAGACCATCCTGGCTAACACGGTGAAACCCCGTCTCTACTAAAAATACAAAAAAATTAGCCGGGCGTTGTCGCAGGCGCCTGTAGTCCCAGCTACTCGGGAGGCTGAGGCAGGAGAATGGCGTGAACCTGGAAGGCGGAGTTTGCAGTGAGCCGAGATTGCGCCTCTGCACTCCAGCCTGGACGACACAGCGAGACTCCCTTTCAAAAAAAAAAATGTATTAAGTTCACTGCATAAGCTATAGAATATATTGTGTCTGTCTAACTGGCACTGGGAAAGCAGACAGCTGAGCTGTTCGCTGGGTCTATCACGTAAGGCAAAGCCAGCTCTACTTGTCTTCTGGCGCTAAAACTTTCCCCTTCGATCACAGAGACATTCCGACTGTTTCCTTCCGGGCACAGCAGCTCCCATCTGTAATCCTGGTGTTTTGGGAGGCCCAGGTGGAAGGATCACTTGAGGGTAGGAGTTTGAGACCAGCCTGGGCAACACAGTGAGACAGCAGCTCGGCCAAAAAAAAAATGTTAATTAACCAGAGATGGTGGTGTATGTGTGGAGTTCCAGCTTCTCGGGAGGCGGAGGCAGGAGGACTGCTTGAACCCAGGAGTTCAAGACTGCAGTGAGCTAGGATCCCGCCACTGCACTCTAGCCTGGGCAACAAAGTAAGGCCCTGTCAAAAAAAAAAAAAGAGAATGTTTCCCATCAGCAGCGAAGCCTGTTAATCCAAGGTTTCTAAGCCTCAGCACTACTGACATTTTAGGCTGGCTAATTTTGGCTGGGGGGGAGCCAGTGGGGGCTGTCTTGTGTTTTGCAGGATGTTAGGAAGCAGCATCCACCGCGTCTACCCATTAGATGTCAGCGGCACACTCCCCGCATCTGTAACCACCAAAAATCTCTCCAGACATTGCCAAATGTCCTTCGACAGCAAAATCCATCACGAACATACCCCCCACCAACACGCAGCTGAAAACCACGGTTCTCATTTAATACCAAACCACACCTTTAACCAAAACCAGATCTAAATGGCAGGAATCTTTGCTTTAAAGTATAATTTAACCAAAAGTTTTAAATCTAATTCTTTTTAACATGATTTCTGCTCAGAAAAAGAAGGAAGAATTGAGTCACTAGTTAATTTCTTTCTTAGTGGCGATGATCCAAAACGTAGGCAACTCACAGAACAAAGATATCTTCCACAATTATTTATAATGTTGAAAGGCTTTAAATAAACTAAATGTCTAATGAAAAAGAAAAGACTGGCTGAACAAATCGTGGTATATCCAACTGAATAGCATGCAGCTCTTTTAAAAACAGGCCTCATACCACACTGGTAGTAGCATAAACGCACAGTCTCATGGAAAGATAACATGACATAAACAAAGGAAAAACAAATCAGTAAATGGAACTGAGCTATTATTAATACATGCTATTTGGTAAAAAAAAAAAAAAAAAAAAATTCCATTTAGCTCCTTAGCTGTATCTGACATTTATACACACGTACATTGCCTACATTAAGACCACCCACCACCTCTTTTTCCAAAGTCGTCTAACTTTTGGGACATTATGAAATGGTCCATTCTAATCAATCGCCTTACAGCTTATCTCTAGGCCCAAAGATTTTAAATTCTAAACACACCTACTTTTTTTTTTTTTTTTTTTTTGAGATAGTGTTGCTTTGTTGCCAGGTGGGGTACAGTGGTGCGATCTCAGCTCACTGCAACCTCCACCTCCTGGGTTAAATGGATTCTCCCACCTCAGCCTCCCGAGTAGCTGGGACTACAGGCGCCCACCACCACACCTGGCTAATTTTTTGTGTGTTTTTTTTCTTTTTTCTTTTTTTTGAGACGGAGTCTTGCTCTGTAGCCCGGGCTGGAGTGCAGTGGCCGGATCTCAGCTCACTGCAAGCTCCGCCTCCCGGGTTTGCGCCATTCTCCTGCCTCAGCCTCCTGAGTAGCTGGGACTACAGGCGCCCGCCACCTCGCCCGGCTAGTTTTTTGTATTTTTAGTAGAGACGGGGTTTCACCGTGTTAGCCAGGATGGTCTCGATCTCCTGACCTCGTGATCCGCCCGTCTCGGCCTCCCAAAGTGCTGGGATTACAGGCTTGAGCCACCGCGTCCGGCCTTTTTGTGTGTTTTTAGTAGAGACGGGGTTTCACTGTGATAGCCAGGATGGTCTCGATCTCCTGACCTCATGATCTGCCCGCCTCTGCCTCCCAAAGTGCTGGGATTATGGGTGTGAGCCACCGCGCCCAGTCTGAACATACCTACTTTCAATGTGTTTACTTTCTCCTATTATTTCACCTCCTAATATTTTCACATAATACCGTTCAATCCCTCTTGAAATTTTTATATATATATATATATATCTTGATACATATGTATGGCTTAAAATAAGGAACTAAAATGATTCTACTATAGAAGCAATTTTGCTGGGCTCAAATAATGCTGGGTTGAAATGTAAGAGTAAGACTTTCTCTATTCATCCAGCTACTCTTCGTTTCATGAGCAGTAACTGTGCCTCAATGGTACTATGTAAATTTAGGGACTCAAAAGTTTCAGGACTTCTGCTTGAGAAATTCCAACAGTTACTTCACATAAAGACATCACTAGACTTTGTTTTTCGTTGCAACAAGCTTTTCAAGAGGGTCACAGAATTCAGAAGGTTGTCTTTAAGCAGACATTCGTAGAATCCTCAAACTAACTTGGTTTATAGGATGGTCTTTAAAGACACTGAGGCCAGACACTGTGAGTCACGCCTGTAATCCCAATACTTTGGGAGGCTGAGGCAGGAGAATCACTTGAGACCAGTCTGGGCAACACAGAGAGACCCCCATCTCTACTAAAAAATTTTGGCTGGGCGCGGTGGCTCAAGCCTGTAATCCCAGCACTTTGGGAGGCCGAGACAGTTGGATTACGAGGTCAGGAGATCGAGACCATCCTGGCTAACACGGTGAAACTCCATCTCTACTAAAAAATACAAAAAACTAGCCGGGTGAGGTCGCGGGCGCCTGTGGTCCCAGCTACTCAGGAGGCTGAGGCAGGAGAATGGCATAAACCCGGGAGGCGGAGCTTGCAGTGAGCCGAGATCCGGCCACTGCACTCCAGCCTGGGCGACAGAGCGAGACTGTCTCAAAAAAAAAAAAAAAAAAAAAAAAAAATTTAAAATTAGCAAGGCATGGTGGTACACATCTGTGGTTCCAGCTACTTGGGAGGCAGAGGTGGGAGGATCACTTGAGCCCAGGATTTCAAGACCAGCCTGGCCAACATGGTGAAAAACTCCCACCTCTATAAAAAAATACAAAAACTAACCAGGCGTGGTGGTGTACACCTGTAGTCCTAGCTAGCTGGGAGGATGGGGTAGGAGGATCACTTGAGCCTGGGAAGTTGAGGCTGCAGTGAGCTGTGATCACTCCACTGCACTCTAGTCTGGGTGACAGAGTGAGACACTATCTTAAAAAAAAAAAAAAAAAAAAAAGGAAATATTCTAAATAACTGATACTTTTTAAAGTGTAAAATATTTACATTTTCACAGAACTCTTTCTTTTTTTTTTTTTTTGAGACGGAGTCTGGCTCTGTTGCCCAGGCTGGAGTGCAGTGGCCGGATCTCAGCTCACTGCAAGCTCCGCCTCCCAGGTTTATGCCATTCTCCTGCTTCAGCCTCCTGAGTAGCTGGGACTACAGGCGCCGGCCACCTCGCCCGGCTAGTTTTTTGTATTTTTTAGTAGAGACGGGGTTTCACCATGTTAGCCAGGATGGTCTTGATCTCCTGACCTCGTGATCCACCCGTCTGGGCCTCCCAAAGTGCTGGGATTACAGGCTTGAGCCACCACGCCCGGCCCACAGAACTATTTCTAAAACCCATCAGTCTCCTAAAACAAAAATAGAAGAAGTATCATTTAACCTTTTCATCACATTAATTTCAGCCTCAGGGGATTGTTAAGTAAATACAACTCTTTATCTCTATGTGGCCACAGAGTGCTTTTAGTTTCCGTGTGACTTCCTTGGAGAGAAAGGAGGATCTTTACCTTTTTTTTTTTCTTTTTTTTCCTGGAAGCCCACTGAATTTCTGATACTTTCACCCCTCACCTTTTTTTTTTAAATGTGTGAGATCTTCTACAGTATCTTTACCTTTTAATAAATTAATATATATTCACTGTTAGGACTGAGGACTCCACTGATGAGCCAAAAGGAAAACTAGTCAAGTCTACTACCACAAGATTCAGAGATAATCTAAACTTCCCAGATTTTTCACTTTATGCTTGAATCAATACACCTTTCATTTTTTTAATAAACATGGGACTACGTAAGCATATTTTTATATACCCACTTTAATCTCTTAAAACAATAAAGATATCTTTTCCTGTCAATACAGTTTCATCATCATTTTTAAAGACTACTGTCTTAGTCCATTTGGACTACTGTAACAAAATATTAATACCTTAGGCTGGGTAATTTATAAACAACAGAAATTCATTTCTCACAGTTCTGTGGCTGAGAAGCCCAAGATCAAGCCGGCCACACACTGGGTGTCTGGGGAGGGCTTGCTCTTTGCCTCAAAGATGGTGCCTTCTTGCTATATCTTTACATGGTAGAAAGGGAAGCAGGCTCCTTCACGCCTCTTTAATCCCATTCATGAGGGCTCTGCACCCAAGACCTTCCACCTCCCAAAGACCCCACCACTTAATACTACTGCATTGAGGATTTAGGTTCCAATATATGAATTTTTGGAGGGATACACATTCAGAGCATAGCAACTACAAAATGCAAAATCTTTTGTTATAGAATACGCTATCATTTTACCCAATTCCATCGGCAATTAAATTTCAAAAACTTCACGATTACTAGAAACAATATGATGAATATCCTTAGACATTATTATACATACTTTTTCAACTTCCTGGCACTTCTTTTTTTAAGAAATAGAGATGTATCACCATGTTGCCCAGCCTGATGTCGAATTGCTCAACTCAAATGATCCTCTCACCTTGGCCTCGTGAAATGATCAAAGGCATGAGCCACCACATCCATTCCCTCTTGGTAACCCTTTAAAAATGGAAGTCTGGGGGCCAGTGGCTCACGTCTGTAATCCCAGCATTTCGGGAAGCTGAAGCAGGAGGATTGTTTGAGGTCAGGAGTTATAGACCAGTCGGAGCAACATGGCAAAACCCTGTAGCTAAAAAATAAAAATTAGCCAGGCAATGGTGGTGTGCACCTGTACTCCCAGCTACTCCGGAGGCTGAGGTGGGAGCCCAGGGAGATTGCAGCTGCAATGAGCCAAGATTCTGCCACTGCACTCCAGTCTGGATGAGAGAGTTAGACCCTGTCTCTAAATAAATAAATAAAGCAATTTTGAGGCTGGGCATAGTGGCTCACGATTGTCATACTACCATTTTGGGAGGCCGAGGCGGGTGAACTGCTTGAGGCCAGGAGTTTGAGACCAGCCTGTCCAACACGGTAAAACCTCATCTCTACTAAAAATACAAAAATTAGCCAGGTGTGGTGGTGGGCACCCGTAATCCCAGCTACTCGGGAGGCTGACAGGAGAAATGCTTGAACCCAGGAGGCGGAGGTTGCAGTGAGCCGAGATTGCGCCACTGCACTCCAGCCTGGGTGACAGAGCAAGACTGTCTCCAAAAAACAAAAAACAAACAAAAACACTCTGGGCCAAGGCAGGAGGATTGTTTGAGGCCAGGAGTTCAAGACCAGCCTGGGAAACATGGTGAAACCACACATCTAAAAAAATACAAAAAAACCCACTAAAAACAAATAAAGCCAAGCATGGTGGTGTATGCCTGCAGTCCCAGCTACTTGGGAGGCAAAGCTGGGAAGATCACTCGAACCCAGGTCAGGGCTGCAGTGACCAGTGACTGCACCACTGCACTCTAGCCTGGGTGACAGAGTGAGACCCTGTCTCAAAAAATAAAATACATAAATAATAAAATGAAATGAAATAAAAATGGAACTCCTGAATCAAGGGCATATTTTGCCAATATTTTTCAAGAAAGACTGAAAGTGAGGTTTTTGCTTCACACTCAACAATATCGGTATTTTTTTTTTTTTTTTGTCCTCAGCTGCTGTCAAGATTTTTCTGTATTGCTTACTCTTTCAGACTTAAATTTACCTTAAATTTAAATTTTCTTTCGGCAGACTTAAAAAAAAAAATACATTATAGGTATGTGCCAAGTCTTCATCGGAACTGGGTTAGTTTCTCCATTTGAGTCTTCCTTGTCACTTAACAGAGTTTCGCTTCAGTCTCCTCTGCTCCCTTTTGGGAACGTCCGTCAGACTCCGGGAAGTGCTCGCGCCTCACGCTCATTTCTCACACCTTTTTCCGGAGTTTTGAGAGATTTTTCTCAAGCCACCTCAGTATTCTGCATTATCTACTCTGCTAGCTTGGTACGAACATTCCATTTTAACAATTGTGTGTTGTAACTTTAAAAACTCTTTACAGGTCGGGTGCAGTGGCTCACACCTGTAATCCCAGCACTTTGGGAGGCCGAGGCGGGTGGATCACGAGGTCAGGAGATTGAGACCATCCTGGTTAACACGGTGAAACCCCATCTCTACTAAAAATAAAAAAAAATTAGTCAGGCGTGGTGGTTGGCGCCTGTAGTCCCAGCTACTCAGGAGGCTGAGGCAGGAGAATGGCGTGAACCTGGGAGGCAGAGCTTTCAGTGAGCCGAGATAGCACCACTGCACTCCAGCCTGGGCAACAGAGCCAGACTCCGTCTCAAAAAAAAAAAAAACACTCTTTACTGTTCTCAGTTTATTTTCTTTTCTCCACCTGCTCTTGTATTTGGACACCTGAATTACAGCTTCCTCTATCTCACACTACTTTGCATGCCCTCAATGATCTTGGGGTGAATTTTTCATTGGTCTAACAACGTGTGTTTGGTCATCTTTACAGAAAGTGCATACATACATCAGTTCCTAACCCACACCTGTGTGGCTCCTTACACTGTTCACTATCAATTCCTTAAGTTTCAAACATGTGGGAAAGACCCTTCTCTAGTGTCAAGTAATCACAAAGGTTTCTTCTTACCACTGTGCTTTGGTCACTTCAATGATAAATCAGAAAACAACAACAACAGAAGCTTCCAGCGTATGGGATTACAAGACCTTAATGGTCCTGGAAAATTATACTCATTTGTCATAGTTTTTTTTTTGGTTTCATTTTTGTTTTTTTGAGATTGAGTCTCGCTCTGTCTAGATTGACCAGAGAGACTGGAGTGAAGTGGCGCCATCTCAGCTCACTGCAACCTCCGCCTCCCGGGTTCAAGCGAATTCTCCTGCCTCAGCCTCCCAAGTGGTTGGGATTACAGGTGCGCACCACCACGCCTGGCTAATTTTTGTATTTTTAGTAGAGACAGGGTTTCACCATGTTAGCCAGACTGGTCTTGAACTCCTGATCTCAGGTGATCCGCCCGCCTTGGCCTCCCAAAGTCTGGGATTACAGGCGTGAGCCATCATCTTCATTTGTCATAGTTTTCTATCGCCTTTCTTGCTGTCAATTTTTACCACTATTTACACAATTATGCCTAACAACTCTCCCTTTCTTTTTAAAAAATCAAACTTCAGGCCAGGCGTGGTGGCTCACGTTTGTAATCCCAGCATTTTGGGAGGCCAAGGTGGGCGGATCACGAGATCAGGAGATTGAGACTAGGTGATCTGCCCACTTCAGCCTCCCCAAGTGTGGGGATTACAGGCGTGAGCCACCACGCCTGGCCCCTGATTTATGTTTTAACAAGTGAAGCTATAAAACAAAGGCTCATATTCTGAATTTTACAGTTTTAAGGCTGGGCGCAGTGGCTCACGCCTGTAATCCCAGCACTTTGGGAGGCCAAGCCAGGCGGATCACTTGAAGTTAAGAGTTTGAGACCAGCCTTGCCAACAGGGCAAAACCCATCTCTACTAAAAGTACAAAAATCAGCTGGGTGCAGTGGCATATACCTGTAATCCCAGCTATTCAGGAGGCTGAGGCAGGAGAATCGCTTGAACTCAGGAGGCAGAGGTTGCGGGGAGCCGAGAACGCGCCACTGCACTCCAGCCCGAGCGACAGAGAGACTCCGTCTCAAAAAAATAAGTTTTTTTTTTTTTTTTTTTTTTTTTTTTGAGACGGAGTCTCGCTCTGTTGCCCGGGCTGGAGTGCAGAGGCCGGATCTCAGCTCACTGCAAGCTCTGCCTCCCGGGTTTACGCCATTCTCCTGCCTCAGCCACCCGAGTAGCTGGGACTACAGGCGCCCACCACCTCGCCCGGCTAGATTTTTGTATTTTTTTTGTAGAGACGGGGTTTCACCGTGTTAGCCAGGATGGTCTCGATCTCCTGACCTTGTGATCCGCCCGTCTCGGCCTCCCAAAGTACTGGGATTACAGGCTTGAGCCACCGCGCCCGGCCAAAAAAATAAGTAAAGTTTTAATTTTATTTTACTTATATTTTTGAGACAAAGTCTTGCCTTGTCGCTCAGGCTGGAATGCAGTGGTGATCACGGCTCACTGCAGCTTTGACTTCAGGGGCTCAAGTGATCCCCCAACCTCAGCCTGCCAAGTGGGTGGGACTGCAGGCACACCACCACGCCTGGGTAATTTTTTATATTTATTTGTTATGCTGCTTAGACTGGTTTCAAACTTCTGGTCTCAAGCAATCTGCCTGTCTCGGCCTTTCAAAGTGCTGTTATTATAGGAGTGAGCCATGGCGCTTGGTTTTGAAGTTTTTATTATAAAATCTGTATTATTGCAACTTAATTTCCATCATTATCGGGGTAAAATAGTTATAATATTTTATTAAATAATGTCAAATCATATTTTTAGTATTTCGTACATAGCTTTCTTCTACGTATGGCATACAGAAAACATTACATTCTTAGACCATATTCTCCGCTGAACTGCTACAATGTAGAAGCAAATAAGAAGAAACTGGAAAAGAATAATCTTGTTAATTTTATAATTTTATAAGGTAGGACCTTAAAATAATCCCAAATTGATAATGAGTTTCCACTTATGGGATAACATATCTAAGTTTCTTTCTTTAGGTCTCTGAGTGAATCCTAAATTGTATGATGAAAAATGTTCCCTTTTTAGTCAGATGTTTGTGCATATACTCTCTATAAAGATGCTCAGAAAAGGACACAGTGAAGAATCTTGCATCCTTTGAAACACCATTACTTCAGGATGGTAAAATAACCACTTACTTCTAGCCCTAAATATGCCTGCCACTGGCTGGGGAGAGAAGATCTCCGGTGGAATAAGTTCTTTTCTTCATCACATTTGTTATCTCTGAGAAGAGAGTTTAGAGAACAGAATAGCTCATTGTCACTGAAGCCTACCGTGTGTCAGGCGTGTGCTCTGTGCTTTCTGTATGTTATCTAAGAGGTGTTACAAATAAAAAAAGACTTCCAAGACTATACTGCAGTGAGGCAGTAGATACAGATAGGAATTCAGGACTTAACTTTAGCATTTTTTTTTACTTATATTTACATATATTTATATACATATGCTCCCTATGTATATATGGATTACATGGACATGGCAAAAATTAAACTGTACAAAAGGGTATATAGTGAAAAAGTTAAGTCACTTTCTCCTTTCCCTCAATCCTTTGCCTTAGGTGATAACTGTAACCGGTGTCTTTTATATTTTCCGAAAGATACTCTATCCTTATAGAAGCCAGACTGCTTGCCTGTCTTCCTCCCTCCATATATCCATCCCACCCTCGCAAAACAGATATTAGCATACTGTTCTGCACTTTGCTTTTTCACTTGGTATATATTAAAAATACTTCCATATGCCGAGCACGGTGGCTCACGCCTGTAATCCCAGCACTTTGGGAGGGTGAGGCGGGCGAATCACGAAGTCAGGAGATTGAGACCATCCTGGCTAACACGGTGAAACTCCGTCTCTACTAAAAATATAAAAAAAAATAAAATTAGCTGGGCATGGTGGTGGGCGCCTGTAGTCCCAGCTACTCGTGAGGCTGAGGGAGGAGAATGGCGTGAACAAGGGAGGCGGGCGGAGCTTGCAGTGAGCTGAGATCGCGCCACTGCACTCCAGCCTGGGCAACAGAGGGAGACTCTGTCTCCAAAAAAAAAAAACCAAAATACTTCCATATAGATGATAAGTTATTTTTAACAACTGAATAGTATTCATTACTTAGCCAGTCATCTACAATGGACATATAGGTTATTTCTAGGTTTTAGCTATTACAAATAATGTTGCTATGAATAACCTCTCAAAGAAGCTTTATCAATGCATACTGTCACCAATAATGTAAGAAAGTGCCTGAGCTTCACCTACCCAATTACATTAACAAACTTTTTGATCTTTGATAGGTGAAAAATGGTATTATAGTTATAATTTGCAATTATGTTATTATTGTGAAGGTGAACAGCTTTTCTTGTTTTTAAACGCCATTTGTATTTCCGCTCTCTTTTTGATATGTAGTTCTTTACGTATTAAGAAAGTTCAGTTCTCGGCCGGGCGCGGTGGCTCACGCCTGTAATCCCAGCACTTTGGGAGGCCGAGGCGGGCGGATCACAAGGTCAGGAGATCGAGACCACGGTGAAACCCCGTCTCTACTAAAAATTACAAAAAATTAGCCGGGCGCGGTTGTGGGCGCCTGTAGTCCCAGCTACTCGGGAGGCTGAGGCAGGAGAATGGCGTGAACCCGGGAGGCGGAGCTTGCAGTGAGCCGAGATCGCGCCACTGCACTCCAGCCTGGGCTGGGCGACAGAGCGAGACTCCGTCTCAAGAAAAAAAAAAAAAAAAAAGAAAGTTCAGTTCTTGTCATATATTGCAAATATTCAAAAATTTTTATCTTTTGATCTTTATGTTATTTTTTCATGTCAAAAATTTAAATTTTTATGAAATCAAACTTAAACCTTTTTTCTCTAGGTTTCTGTGACATGGCATAAAAAATCCTTTTTCATTCTGTTGATTACAAAAAATTTTCTCCATTGTTTTCTTATATAATTTTATGGTTTCATTTATTTTATGTTTAGATTATTGCCCAACCGGGACTTTATTACAGTACAAAGAATGAGGTAGGCCAGGCGCGTTGGCTCACACCTATAATCCCAGCACTTTGGGAGGGAAGCAGGCAGATCACTTGAAGTCAGGAGTTCAAGACCAGCCTGGCCAACATGGGAAAACCCCATCTCTACTAAAAACACAACAACTAGCTGGGTGTGGTGGTGCACACCTGTAATCCCAACTACTGAGGAGGCTGAGGCAGGAGAATCGCTTGAACTCAAGAGGCAGGGGTTGCAGTTAGCCAAGATCATGCCATAGCATCCCAGCCTGGGCCACAGAGCAAGACTCTGTCTCAAAACAAACAAAAACAAACAAACAAACACACACACACAAAAAAAATAGAACAGAAGCAGTTCCCACTGTTACGAAGTCACTCCAAATTTCTAGAGCTACCCTGACGTACCAGGTCCTTTACTGGGACTAGAGGCGTACAAACTCTAGGAATCCTGTAGCCTTAGCTCAAACCACAGGAACAATTCCTGTTTACTATAAAGCAAACTGTAATGAGAAACTGATAGCTTTCAGAGTATAAAACTAGGCCGGGCGCGGTGGCTCAAGCCTGTAATCCCAGCACTTTGGGAGGCCGAGACGGGCGGATCACGAGGTCAGGAGATCGAGACCATCCTGGTTAACACGGTGAAACCCCGTCTCTACTAAAAAATACAAAAAACTAGCCGGGCGCGGTGGCGGGCGCCTGTAGTCCCAGCTACTCGGGAGGATGAGGCAGGAGAATGGCGTGAACCCGGGAGGCGGAGCTTGCAGTGAGCTGAGATCCGGCCACTGCACTCCAGCCCAGGCGACAGAGCGAGACTCTGTCTCAAAAAAAAAAAAAAAAAAAACAAAAACAGAGTATAAAACTGTTCAAATATAGTGAAAGAATAAAATAATTCAGTATCAGATTTTCCTTAGGGGAATTAAAGCAGTTTGAAATAAGGTTATAAATGATCAGTGACATGAACCAAATGAAACTGATAGAGCAAATGGCATATTAAATCAGATGTCCTGGATTTGAAAAGTTATTCATTGCATTCCCTTCCTCCATTCCTTTCGTTTGAAAAGTATCCAACCTTGAACCAGTTTGTCTGTTTGTTTGTTTTGAGACAAACAGTGCTGGGATTACAGGTGTGACCCACCAGCCTGGCCCCTGGAATCGGTTTCTTGACCACAATTTCTTATCCTGGAGATCACCAGGTGGGCCTATGAACCTACTAACATCACATGCTGAGTCTGGGGGGACTGTATTTGTGTAGACATTTCCTCTCATAAACATGTTTCATTTTAAATGTGTCTAAAGGCATCTATGATCTTTAAAAGCAAGGATTTCACTGTTAAGTCAAAACAACTTCTTGAACCATTAGTACTACTGTACCATATATAGACCATTAAATCGGCACTACGATTAAATACATTTAAAATGGCATTACATTCATTTCTAAAAGCTATTTCAGACAATGGCACTGTAAGGCAATGTTATTCCAGTTAAGAATATAACAGGCTGGGCTGGGCGCGGTGGCTCACGCCTGTAATCCCAGTACTTTGGGAAGCCAAGGTGGGCAGACAATGAAGTCGGGAGATTAAGACCATCCTGGCTAACACGGTGAAACTCCGTCTCTACTAAAAATACAAAAATGTTAGCCGGGCGTGGTGGCAGGCCCCTGTAGTCCCAGCTACTCAGGAGGCTGAGGCAGGAGAATGGTGGGAACCTGTGAGGCGGAGCTTGCAGTGAGGCAAGATCGCGCCACTGCACTCCAGCCTGGGGAACAGAGGGAGACTCTGTCTCAAAAAAAAAAAAAAAAAGCAGAAGAATATAGCAGGCTGGATGCCATGGCTCACGCCTGTAATCCCAGCACTCTGGGAGGCCAGGGTGGGTGGATTACCTGAGGTCAGGAGTTCAAGACTGGCCCAGCCAACACAGTGAAACCCCATCTCTACTAAAAACACAAAAATTAGACGGGCGTGGTGGCAGATGCCTGTAGTCCCAGCTACTTGGGAGGCTGAGGCAGGAGAATCGCTTGAACCAGGGAGGTGAAGGTTGCAGTGAGCCAAGATCGTGCCACTGCACTCCAGTCTGGGTGACAGAGTAAGACTCCGTGTCTCAATAAAAAAAAAAAAGAATGTAACAGAAAAGTTTAGTTTTCTTCTACTCAGGAGAGTCAGAGCTTATATTCTTTAAAGTTAGTCTGTGGAACTGTATCTCTTCCTCAGTTATCATCTGTTATGTCTTAAAGTTTATATGTTAAACTGATTTAGGATTTAGTATATGGCTAATCACTCTTATCCAAAGTAAGGTTGGTATTATTAAAAGTTCCAGTTTGTTAGTTGGTTTAAATATCCTCTGACTCTCAACAGCTTTCCATTAAGAAAAAACTACCTTAATGGGGCATTAAGTTAAGGAATAGAAAGTAGAGAATTTAGATGAGGACTTCCAAGGGAAACAAATCATACATAACGTTTATTTGAGACAGTGAAGAGCACACTTATGTTAATTTGAACTTTGCGGCCGGGCGCGGTGGCTCAAGCCTGTAATCCCAGCACTTTGGGAGGCTGAGACGGGCGGATCACAAGGTCAGGAGATCGAGACCATCCTGGCTAACACGGCGAAACCCCGTCTCTACTAAAAACACAAAAAATTAGCCGAGCGAGGTGGCGGCGCCTGTGGTCCCAGCTACTCGGGAGGCTGAGGCAGGAGAATGGCGGGAACCCGGGAGGCGGAGCTTGCAGTGAGCTGAGATCTGGCCACTGCACTCCAGCCTGGGCGACAGAGCGAGACTCCGTCTCAAAAAAAAAAAAAAAAAAAAAATTTGAACTTGGCATACCCAGACCTTATCTGTCCATCTCTCTGGTTTACCCAGACTATTTTGAGGACCAAAGCAAAGAAGGGGAGAAGAGAGTGGGCAGGTAAGAGGACAAAGACAAGGCAGCTAAAAGAACACGAGGAGACTGAGAGAGCTATAATGGTTCTCCAACTGGGAATCAGGAATCCTCTGCAGAGTAACAATCTGGAAAAAGTAAAAAGGGCTTTTAAGATTCTGGTTGGCCAAGCACTGTGGCTCCCCAGCACTACGGGAGGGTGAGGCGGGAGGATCGCTTTAGCCCAGGAATTCGAGACCAGTCTGGACAACATGATGAGAACCTGTCTCTACAAAACAAAAAAAATTAGCCAAGCATGGTGGCGTGCACCTGTGCAGTGAGCCATGATCTCATCACTGCACGCCAGTCTGGGTGACAGAGTGAGACCCCTTTTCAAAAAAAAAAAAAAAAAAAAAAAAAAGATTCTGGTTAAAATCAAGAAATCAAAAAAGAGGCAACTAGAAAAGCTAGGGGACAAATGCAACTATCTGGATTTCTGTAATTATAGATATCGGTAATCTATAAAACACATGTCAAAGGCAAAACAATATGATTTCCAGGTATACATTCCCCATTGGGGCACCCTTCCCAAGGCTGCTTTCCCTTCAAGCAGTGGTCTTTACCTTTTGAGGGATCACAGACATATCCACTAAGAAACTGACAAAAGCTAAGGAATCACCTAGAAACGAAATACCTGTGAACACACGTACATAAAATTTAGCAGTTTCAGGAGATTTGCAAATACCTTTCAAGTCTGATCCTGGATCCCAGACACTGTTTTAAAGGCCTCAAGTCCCAAAACGACCCTACCTATTATAACACATCCACTCCCTCCTGGCCATCAAAATTAAGATGATTCCCTCTGTGCCACTGATCTCAAATAGATTATACGAAGAAAGCACTATAGGTAGTCACACGGGTAAATTAGGACAGTGCTGAAATGAGAATCAGAAGGACTGGATTTGAGTCCCAGTTATGTCACTAGCAGATATTGTAACATCAGGTAAGTCACAACAGTGTTAGCTCAGTATTTCCTCAGCCATAAATGAGGGGTTTGGAATAAACTAAGGTGCTGACATTTTAAAAGGAAGCAGCTTTCCTGTGTTTACTGAATATTTACCAGGAATCTAACATGTTTCAGGTCCCACAGGTAGGTGGTGGGAAAACAAAGACGACGACCACCCTCAAGGAGCTACACAGACAAGTAGACAGCTACAAAACAATGCGGTTCACATTCTGATAAAAGAATATAGTGAACTAGGCCGGGCGCGGTGGCTCAAGCCTGTAATCCTAGCACTTTGGGAGGCCGAGACGGGTGGATCACGAGGTCAGGAGATCGAGACCATCCTGGCTAACACGGTGAAACCCCGTCTCTACTAAAAATACAAAAAACTAGCCGGGCGAGGTGGCGGGCGCCTGTAGTCCCAGCTACTCGGGAGGCTGAGGCCGGAGAATGGCGTGAACCCGGGAGGCGGAGCTTGCAGTGAGCTGAGATCCGGCCACTGCACTCTAGCCTGGGCTACAGAGCGAGACTCCGTCTCAAGAAAAAAAAAAAAAAAAAAAAAAAAAAAAAAGAATATAGTGAACTAAGAAGCGAGAGAAGGCCGGGCGCGGTGGCTCAAGCCTGTAATCCCAGCACTTTGGGAGGCCGAGACGGGCGGATCACGAGGTCGGGAGATCGAGACCATCCTGGCTAACACGGTGAAACCCCGTCTCTACTAAAAAAATACAAAAAACTAGCCGGGCGAGGTGGTGGGCGCCTGTAGTCCCAGCTACTCGGGAGGCTGAGGCAGGAGAATGGCGTGAACCCGGGAGGCGGAGCTTGCAGTGAGCTGAGATCCGGCCACTGCACTCCAGCCTGGGCGACAGAGCGAGACTCCGTCTCAAAAAAAAAAAAAAAAAAAAAAAAAAAAAAAGAAGCGAGAGAAGGAGAAGTCTTCTCTTGCCCGAGAAGACTAGAGTCTAGTCTTGATGATGTTTCCCAAATAGATACGGTAGGCATGGAGTATATCCAACATATGAAGACTCCAAGGTGTGAGACAGCAGCCAATCTTCAAGGCAATTCAGAGTTTGTGCAACCATGTAAAAGCACTGAGATCAGACAGCAGGCAGGAGAATGTGTAACTAGTAGGCAAGGGAAGTGTTTTAGAATAAGACAGCTTTGGCCGGGCGTGGTGGCTCAAGCCTGTAATCCCAGCACTTTGGGAGGCCGAGGCGGGCAGATCACGAGGTCAGGAGATCGAGACCATCCTGGCTAACATGTTGAAACCCTGTCTCTACTAAAAAAATACAAAAAACTAGCCGGGCGAGGTGGCGGGCGCCTGTAGTCCCAGCTACTCGGGAGGCTGAGGCAGGAGAATGGCATAAACCCGGGAGGCGGAGCTTGCAGTGAGCCGAGATGTGGCCACTGCACTCCAGCCCGGGTGACAGAGCAAGACTCCGTCTCAAAAAAAAAAAAAAAAAAAAAAGAATAAGACAGCTTTGATTCACCTGCCTAACTGGCTGCCCCACTGTAAGTATGAGAAGAACAGTGTGCACTTGACATCTGACTTCTAAAAATTAGCTGACTCACAAATGGTAAAAACTGTTCTCTAACAATATTTGAACTACAAATTTCTAATGAAGAAAAATGGCGGCCGGGCACGGTGGCTCACGCCTGTAATCCCAGCACTTTGGGAGGCCAAGGCGGGTGGATCACAAGGTCAGGAGATGGAGACCATCCTGGCTAACACAGTGAAACCCCTCTCGACTAAAAATACAAAAAATTAGCCGGGCGTGGTGGTGGGCACCTGTAGTCCCAGCTACTCGGGAGGTTGAGGCAGGAGAATTGCTTGAACCTGGGAGGCAGAGCTTGCAGTGAGCCAAGATGGCGCCACTGAACTCCAGCCTGGACAACAGAGCAAGACTCTGTCTCAAAAAAAAAAAAAAAAAAGGAAATAAAAAAGAAAAATGGCCAGGCACAGAGGCTCATGCTTGTAATCCTAAGACTTTGGAAGGTTGAGGTGGACAGATTCCTTGAACTCAGGAGCTGAAGACCAGCCTGGTCAAGATGGTTAAATCCTGTCTCTACAAAAAAATACAAAAAAAAATTCTACTCGGGAGGCTGAGGCAGGAGAATGGTGTAAACCCAGGAGGCGGAGCTTGCAGTGAGCTGAGATCCGGCCACTGCACTCCAGCCTGGGAGACAGAGCGAGACTCCGTTTCAAAAAAAAAAAAAAAAAAAAAAAATTAGCCAGGCCCAGCGATGTGGGGGGGGCTGAGGCAGGAGGATGTCTTAAGCCCAAGAGGTTGAGACTGCAGTTAGCTGAGATCATGCCACTGCACTACAGACTGGGTGACAAAGTGAGACCCAGTCTCAAAAAGAAAAGGAAGAAAGAAAAAGAAAAATGTGGCAGGGCATGGTGGCTCACACATGTAATCCCAGCACTTTGGGAGGCCGAGGCGGGTGGCCCACCTGAGGTCAGGACTTCAAGACCAGCCTGACAAACATGGTGAAACTGCGTCTCTACTAAAAATACAAAAATTAGCCGGGCTTGGTGGCAGGCACCTGTAATCCCAGCTACTTGCGAGGCCGAGGCAGGAGAATTGCTTGAACCCGGGGGGCGGAGGTTGCAGTGAGCCAAGATCGTGCTACTGCACTCCAGCCTGGGTGACAGAGTGAGACTCGGTTGCCAAAAAAAGAAAAATGAAGTCAGTCAGGAGTTCCACTGTTTATAAACCCTGATTAATCAACCAAATTCCAAGAGGCTGAGGTGAGAGGCTCACCTGAGCCCAGGCGTTTGAGGTTGCAGTGAGCTATGATCGCACCACTGCACTGGCACTCCAGACTGGGCAAGAGTGAGAACCCATCTTTAAAAAAGAAAGGAATTTAAAAATAAATAAACTCTTTCTGAGTCATCACTTCTTAGAAACATCCCATAACACAGCTTTTGTGATTCCCCAGTTTTACTCTTTTCCTCAGTAGGCACATGGACGCCATTCCTTCTCTCTGCCTTTCTCAAAGGTCAGCCTGGTGCAGACACCAATCAGCAGTGACGAAAAGAAAAGCCAAAAAGGGATCATGAACATTAATCAAAAAGTCAGAATTAACCTCATACAATGAGACCAAATTAAACTTTTTCAATTGCACCCTTTGTTTTGTTGTTCTTGTTTTAGAGACAGGGTCTCACTCTGTCACCTAGTCTGTAGTGCAGTGGCACAATTACAGCTCCCTGCAGCCCTAACCTCCTGACCCCAAGGGATCCTCCCACCTCAGCCTCCCAAAGCACTGGGATTACAGGGATGAGCCACCGCCTGGCCAGCACTCTTTCACGATCAATTCTTCCACCTGTTGCTCTTGGTCCCACTGACTCTTGCTTTCCAAGATTTCTGGCTCCAACAATCATCCCTTCTATTTCAACCTCCACCTCTCTCTTTAGGTTCATCCCTGCAATCACATAAATATATCAAGTTGCCCTTTCCTTGTAAAAAGTCATTCATTCAGCACATATTTTCAAGTGCTTACTAAGCATCTGGTGCTGTGCAAAGCACTGGCACTGCCTTCACGAAGCTCTGAAGAGGTAGCAAAAAATATAAACTCAGATTAACAGTCTGTTCTGCTCCAACCTAAGAATTCATTTCTAAGAAACCTCCTATTATCAAAGTCATGAAATAAAAGATACTGTTCAACAGGAGCAAAAAGGAATAAGGGACCAGAGTTTCAGACTCAAAATACTAAATTCATTTCTCCTGCAAGAATTTCAGCAAGGTATCAAGTTCCCCTACTACTAAGTCCGGCTTTTAGTTGTATCCAGTTTTTGCTCAAGAGCAAAGCCTTTCTTTTCCCAGCTTCATTAGCATTACCAAAAAAAGCACAACTCTTCAAAAACATCATCAGAAACATCATCCACTGTTGTGCTAAACAAAGCAGAAAGCCACCTTAAACACTTTTTTCCTACTCAAGCTGTGTTACTTTAAAGATAGTGGTTTGCTTAATGCAAATTGTGTTCCCGAAATCATTTGCTGCTGTATGACATCCAATTCCCGCTACGAAAGGGGAAGTCTTGGGATGCTACAGAAGTACGCAACCGGGGCTCATACCCAGCACGGGCAGGTCAAGAAGGCCTGCCAAGGAAGTGAGACTTCAGGGATGAGTAGGAGGTAGTTTAAGCAAGAAAGGAAAGAGAAGGGGGGAAAACTGTGCCAAGGCAGAGAGAACGACATTTACAAACGCCCTAAGGGGAGAATGGACACACACACTTCCAAGAATACAGCACAGTGGAAAAGAGGGAGGAAAGCAACGGGGAAATCAAGCGAGATGCAGGCCGTGAGGTCTTGTGAGCTGGAGGAAGGGCTGAATTCACACTGTGAGCAACGGGAAGCTGTTAAAGCGTTTAAGTGAGAAGTCACACCGTGTTGCTTCATTTTAGCTGCCTCTCCCCACTTCTTCAAGTTGGGTTTCTAAAAAGAGCAGTGTGCACTTGGTGGTTTGCATTTCTTCCTACCCTCTCTCCTGAACTCTTCGTATCTGTCTTGTGTAGTCTGCTGACACGACTCCCTTTAAGGTATCTGTTAATCTAGCTGCTTGATGTAATGGCCATCTCAGGCTGGCCCTTACCTGTCAGGCGGCCCTGCTCACCCTCAACTCCCTCCACTGCCTTCCTCCCCACCTCTGCGGCTGTTCCTCGCCAGTCTTTTTTGCAAGCTCCTCTTTCTCTACCCATCCTTTTAAATGTTGTCAAGATTGTGTCCTTGGCCTTTGGTATTTCCAAACGCTCTGTATCTTCCCTGGATGATCTCATCAATGTCTTAAGACCTCAAATGTCACCCATGTGTTCATGATTTCCAAAACCACATTTACTCAGACCTCTCTCCCGAACTCCAAATTTATACATTCAACTAGCTTAATTTCAGTGTCTCGCAGGTACCTCAAATTGAATTAAACAGTTTCAAAACCAAACCTGCACATAACATATACCCCTTTACCATTTCATTTCAAATTTCTTATCTCCCCTCCATCCCTCCTGCCACTGCCTAAGTGCAGGAGCTCATCATTTCTGTCCAGGTTTACTCCAACCGACTACTGCCTATGCCGCGTGCCTACACTCTCCCCACCCAGCCTGCTAGCAGTCAGAACGATTTTGCTGACAAGTAAATACGGTCAGCCGGGAGCGGTGGCTCACACCTGTAATCCCAGCACTTTGAGAGGTCGAGGCAGTGGGATCACCTGAGGTCAGGAGTTCGAGACCAGCCTGGCCAACATGGCGAAACCCTGTCTCTACTAAAAGTACAAAAAAATCAGCCGGGCATGGTGGTGTGTGCCTGTAATCTCAACTATGCAGGAGGCTGAGGCAAGTGAATCACTTGAACCCGAGAAGCAGAGGTTGCAGTGAGCTGACATCGCACCAGCCTGGGCGACAGAGCGGGACTCTGTCAAAAAAAAAAAAAAAAAAAGCCGTTAATATGATCATGGTATTTCCAGGCTTACGATTCCACAGTCAGTTCCCATTAACCAGCTCAAATTCCTTAGTCTGATCTACAAGGGCCTTCTAGGCTCTGCCTTATTCTCCAGCATCTCAACTTCACACCAGTTTCCAAGCTAAACTGTGGGTGGTTCTCTCAGCATTCCTTCAGTGCCTTTGTGCACTCCCTCCTTGCTGGAACACTAATTCCCTTTACCTCCCTTGTCCTCTTCCCCTGGCCAATGTCTTTCAAGACTTAGGTGAAATCCTCCCGCCCCCCAGAGGCTTCCCCAGAATTCCCATGTGCACCCCTTTTTCGGAAACACAGGACTCCCAGGTACACAACTCCACAACACCCTGTGCTTCAGGCTAGCTTTACATGTATCACTTGAACGTTTTCATCTGCTCACCTATTTACAGGGCTGCATCCTGAAAAACTGGGACTCTTGTCTTTTAACTAGAATTCTCTGTGTCTAACACTAGCACGTAACAAGCATGTTAGGAACTAATGAACGAAAATATGGAACTACGATGAGGCCCCAAAAGAATAAGCCCTAGAGTGTGAGCACCTCGAGGGCAGGAACCTTGTCAGGAGCATTCTCTGCTGAATCCCCACGGCCAGGAGCAAAAGCTGCAACTCCACTGGGGGTCCGGGCATATTTGTGGAATGGCTGAATGGATGTTCTAACTCTAAGGCCACAGGAAAACACACAGTCCAAACTTCCTGACTTGCTTTCCATTACTAACTTTCTTGATTTGTGACCTACTTTTACTGTGACACCAGTATGCATGGTCATGGTTTCATGACCAAACGAATGGTCTTGTTTTCCACTAGGAAAAAATAATAATATGAGTATTGACCAACCAATTAAACTACAGGATTCCTCAGTAAGAATCTATAGAAGGATTTCCTGATCTCTTTGAAAATGGATGTGAAATACTCCAGTGGATGCGAGTAAGTTTATTTTTCTGGAAAGAGGAATCACAATTCTTATTGAATTTTCAAGGATATTAATGATACTAAAGAAGATCAAATTTCTTAAACCAAAATGTTAAGGTGAATTAAGTTACATTCACTTTTCTCTTTTCAAATCTATTTCGATATATATAACCTAAGCCTTAGATACAGCAGCTTCTGCTAAAACAAATGTAACTGGAGAGGATGCAGCTGGCAGGCTCTCTTTCACATTAAGATTCCTACTAGAATTAGCGTTTCAGATTGTCTATAATTGGAAGAGTCCTTAACAGCATTTCTTTAAAACTTGGAGCCCTATTCTAACAAACTCTGTATCATGGGAATCAGGATATTTATACTTCCCACTAATGTGTTCAAGAAGAAAACGTTACTTTCTGAACACATTTTTCACTGTCATCTAATTAAATGGAAAGGGGAAAAACCCAGGATCATCCACATTTACAGGAAAGCCCGTCTTTTCTTTTACTTTACACAGAGAAGCAAACATCAGAAGCAGCATTAACTTAACCGTCACCAAATTCAATCTGGGGAATTAAACGGCGAGGATTAAACGAAGGAGAAAGCAATTAAATCATTTTAAAAGAAAGTTTTGTTTGAATTAAAAGGTAGTCTAGTTGACATAAAAAAGCGAATCACAGGTGTTTATACTACATATTGCATCTATGTGAGCTGAACAGGCACGATTACGGCGACAGGCGTCGGAACAGGGTGCCCCTGGGAAGGGGACAGGGCACTATCTCAGGGCAAGAAAAGGTTGTTTTGATTTGAGGGGGCTTGCAAGGGGGGATTCATTTGTGACACTCGTTTGGGAGCACACATGAGATCTTCGTTTCACTGCAGGGAAAGCATACCTCAGTAAGGAAAACTATAAAGAGAAGGACACGCTATCACTGGACGAACACAAGCAGAGCCTCTCTCGTTCCGGGAAGATTCTGCGGGGGAAGACCCCACGCGGGGCGCCCCTGGGCTACGGGGGAATGTGAAGACGGAGGGTGCCGGGAGCGCCGCCCTCGCCCGAGGCCACGAGCCACCCCCAACCACCGCGGCTCCGCCAGGAGAGCGGGCTTCGCCTCGCGGAGGGCTGCGGCGGCCGGCCCGGCGCCCACGGCTGCCTGCTCCGACAGGTCCTGCGCGAGCGCCAGCTGGACCCGGACGCCGCGGCCCCGCTCGCCCGCCCCCGCCTTCGCCGCTCCCGGGGACGCCGGCTGCCTGCCCGGCCACAAAACACCCGGCCAGAGAAAAACCACGAGCTGTCCGCGAGCAGGAACCACGCACAGCGGCGTGGGAGCGACGGCGAGGCTGCGGGGTCCGGCGCCCCCACAGAGTCACCAAGGACCCCGACCCCGGCCCGCTCCACGCCGGTGGCGTATCCACGCGCTCCCCGAGAAGGCGCTTTGGCGCCGCCCTCCAGAACTAACTGCGCTTGCGCTAACCAAGAGGCTGCTCAACCCAAGCATGCCTTTTTTTTTTGCCCCAAAAGGAGCAAGAGAGCGGTCAGCGCAGGCGCGCCCCTGACGCGGCCCGCGCCGCCACTTCCGCCCCGAGCGAGAGGCGAGAGGCGGGGGAGGCGGGAGGGAGCCTGCGGGCAAGGCACGAGCCCGGGTCTCGGAGGAGGTCGGCGACCGCCGCGCGGGTCCGCGACTCACCAAGTACAGAGACTGCCAGCGACGCTGAGTATCCAACTCCTCGAACTCCCGCTCGATGGTGGTGGGCATGGCGGCGGGAGCGAGCTGGCGCGAGCGGGCTGGCGCGAGCAGAGCCTGCGCCGGCGGAGAGGCTCAGGCCCCGCACGATCCGGGGAGAGCGCTGGCGCTGCGGCGCATGCGCGCTGCGCGCCGCGCCCCGCCCCCACGCCAAGCCCGGCCGGGCGTGGGGAAAGTACCTGGAGCGTCGGACGTCAGCGCGCAGACTCGGCGCCCGAGCGCCGCGCGGAGACGGCGGCGGGGCGGGGCGGGGCGCTCGGGGGGCGGGGCTCGGGGCGCCCAGGTGGGAGGGGGCGGGGCCAGGGGACCACCCGGCGGCCGTGGTCGCGGCGCGCAGCACGAGGTGGCAGCCTCTTGGGCTGGCCTCTTCCGACACGAGGGAGGCGGTGGTGTGCGTAGCGGGGTTACTGGAACAGGACCCCCTGAGGAAGTCCCCAGAGAAGTCGCCGACACGCTTCGCCTTCTTGCTTTCCCATTTCTCGTTTTCTTCTCAGCCTTCGTATTTTTTTAAAGTGCGGTATTTGAATTTCATTTTAAACATCTTTAGGTCAGTTTAGCGGCCTGTGACCAACTTGGGAACAGATTCCTCATTCTTTTCTGCCCTGGTGTCAGCTCCTGTAAGCCTGCAGATTTTATGCCAAATAAACCGCTGGAGCAAAAGGAAAGGCAGCCTGTCCCGAAATCTGGGAGAATACACGTTGTTAAGAAAACGTTCTACAACTTACGAATTAGAGTGAACTGTAAAAAAGAGCACGTCCTCTTTTACCAAACAAACGTACTAGTTAGGGAAGTCATCTTGCTCCAGATTTAAGATAGTTCTTTTTTAGTGCTTGTAATATCCTACTATATAATCTTCATAAGAAACGTGAAGGGTTAGAAAAGGTTTAGCCGTGCTATCCAGTATTGGGATTTAAATTTTAAATATTAATTCAGTTCCTCAGTGGCACCAGCCACATTTCAGGTGTGGTATAACCATGTATGGCTAGTGGCTGCTACGTGACAAAGTACGTATGTAGAACGTTTCTATCATCAAAGACAGTTCTTTTGGACAGAGCCGGCTAAGAGAACTAAAATACTTGGGGCAGAAAAATGTCCTTAATCACATAAAAGAATGAAAACCCTAGCCAGAAGGTAAAAAAAGAAAGTTGGCTACGGAACTAGAAGAAATCGTAGTAACAAAACATTAAGCAGTCAGCAAGCTTTCTACTTACATAGTTGGTTTAGGGATACAGGAAAGCTTCTCCCGAAAGACCCCACAAAGTCTAATGGGCCTTGGTTGTGAAATTCTGTCGTTGAATCTGATTGTTTTGATTAAAGGTGTGGTATCTCACAGAATATCCTGTAACCGTTCGCATTAGTCTGCTCATCAGATTGCTTTCCAACCGAAGAATACTGTGTTCTACCAAGGGAGAGCAAGTCTCCACCTAAAATCACGGTTGGCAATGGTGGGGGTGTTTCCCTGAAAGGAAGGGCATCTTTGTCCCAAAGCAGCAGTTCGTATCTCCAAGTATTCAGCATCTCTTTGGAACTCACTTGTCAGCCTCTCTGGTTGGGGAGCTGTATTTGCCTATTTAGTTTGCTGAGTGCAGCAAAGAATCCAGAGCAGCGGTTCTCGCACCACCATCATTTGCATCTGCTGTGAGCTTCTTTGAAATGCAGATTTGAAGGCCTCACCCCAACCTACTGAGTCAGAATCTCTGGTGTTGGGGCCCGGGAGACTTGTTAAACAAGCTCTCCTGGGGATGCCTATCTCCCCGAAGTTTGAGAACGATTGCTCCAGAAGAATACCTATACAGGGCTGCATTGAAGCCCGGGGATAAAAAGAAAACAACAGAGGCCGGGCGCGGTGGCTCACGACTGTAATCCCAGCGCTTTGGGAGGCCGAGGCGGGCGGATCACGAGGTCAGGAGATCGAGACCACGGTGAAACCCCGTCTCTACTAAAAATACAAAAAATTAGCCGGGCGCGGTTGTGGGCGCCTGTAGTCCCAGCTACTCGGGAGGCTGAGGCAGGAGAATGGCGTGAACCCAGGAGGCAGAGCTTGCAGTGAGCCGAGATCGCGCCACTGCACTCCAGCCTGGGCGACAGAGCGAGACTCCGTCTCAAAAAAAAAAAAAAAAGAAAAGAAAACAACAGAGATTAACTTGCTTTGAGATATCCTGCTGACAAGATATGACTTGGTCTCTCTGACATATGTGACCCCAGTCCAACGAGTTCCTAGCTTGCTGTTTCTGAAGGACCCCAAACCTAGACTTTTGCCCCCTTTGAAGTCAAGATCAGAGGTTCTCAGGATTTTAAAATGTCGAGCGTCCCTAGTGCCCCCAAATTGTTCAGATTCCTTTGATAGTAGGCATACTTTTATGTGCATACTCTTTATATGTTTGAGGAAATACATAATGAACAAAGTGTGTTAATTTAAAAAATTACAAATTCATTTAAAAGAATTATGAAATTGGCCGGGCGCGGTGGCTCAAGCCTGTAATCCCAGCACTTTGGGAGGCCGAGATGGGCGGATCACGATGTCAGGAGATCGAGACCATCCTGGATAATCCGGTGAAACCCCGTCTCTACTAAAAAATACCAAAAAAAAAAAAAAAAAAATGAAATTAAGTAGTCGTGTATTTTTAAATAATAGTACATATATGTATGAGATACTCATTTTACAGATAATGCTTGGTGGATTATATATTTGGATTCATAGCAATGTCTTCAACTCACTCGTTGGCCCCTTCAATCCCTGTTTGGGAACCAGTGCTCTAGACCAGAGGAAATGAAGCATAGCAAGAGTTTGGAGTCCCTTCCTTCACTGGAACAAGGCCTGCCTTCTGCACTTTAGTATCCTGTTAAAGAGGCTCTCTCCCCTTGATGTATAATGTATACCCTTTCAGAGAAAACTCTACTTACTACCCACAGCCCCTCCTGTGGTTTGAATAATGGTGTCCCCTCCAAAATTCATGTTGAGACTTAATCCTCATGGTGGCAATAGTAAGAGGTGGGCATTTTGGGAAGAGATTAAGTTATGAGGGATCTGCTCTCATGAATTTGATTAGTGCCTCATAAAAGGACTGGAAGGAATTAGCTTAGGCCCTTTTTGCCCTTCTGTCCCACCGTGTGAAGACCCCTGGGTGGCACCATGAGGAATGGGCCTTCAGCAGACATCAAACCTGCTGGTGCCTTGACCTTGGATTTCCCAGCCTCCAGAACTGTGAGAAATAAATTTCTGTTGTTTGTAAATTACACAGTTTCAGAGATTTCATTATAGCAGCACAAACAGACTAAAATGGCCCTTATAGCTAGAACTTCAGAGGGACAAACATATCAAAATACAGCCCAAAAGCCTAGTGTCTACAAGAGCTGTACATTTATAGAGCTGGGCAGACATTTGTTATACAAATTCAGATTGTACAGATTGCAGTGAGAATGAACTTAGGTATATATAGTTTTTAATAAACTTTGAATTGAAATATACACAGAAATGCACACAAATCACAAGTGTATAGCTCAGCTATGTTTGCAGAGTGAACATAACTATCCATCAATACTCAGGCCAAGAATAGCAAATTTATCTTGTCCTCCAGAAAGCCCCTGAAGCACCATCCTAAATCCTCCCCTCCCCCTTGAGTAACCAGCCCCATGCCCTCTAACACTGTAGATTAGTTTTGCCTTTTTTGAACTTTGTTTAATTATATAATATGTGCTTTTTAATGTCTGACTGCTTTTGCTCAACAAATTAGTGAGAGTCATCCATGTTGTAGGAATAGTTTGTTCATTCTTGCTGCTAAATAGCATGTGATTGTTTGAGTCTACTACCATTTATTTGTTCTGAATTTGGTTGTTTCCAGTTTGGCGTTATGAAGAGAACCATTAAGGACATGTTTGTACTTGTCTTTTGGTAGACATACACTCATTTCTTGTGGGCATATATCTAGGAGTGGGATTGCTGGATTGCAGTGTATCTGTATGTTCAACATACACTGCTGAACAGTTTTCTGAGTGATTGCATCCCCTCTTGAGCTTGGACACAGGACAAGGATGGCCACTATCATCACTTCTGTTCTACACTGTATAGTCATAGCAACAAGTGAAGAAAATTAAGAAGTGGTATAATGATTGGAAAGGATGAAACAAAGTTGATGTTATAGCCAATATATTGTACACATAGAAAATCCAAAGTAATCTACAGGTAAACTATTAGATTAGTAAGTGAATGTAGGCTAGGTGCAGTGGCTCACACCTGTAATCCTAGCACTTTGGTAAGTCAAAGTGGGAGGATCACTTGAGGCCAGTAGTTGGAAACCAGCCTGGGTAACACAGTGAGACTCCATCTCTAAAAATAAAAAAATTAAAAAATTAGAAAAAAAATTGAATTTAGCAATGTCTTTCAATACAAAGTCAATATAAGAAAAAGCAGTGGTATTTTATTTATTTATTTATTTATTTATTTTGAGACGGACTCTTGCTTTGTCTCCCAGGCTGGGGTGCAGTGGAGCGATCTTGGCGCCACCACGCCCAGCTAATTTTTTATGGTTTTAGTAGAGACGGAGATTCACCGTGTTAGCCAGGATGGTCTTGATCTCCTGACCTTGTGATCCACCCGCCTCGGCCTCCCGAAGTGCTTGGATTACAGGTGTGAGCCACCGCGTCCGGCAGAAAAAGCAGTTGTATTTCTACATAGCAGCAGCAACTAGAAAATTTTTAAACATTGGAATATAAACTATTCAGAAAAATTCTTAACAAAAGATTAGCTAAACCTCTAGTCTGAAAACCACAACATATCACTCAGAGGAATGAAAAAAGAGCTAAATAAATGGAAGGATATATGATGTAATATATTGGAAACTTTAGTATTGTAAAGTTGCCAATACTTCTCAAAGTAATGTATGACTTCAGTGCAATCTCAATCAAAATCTCACCATATTTTTGTAGTGGAAATTGACAAACTGATGCTACCATTTACAAATAAAAATGCAAGGGGCCAAAAGTAGCCAAAATAATCTTAAGGAAGAAGAAAATGGAAGTTTTACCTCACCAGATAATAAGGTTTACTCTAAAGCTACAATAATTAAAACAGCGTGTTCTTAGTGTGAAGATAGACAAATAGAAGAATGGAACAGAACAGAGTCTAAAAATGAACTCAAGGGCCAGAAGTAGCCAAGAAGAACAGATCTGGAAGACATTATCCCTCCAGATATCAAGATCTCTTTTAAAGATATGTGGTATTGATGCCACGAAAGGCAAGCTGACCAGTGGAACTAAACAAAGTCCAGAAACAGATTCGTACATATTGCCATCTGGTGTGTCTTTGTGCCTGTGTATTTCACAAAGGCTAAAGTAATGTCTTTAATAAATGGTGCAGCATCCAAAAGAACATAACTATATGTTTCCTTTTTTTTTTTTTTTTGAGACAGAGTCTCGCTCTGTTGCCCAGGCTGGAGTGCAGTGGCCGCATCTCAGCTCACTGCAAGCTCCGCCTCCCAGGTCTACGCCATTCTCCTGCCTCAGCCTCCCGAGTACCTGGGACTACAGGCGCCCGCCACCTCACCCGGCTAGTTTTTTGTATTTTTTTAGTAGAGACGGGGTTTCACCGTATTAGCCAGGCTGGTCTCGATCTCCTGACCTTGTGATCCGCCCGTCTCGGCCTCCCAAAGTGCTGGGATTACAGGCTTGAGCCACCGCGCCCGGCCTATGTTTCCATTTTATATGAAGTTCAAAAATAGACAACAGAATAGTGTTACCTGGGGGATGCCTCTGGTAGGGTGGGGGTGTTGCCTGGGAAGGAGCATGAGAGAATCTTCAGGGGTCCTGGAAATATTCCATATCTTGATTTGGTTGGTGGTACACTGTTGTATATACTATACGCATATTTGTATGTGTGTGTATAAAATGTCATTGAGCTCCACATTTAAGATATTTTGGACTTTATTATATGTATACTAACCTTAATAAAACTAAAAAAATCCTCACTCAAGCTGAGTGAAAATTTTTTTAATTAAAATGAAAACAAATGGTGCTATTTCATTTAGAAATGGAAACCAGGCACATTATCTTACACAGTATTTCAAAAACTACCATCACCTAGTGAATATAGCAAAAGACTGTATATGGCTTCAAAGCCACACAGTGCACCTAGATTCTCTAAAATTGCCAGCAATTACAAGGTGATAGATACGAGCCACATGGGATTAAGATGGGGATTCACTCATTCCATATTTTGGAGCCACAAAGTTGTATCTGCTGCCTAGGTTTGGACCAAATGCAATTAATGTATCTAACAAAAAATCCTAATATTTATTCAGCTTCATCCACAGCCTCCAAAAATGGTTTTAGTAAAAGACCAAATAAATTACTGTTAAAAAAAAAAATTTTTTTTTCGGGTCTGGTCGTGGTGGCTCACGCCTGTAATCCCAGCACTTTGGGAGGCCGAGGCGGGCGGATCACGAGGTCAGGAGATCGAGACCATCCTGGCGAACACGGTGAAACCCCGTCTCTACTGAAAATACAAAAAAAATTAGCCAGCTAATGTGGCGGCGCCTGTGGTCCCAGCTTCTGGGGAGGCTGAGGCAGGAGAACGGCGGGAACCCGGGGGGCGGAGCTTGCAGTGAGCCGAGATCGCGCCACTCACTCCAGCCTGGGCCACAGAGCGAGACTCCGTCTCAAAAAATAAAAATAAAATAAATAAAATACACTTCCGGGCTGGGTGTGGTGGCTCACACCTATAACTGCAGAACTCAAGGGGAGTGAGTCAGGCTGGCCCACACGGTGAAACCCCGTCTCTACTAAAAATACAAAAAACTAGCCGGGCGAGGCGGCGGCGCCTGTGGTTCCAGCTCCTCGGGAGGCTGAGGCAGGAGAATGGCGGGAACCCGGGGGCGGAGCTTGCAGTGAGCCGAGATCGCGCCACTCACTCCAGCCTGGGCCACAGAGCGAGACTCCGTCTCAAAAAAAAAAGAATAAATAGCCGGGTGTGGTGGGTCATGCCCGTGATCTCAGCTACCCGGGAGGCTGAGGCAGGAGAATTGCTTGAACCCGGGAGGCGGAGGCTGCGGTGAACCCAGATGGCGCCGTTGCGCTCCAGCCTGGGTGACGGAGGGAGACTGTCTCCAAACAAAAACCTGCCAACAAGAACTGCCCCACCCCGCCGCACGGATGTGTGGTAGGCCTTCCGATGAACTCTCACGGCACTTAACTAGTCAGTCATCAGTGTATTGACATTAAGCCCAAGGCTTCCTTTTTCACCCTCTCTCCTAGACTGGATCTGGGCCCTTTAGATAGTTTTCCTTTGCCAGCTGACACGTGTTAGGCTTTGTCTGCCGGGGAGTGGAGAGACGCTGAAGGAGAACGGGCCTCCCGGGAAGCGCACAGGGGAACATGCTGGGCTGACTCCAGTGACCAGCGGCGTCCCCCAGCACGTCTGTGGCAGAGAACCAGCCGTCAGACATCTCCCCTACACCCAGAGGCAATAGAGTAGATTGAACGGGGGCCTCCCAAAAATGTGTCTGCCTGGAACCCGTGAAAGTGACCTTCTGGCCGGGCGCGGTGGCTCACGCCTGTAATCCCAGCACTTTGGGAGGCCGAGACGGGCGGATTACGAGGTCAGGAGATGGAGACCATCCTGGCTAACACGGTGAAACCCCGTCTCTACTAAAAAATACAAAAAAAACTAGCCGGGCGTGGTGGCAGCGCCTGCAGTCCCAGCTACTCGGGAGGCTGAGGCAGGAGAATGGCGTAAACCCGGGAGGCGGAGCTTGCAGTGAGCTGAGATCCGGCCACTGCACTCCAGCCTGGGCGACAGAGCGAGACTCTGTCTCAAAAAAAAAAAAAAAAAAAAAAAAAAAGTGACCTTCTATGAAAAAAGGGTATTTGCAGATTGAGCTACAGATCCTAAGATCAGATCATCCTGGATGATCAGGGTGAGCCCTAAATCCAATGACAACTGTCCTTCTAGGAGAAGGGCAGAGAGAGATTCGAGACAGGAAAGGGCCATATGAAGATGGAGGCAGAAGTTAGTCACTCAGCCACGGGGAACACCTGGAGCACCCAGCAGCTGGAAGAGGCAATGAAGGCTCGTCCCTGAACCCTTCCGAGGGAGCAGAGCCCTGCAGACGCCTTGGTTTTGGACTTCTGGCCTCTAGAACTGACTGAGGATGAATGGTGTTTTAATCCACCAAGTCCATGGTCATTTGCTATGGCAGCCAGCTGTACAAGGTTTCCAGCTAGTTCCACAAATGCATCCCCACAGGGAGGGTCTCCATGCAGTGGGCTAGAGGCATGCCTTCTCTAAGGAGGTCTAGGGCTCCTTAGAGCTTCATCCCTCAGCTTCTCAATGAAAAAAAATCCTTCGGCTTCTCAGTGAAAAAACTTTTGAACTGAAGTACCTTAAAATTAAGGATTTCTGTTCAGCAAATGACAGCATTAAGAGAAAGGGTGAACTGCGGAGTAGAAGTTTTGCAATGAATACATCCCAAAAAGACTCAGACCCAAAACAAAGAATGCCTACAAGTCAGTATGAGAAAGATAGCTTAATAGGAAAATGGGCAAGATATTTTTGAGTAGGCATTTTGTGAAGAGGATATCTAAATGGCCAGTAAGCACGTGAACCTTACCCTCATTAGTCACTAGAGAATATGCCAGTTACACCTATAATAAGATATTACCTCACCCCACCAGAGTGGCCGAAACGGGGAGTAGCTATGGGTCTTACACCTGCAGGGTGAATGAATCTTGACTGGGGGAGCGAGGAGTGTAACTGGGCCCTTTGAGATTTCAGCACCCTGCATTTTTCGTGGCTGAAACCATGAACATTCTGATCAGGCCCTTGCCTACTTGCACATGTTAACTGCCTGCTTTCTGCCAATATCTCTTGGTCCCTCAATATAATGATAAACTGCGGATGTGCTGTTTCTTCGTCAAGAGGAGGAGATAATTTCAAGGTCACAAAACATTTTTGCAGAGGGAATAGATGCCATTAAGGATGTCACAACCGGCTGCTGACGTCTAGAAGCACCAGTGTCTCAGTGTTTGGCCCCAGCTGTTCATGGGGTACACAGGTCTGAGTTTGGGGTTCTACAGTAGAAGTACAATCCTAGCAAATCAAGCCACACTAAACCATTCCAGAGGACAAAGGGTGGCATAAAAATCTGTTGGAAGGGAAGTTACCAGAGAGTGACAGATATACACTTTACCACATTGTTAAGATAAATATCACAATTTTGCCTTGATTAGTTTTGGAAGGAAGAATAAATAATGGATAAAGGAAGATGAAAACTAGGTGACTCTGATCAGGATTCTAAAAATGATTCATGTGTGTTTTGTTGTTGTTGTTTTAGAGCAAGGATCTCACTCTGTCTCCCAGGCTGGGGTAGAGTGGTGCGATCATAGCTTACTGCAGACTCCAACTCTTGGGTTCAAGAAAGCCTCCCGTCTCAGCCTCCAGAACTGGGACTACAGGCATGCATCACGCCCGGCTAATTTTTAAATTTCTTTTGTAGAGACGGGGTCTCACTATGTTGCCCAGGCCAGTCTCAAACTCCTGGCTTCAAGTGATCCTCCTGCCTTGGCCTCCCAAAGCATTGGGATTACAGGTACGTGCCACCATGCCAGACCCTAAAATGATTAGTTCTTGAGTACTTTGTTAGAACCATATTCCTTTGTATGTGTTAGATGATTCTCAAGTCTCCTTAGTTATTGAAATCTAGGGCTTTTTATTTATTTTGATAATTTTGAGTCTGCATCCGTCACTGTCCCAGAGGATGTACAGTTGTGAAACAGTTGGCACACTAAAAAAGGTAATTAGAGAGTTTAAGGACAGAACGATTCACAGAGTTGTGAACAAGATTAGAATAAATCAGTAAAGCAGGACAAAACACTCAGGGTTAGCAACTGTGCAGAAATTCTACCAATCCATGGGTCTGAAGGTGCAAGGGACAGGGGCAGTTACCAAAACCCAGAGAGAGGGCAGGAGAGGGCTGCCAGATGGGCACTGTGGCTTTCTTTGGAGGAGCACAGCCACAGCAGGCCCATGACTTCGGCAGGAACACACACCTTATTCCTTTCCTACTGCTGCTGTGACAAACGGCCACAAGGAGTCCAGGCGCCCTGGCTCATATTCAACTAGTATGAGGGCTCATAGAAGTGAAACAGTGTTGAAGCAATGAAAGCTTCTCCAGCTCAGCTTATCACATCTGAATTCAAGACCTTGTCTACAGGCCAGGCGCAGTGGCTCACGCCTGTAATCCCAACACTTTGGGTGGCCGAGGCGAGTGGATAACCTGAGGTCAGGAGTTTGAGACCAGCCTGGCCAACATGGTGAAACCCCATCCTACTAAAAATACAAAAATTAGCTGGGCTTGGTGATGCGCCCCTGTAATTCCAGCTACCCGGGAGGTTGAGGCAGGAGAATCGCATGAACCCGGGAGACGGAGGTCGCAGTGAGCCGAGATCATGCCACTGTACTCCAGCCTGGGCAACAAGAGCAAAACTCCATCTCAAAAAAAAAAAGACCTTTGTATAAAACTGTCTTCTTTCCCTGTTTTCCCTATCACAGCTAATGGCATCACTTATTCAACCAAGCTACAAACCTGGAAGTCATCTTCAACATCTCTCTATCCTTTATCTTCTGTATCTAATGGGTCGCTGGTTCTATTGCGTCTTGCCTCCTAAATCTCTCAAATCAATGCTCTGCTCTCTGTCTCCCCCTGCTGCTGCCTTAATAAAGATTTTCTCCTCTTGCTGTCTCCTGCTGTATCCCGATGCTCGAACTTCCCTTAGGTACCACCGTTGGGTACCAGTGTGGTGCCTCAGTATGGTGCCTGATTATGATGATGGAAAGTCAATGTGATTGCAAAAATAACAGTGAATCTTTGTTGGACGTTCTATTGTTTCCAAATTTCCTATTACATAAAAATACATAATATCTTTTGCAGACATAATTCCTCCCTTCTTTTTTTTTTTCTTAGATGGAGTTTCGCTCTTGTTGCCCAGGCTGGAGTGCAATGGTGCGATCTCAGCTCACTGCAACCCTCGTCTCCCAGGTTCAAGCGATTCTCCTGCTTCTGCCTCCTGAGTAGCTGGGGTTACAGGCATGCGCCACCACGCCTGGCTAACTTTGTGTTTTTAGTAGAGACAGGGTTTCTCCATGTTGGTCAGAATGGTCTCGAACTCCCGACCTCAGGTGATCCACCCGCCTCAGCCTCCCAAAGTGCTGGGACTACAGGTGTGAGCCACTGCGCCTGGCCCACCTCCCTTCTTTTTAAGAATTTTTTCCTTTGGATAAATACCCAGAAGTGTAATTATTGGTCCAAAAGGTTATTATCTCCATTTGAGTTTGTCTAGAAGCAAACCCTGAGATGGAGATTTGAGCACGTGTCCTACATGGGAGGTGATGCCAGGAAACACTAGTAAGGGAGAGGGGAAGGGAAACGGAAAAGAAGAAAGCCAATGGCATGTTTATTAACAACCAGTTAGCACTGTGGGCAACAGGAGGGCTTCCAGCATGCTGGGAAACTCTCGGGGGCAGTAAAGAACATATTGTCAAAGTTTCCAAACCAAAGGGCAAGGAAACTCAGTTTTAGCCACAAACTCCCCACCTGTCATGGTTTGAAGACTGTTTCTAGAGCTAGTTAGCTCTCTGGCACTCCTACTTTGCCCTGTGTGTAATCTGAGCTTGTTTCCATGGCCAGAAAAAAAATTAAAGCAGAAAATAGCCTCTGGGTGTAGAAGTACGTGCTGAAGGTATTCGGGAAAGGTGCTTAAAGCACCTGCTGCCCTTTTTTTTTCTTTTGAGACAGGGTCTTGCTCTGTCACCTAGGCTGGAGTGCAGTGGTACAATCTCAGCTCACTCTTGGGCTCAAGTAATCCTCCCACCTCAGCCCCCTGAGTAGCTGGAACCACAGGCGTGTGCCACCATGACCAGTTAATTTTTGTATTTTTTGTAGAGAGGGGGTCTTGCTGTGTTGCCCAGGCTGTTCTTGAACTCCTGGACTCAAGTGATCCACCTGCCTTGACCTCCCACAGTGCTGGGACTACAGGTGTGAGCCACTGTGCCCAGCCAGATATTTTTATAGCTTTTGAAATCCACTGTTAAATTGCTGTATGAAAGAATAGAACCAACGTAATGCTATAGGCAGCAATTTAGAACTATATGTTTGCCCACATCCCTATTAACCCTGGTAGTTGCAATTTTCTTAACAGAATGTCAAATGTACTTCACTGTTTTTTTCTTTTGCTTTCTTTTTTAAAATAAAAAAAAGTAATAGAGTCCTACTATATTGCCCAGGCTGGTCTTGAATTCCTGGGCTCAAGCCACACTCCCGCCTTGCCCTCCCCAAGTGCTGGCATTAAAGGCATGAGCCACTGCACTTGGCCTGGTTTCTTTTTATCCACAGCTACTTCCCACTTCTTACTATTTTATGCTTAAGTACATATCAGGCTGTTTCTAAAATGAAATACTATCGTGTTAATAAAAAACACAAAAGAATTGATGTTGTTGCAAAAACATACTTTCTCCCGGGTGAAACAGAGTTCAGACAGTTTTAAGTAACATTTCTTTGGCTAGAAAAATTTACATGAAGTATATTGTATATTCTTGTTATGAGGAGACACATTCAAATCTCTGAATCTTAATGAATTCACAGCCATATGAATCATCATCTCTGAGCACCTTTCCCTTTCTGCTCTGGGGCTTCTCTGATGCTGTAACTTGCAACACCTAAACGAACACACCAGTCATTCAAACATTCTTAACTCAGATGTGCACAGGAGTTAGCACCAGTGGTGTCTCACTCTTCACCGATGTGGATTTCCCCTTTCACACCCCAGGCAGGCAATTATTTGATGTTGTTCTGTTTTGCTTTTGTTTTGTTTTGTTTTGAAACAAGGTCTTGCTCTGTTGCCCAGGCTGGAGGGCAATGGTGTGATCATGGCTCACTGCAGCCTTGACCTTCCGGGCTCAAGTGATCCTCCTGCCTCAGCCTCCTGAGTAGCTGGGACTACAGGTGCATGCCAACATGTCCAGCTAATTTAATACAAGTTTTTTTTGTAGAGATAAGGTCTCACTATGTTGCCCAGGCTGGTCTTGAAGTCATGAACTCAAGGGATCTTCCTGCCACGGCCTCCCAAAGTGCTGGGATTATAGATGTGAGCCACTGCACCGAGCCTCCAGGTGGCCGATTCTCAGCTGCATTTCTTAAGGCTCCTTAGAAAGTCCCAGTGGGGGCCAGGTGTGGTGACTCACGCCTGTAATCCCAGCACTTTGGGAGGTCAAGGCAGGTGGATCAGCTAAGGTCAGGAGTTAGAGGCCAGCTTGACCAACATGGTGAAATCCCGTCTCTACTAAAAATACAAAAATTAGCTGAGTGTGGTGTTGGGCACCTGTAATCCCAGCGACTTAGGAGGCTGAGGCAGGAGAATCACTTGAACCCAGGAGGCGGAGGTTGCAGTGAGCCAAGATCGTGCCATTGCACTCCAGCCTGGGCAACAGATGAGACTCTGTCTTAAAAAAAAAAAGAAAAAAGAAAGAAAGTCGCGGTGTGAACAAGCATCATTTGTGCCTGGCGATGGACATGAAAAGGCTTTCTTATGTTTGCTTTTCCTCCTCACCCGTTCATCCCCCTTCCCTGCACTGCTGCGCTCTAGAAGCACTTTCCCAAATAAAGTCCTTGCATACAAGCCTTGCTCTCAGAGTCTGCTTTCCGGGAACTCAGGCTAAGGTAATTAGTCACAGACATGGGCCTAGGAAGCAGATTCTCAGGATGGGATTTTGGAGCTGGGAAACACAGAGCTAAGAAACACAGGCTGGAGTGAGTGGCATCTGGCAACATCACGATTGCTAAGGATCTCACATTGGTGGCTTGGGATGAGGTGCAGGGGGAAGGTAAAGCACTGGGCTGTGTGGCAGCTCTGGCACCTAAGTGGTATTGGGGCGAGGGGAACTATAACGATTTTGGAGATTCCTGGTCTTTGTTAAATGCTCAGGAAGTCTTGAAAAAAAAAAGTGAAACAGGTTTCCGCCCGCAACTGTCAGCTTGAGGCAGGTGTGGAAGCAAAGGGGCTCCGTAACAACATTCAAGGAGACGCTCATCTTACTCATAGAGTGTGTGGATGAAAGTCAGGCACAGCACTGTGTTATTAGGAAAACAGAGATGAACGCACAGTCACAAGTGGTCTTGTCCTCAAATCATTGACTTGAGAAATACCTGGGTGGAATTAGACCAGCCTGAGAACCTTGCAACCCCAAGTTTTTTGGCTTCCCTGGGCCAGCGGATGCGCACCCCCATTTTTACTAGATTCACAGAAGCCCTCACATGAGAAAGCATCTCAAACAATGCTGTGCTTCTCGAGAGCACCCCCTGCCACCACTTGTGACCTCTATACTGAGAAGCAGGGTCTGATCCCGACACAGCTTGGGCAGGAAACACAGTCCAAACTCCAGGCAGAAATCCTATGTATCCAAAGAATTGTAAGACCTGGCTAATGTGGACCAACGGGAAGAAGAGGAAAATGGGCAATTATAAGGCTTAAGGTGTTGGGCCAAGAAAGAGGCAAATATAAGGATGAGTAGAGGAGGATTTATTGATATAGGAATATACTCCTTGCTTTGGGAGTCCCAGTGAGGGCATCTGAACCCTCTTCTCATCCACTGCTCGGATAGTTTCCTGAAGCTTGGGCAGGATGATGCCCTACAATGAATGAGGTGAGGATGCTTTAGTTTCCTTGGCAGAATACTAGAAGAGCTCAGGGAAATTAGACATTAGAATAGGTTGAGTGTGTGGGATCACAGAACCCACTTCCTGGCTGTGCCCTTGGGGAAAACTCAGAGGAGACTCCCTTCATAAAGTGCAAAGACCTACTGGAGAGGGAGGCCTGACCATCTTTGAGAAGCTTGGTAGGAAGTGTGCTTTGTAGGCCAGAGCCAGCCAGTGGAAGACGCTGCCAATGGATGCCAGGTATCAATGGGCATGATGGGATTCTGAAATCACAGAGGGGAGGCAACAGCAGAAGGGAAATGAAGTTACTGTCATGGGCAGCAAGGCCAGCATGGCAGTTAAGCTGCTGTGACCTGCTAGGATCTGTGGGCTCCGTTCCAGGGGCTGAGATGGGTGAACAACAATTAGGTTGTGACTTGACTTGGACAATTTGGAAAAAAAAAAAAAGAGGTGCTGGGAAGCTGAAGTTTGAAATTAGGCACTGCAATGGAAAATCACAATCCTTCGTTCAATTTCCAAAGCTAGATCTGTCCGTTCACAGATCTAATGCACACTGATTGAAGGGAAGCCTGCCAGTTCTCTGTAATGAAAGACTCTGCGCCACCACTAAAAGTACAGATGAAAAATATTACCCTAGTCCTTCACCAATAGAACCTACAGCCGCCCAGCAGCCCAGTGGTGCCAAGGAAATGGATAGAAAATCCGAGTTGAAACTTCAGATACCGTGGGACCTGAAATCCCATTTTGTTCCTCCAGTTATACTCAGGACTTTTGAAGGGCAGATGATACATGGACTTCTGACCCAAGGATACCCTGCGGTGGGTTCACTGGGTCCAGGAACATAGCCTGTCATTATTTTCTCAGCTCCCACATGTATAATTAGGATAGATAGATACCTAGTAGTTGACAGAAATCTTACAATGATTTCTTGACGTGTAGACATTGGGAGAAGACACAGGGGAGAAGTCCCTGAAAAATCAGAAGCAATGCTAGAAGGAATTGCAGAGATTAGCACCACCAGAAGCAACTTCAGAGGTGGAGGGTGGCGGTCCCCTTCAATTTACCTAAGTGGTGCTTACAAAAATTACATGGATTGTGGCAGATACGGGTGGACTACTGTAACCCTAACTAAATGGAGCCCTGCTGGGCGCGGTGGCTCACACCTGTAATCCCAGCACTTTGGGAGGTTGAGGCGGGCGGATCACCTGAGGTCAGGAGTTTGAGACCAGCCTGGCCATCACGGTGAAACCCCGTCTCTACTAAAAATACAAAAATTAGCTGGGTGTGGTCGTGCGCACCTGTAGTCCCAGCTACTCTGAAGTTTGAGGTAGGAGAATTACTTGAACCTGGGAGACAGAGGTTGCAGTGAGCAGAGATCACACCACTGCACTCCAGCCTGGGTGACAGACTGAGACCCTGTCTCAAAAATAAATAAATGAATGAATAAATAGGCTGGGCGCGGTGGCTCATGCCTGTAACCCCAGCACTTTGGGAGGCCGAGGCGGGTGGATCACGAGGTCAGGAGTTTGAGACCAGCCTGACCAACATAATAAAAACCCATCTCTACTAAAAATACAAAAATTAGCCAGGCACGGTGGTGCACACCTGTAGTCCCAGCTGCTCAGGAGGCTGAGGTAGGAGAATCACTTGAACCTGGGAGGCAGAGGTTGTGGTGAGCCGAGATCAAGCCACTGCACTCCAGCCTGGACAACAGAGCGAGACTCCATCTCAAAAAAAAAATAAATAAATAAATAAATAAAGCCCCAATCATAGGTGGTATGGACTGTAGTATGGACTGAACATTGTGGTATGTGGTATGAACAATCAACATAGTTTCCAAAGCTTGTTGTGTGACGTGGCTACTGAACCATTAATATCATACTTCTCAATATCCGCCTATAAAGAAGATCAAAATAGTTAGTTTTTACTTGGAATTAACAGCATTCATCACACTCACTGTCTTGCCCCAGAACCTCTACTTTCTGTCACAACATAGCCCACCCAGGTCTTGATCTTCTTGGAATCTGCAGAATGTCACATCAGCCCACTGTTTGAGGTTGTCATGTTAACTGGACCTGGTAAGCAGGAAGTCGCAAGTCCTCTGGCTGCCTTGGTAGGAAGTGTGCATCAGAGTGTAGGAGGTACACTGTAAATATTAAGACATCCAGGCCGGGCGCGGTGGCTCACTCCTGTAATCCCAGTACTTTGGGAGGCCAAGGTGGGCAGATCACCTGAGGTCAGGAGTTCGCGACCAGCCTGACCAACATGGAGAAACCCCGTCTCTACTAAAAATATAAAATTAGCCAGGTGTGGTGGTGCATGCGTATAATCTCAGCTACTTGGGAGGCTGAGGCAGGAGAATCGCTTGAACCCGGAAGGCGGAGGTTGTGGTGAGCTGAGATGGCGCCATTGCACTCTAGCCTGGGCAACAAAAGTAAAACTCTGTCTTAAAAAAGGAAAAGAAAAAGAAAAAAGAAATCCATCTAGTTGGGTGTTGTGGTGCACACATGTAATCTCAACTACTCAGGAGGCTGAAGCAGGAGGATCCCTTGAGCCTAGCAAATGGAGGCTGCAGTGTGCCATATTGTACCACTGCCCTCCATCCTGAATGACAGAGTGGGACCCTGTCTTAGAAAAGAAAAGAAGAGAAGAGAAGAGAAGAGAAGAGAAGAGAAGAGAAAAGAAAAGAAGACCGGGCACGGTGGCTCAAGCCTGTAATCCCAGCACTTTGGGAGGCCCAGACGGGTGGATCACGAGGTCGGGAGATCGAGACCATCCTGGCTAACACGGTGAAACCCCGTCTCTACTAAAAAGTACAAAAAACTAGCCGGGTGAGGTGGCGGATGCCTGTGGTCCCAGCTACTCGGGAGGCTGAGGCAGGAGAATGCCGTAAATCTGGGAGGCGGAGCTTGTGGTGAGCTGAGATCTGGCCACTGCACTCCAGCCTGGGCGACAGAGTGAGACTCCGTCTCAAAAAAAAAAAAAAAAAAAAAAAAAAAAGCCGAGCATGAGATTGTGCACCTATAGTCCCAGCCACTTGGGAGGCTGAGGCACGAGGGTTGCTTTAGCCCAGGAGGTCGAGTCTGCAGTGAGCCATGACCATGCCACTGTACACCAGCCTGGGCGAGACTCTATATCTAAAAATTTAAATTTAAATTTAAAAGATGTTGTGATAAGCTAAGGTTAATTTATTATTGTTGTTGTTATTTTGAGACATGATCTCACTCTGGCACTTAGGCTGGAGTGCAGTGGTGCAATCACAGCTTACTGCAGCTTTGACCTCCCCGGTTTAAGATATCCTCCCTCCTCAACCTCCTGAGTGATTGAAGCTACAGGCATGCCCCACCAAGCATAGCTAATTTTTTAGGTTTTTTTTTTTTTTTTAGAGACAGGGTCTCCCTATATCGCCCAGGCTGTGTTGAACTCTTGGCCTCAAGTAATCCTCTTGCCTCAGCCTCCCAAAGTGCTGGGATTATAGGTATAAGCCGCCACACATGGCCTAGGCTTGTGTTTTAGTAGTTTCATTTAAATGTCCTGCTGCAATGTATTTATTCAATCCCCTGTTGTTGGACATTTAGATTGTTTCCAACTTTTCACTATTAGAATAACAGTACAGGGCCGGGTGCTCACGCCTGTAATCCCAGCACTTTGAGAGGCCAAGGTGGGCAGATCACTTGAGACCAGGACTTGGAGACCAGCCTGGCCAAGATGGGGTAACTCCGTCTCTACTAAAAATATAAAAATCAGCCAGGTATGGTGGCACGGGCTTGTAATCCCAGCTACTGGGGAAGTGGGGGCATGAGAATCGCTTGAACCCATGAGGTGGATGTTGCAGTGAGCTGAGATTGCACCACTGCACTCCAGCCTGAGCGACAGGCGAGACTCTGTCTCAAAAAATATACAAAACCACCCCCTCAAAAATAAATAAATAACAGTACAATTAAGAGCATTTGGATACCCGTTGTCCAGTTTCCTTACAGAGACACCGGACCCATCCCCTTCCAATCAGCAGTGCGCTCTGTGTGACTAGGGCAACCGAGTCTGGAAATACAAGTCAGCCTTGAACACCAGGGCCACTCCTGGTATGCAGCATCCTGGACAAATGCACACAGCTTGTTCTAATACAAATGTGTACACAACTTGTTTTTAAAATGTATTGCAACATTCATAGGCCCACATGATATATATAGATTTATTGATAAATTATGATGAATTTAGAATAATAGAGAGATAAGAGGGATTTCTGTATTTTACCATCCAGCCAATGCACATGAAGGTTCTCTGTAGTATCCAGGCACCATCGCTTCTTGCTCTTTTTTGTCAAGTGCCTCTCCCGGCTAAAGTCGTATCTCCAGGAGGAAAAGGTAGCAAAGCTATCAGCACTGCCCATGCTGTGGCTCTCAGGAACTCGTCTGTGCTGGAGCAGTGTCGACCTTCCTGTCTCTGCAGCTGCCTGGGACTTAGACCCCACTGGTGGCGTCCCCACTCATGAGGCTGCAGCGTCGCTTGCTGCCGTGCATGCTGGCTTCTGCTGATGCTCTCAAAGCTGCTTCTGGGCTTCCTTGATGATCACCAATGCCAGTCCTACCGGTAGGATGCAGGAGAATACAAAGGCTGGTGCCTCTTCTGGCCATTGTAAATTCACTACTTGGGATTTCATATCATGAAGGTAGAACAGAATCTTCCATCCATGTCTTTCCTTGAACTCTTTAGCATAATCACTGCAGTCTTAGAAGGTGATCTCTCTCCAGGTTGAGCCCAACCTGCTGTCCACACCCTGCCACCAGTGCAGTGGGGGGTAGCGAGGAGCCCACACCTTCCCAGCAAGCCAGAAACTCATCCTGAAGGACTTGAGCCTGACCAGGTAAAATGAGAGATGGTCACATTGACTGGAGGCAAGAGAGGACACCCACAGGTCCCATTAGCAGTGGATAGCAAAGGTCACCACGTCCGCAGAGGACACAGCACGCGGCCTGCCGAGGGGCCGAAGCAACCCCTTTGGGTGCCAGAGGCAGGGGCATAGGGTATAGGACACTGCGGCCCCCCCCCACTGCCCTCAGGTTCTGTGGCCCATTGGCAGCATTGCACCCAGATGGGCCACGCTGGTCCGCACACATGCCTGTCAGTAACTCAGTGCTCTGAGCTGGCCAGGAACCTGAGGCAATCAAGAGTCACCACAGCCAGTGTGTCGGCGACACTGTGGTGGCCCGGCCACTTGAGATTCAGGGGGAGAGGCAATGTGCCAGTAAGAGCTTGCATGGACTCACTGCCCTCTGGGAACAGAGAGTCTTCCCCACCCTCTTCCCACCCCTCCAGCCCTGGCCAGCGCTTTGGGCTGTGGATCTGCACTCAGGGTGGGAAGCAGAGGGTGAGAGTGTGCTCTGAAGGGAGAAATGGGTACAGAAACCCCGAGAGTCCTGGTCTGGGCCTGGGGTACCCATCCAGTCAGCCAGGCCCAGTGGGGGCTTGGAACATGTTACAAAGATGGCACAAAGCAGGCTTCCGAGGCACAGCACCTGCGTCTAAAGGCTGAGTCCTACCTGCAGCAGTCGCTGAATGGTGACTTTTTCGGTCCATTCACCCTAGCGAGGGGTTGTTCTTATTACCACTGCTGGGGGAGGGAGCGAGGGTAGAAAGTCTTGTGCCTTCCAGCCAGGGGTGCCCCAGCACTCTGTTTAGCCAGACTGTTAGTAAATGTACAGTAGCTTATAGAATAAAGAAAGGGAAGTTCGGGAACACACTGTCCCCATCCACTAAAAATAACTTTGAATGCTTATTTTTTAGTAATACTCTTTTAGCTCTAGATTTGCTTCATAGGCTCTTGAATCCTTGACTCTCTCCAGCTAAGCTCTGACACTAACTTTTAAAATGCTATTCTAAGGAAGGCTAATGTTTTTACAAGGTTTGCCAAAATAGATAGGGATGACTTTTTAAAATAACAGTTCCAGGAAATATGTAATGACTTTTTTTAAACAAAGGATTCAGAATCTGGGTTGTGGAAAATGCTGTATTGATGCTTCCTACAACATTTTTGGGAATGTTTTAAAATGAAAGTAATGATTTAATTAACAAAAATATGTGGCTTAAGGGACTGCTTGTGGGGGGCTTGGGATTGTTTAAAGCGAATTTTTCGGCTGAGCGCGGTGGCTCACGCCTGTAATCCTAGCACTTTGGGAGGCCGAGACGGGCGGATCACCTGAGGTCAGGAGTTCGAGACCAGCCTGATCAATATGGTGAAACCCTGTCTCTACTAAAAATACAAATATTAGCCAGGCATGGCGGCAGGTGCTTGTAGTCCCAGATATTCAGGAGGCTGAGACTCGGAGGTGGAGGTTGCAGGGAGCTGAGATCGTGCCACTGTGCTCCAACCTGGGCGACAGAGCGAGATTCTGTCTCAAAAAATAAAATAAAATAAATAAATAAACCTAATTTTTTAAATCTTTTACAAGTGGGAAAGAAATTTTCCATACATTATGAGAGTGAACAGTAATTGTTTCTTCGTTACATGGATTTTTAAAATCGCTCAAATTTTAAGTCTTTACCCATCCTGGGTTTTTAGACTCTAGGATCAGCTTTCTTTTTTTTTTTTTTTTTTTTTTTTTTTTTTGAGACGGAGTCTCGCTCTGTCACCCAGGCTGGAGTGCAGTGGCCGGATCTCAGCTCACTGCAAGCTCCGCCTCCCGGGTTCACGCCATTCTCCTGCCTCAGCCTCCCGAGTAGCTGGGACTACAGGCGCCGCCACCTCGCCCGGCTAAGTTTTTGTATTTTTAGTAGAGACGGGGTTTCACTGTGTTAGCCGGGACGGTCTCGATCTCCTGACCTCGTGATCCGCCCGTCTCGGCCTCCCAAAGTGCTGGGATTACAGGCTTGAGCCACCGCGCCTGGCCGGATCAGCTTTCAAATGAAAACTTTATGCAAGCAGGTTTGCCTTTCTAATGTTTTTCCAAGGAAGAAAAAAGAGGACACAGGAAGGAAGGAAGGAAGGAAGGAAGGAAGGAAGGAAGGAAGGAAGGAAGGAAGGAAGGAGGGAGGGAGGGAGGGAGGGAGGGAGGGAGGGAGGGAAGGAAGGAGGAAGGGAGGGAAGTAAAGAAGAAGAGATGAAGGGAGAGAAAGAAAATATAAGCTTCTGGATTCATAATTACAGACCCTAGCTAACCATATCCACTTTATGTCTGTGTTTAAAGGACAGGACAAACAGACGACGCTTTCAGCATGAATTCTCCGTGACACCGCCTTGCCAAGACTACTTGTATGTTACTCTCTGCTTTACATGGCTAGGTTGTTTGAGGGCAGGAGTTGGTGAGAATTAGTTTGGAAAACTGACTTCTCTCATTCAGACACAGCTTTTCTGGAGCAGAGTTTTTCAGAACATTTACTGGCAGCATAACATAGATGATGTCACAGAAGTAATTCCTGCACTGCCGAACTGCTTACTTCCCCTGTTAAACGCTGCCCTGACGTCAGCGGCCCACGCCAGGAAGACTGCCAGAGCTGTGCTGCATTCACAGAGACTCCTCACCACCCCCAGGAACGCCACTTTTCAGTAACATTAATTTCAAATTATAAGTTATATTGTTCTAATCAAGACTTGATTTACTTGAGATTTGAAATTTTAACTAAAACTTTTAGAAGTTAATTCATTTCAAATGATAGAGCCTGATCTCATGACACCAATGTCATCTATAGTAGGGCTGGGAAAAGACATGCAGTTGTGGTTTTCATATGTTTGTTTGCCACATGCAACATATAAAAAGCAAGGTGGTACTGAAAAATACAGAAGAATCAAGAATGTTAGCATTTTTTAGGAATGCATATTCCCTGCCCTCAGAAAGATGTTTTAAAAAGGTATATAATTCCTTTTTATTTCTTTTTTGTTGTTGTTGTTTTGAGACAGAGTCTCACTCTGTCGCCCAGGCTGGAGTGCAGTGGCGTGATCTTGGCTCACTGCAAGACTCCCGGGTAGCTGGGACCACAGGGACTTGCCACCACACCTGGCTAAATTATTGTATTTTTAGTAGAGACGGAGTTTCACTGTGTTAGCTAGGATGGTCTGGATCTCCTGACCTTGTGATCCGCCCACCTAGGCCTCCTAAAGTGCTGGGATTACAGGTGTGAGCCACCGTGCCCGGCTACTTCCTTTATATTTCTAGTCCTAATTTTCAACATGTTTTGGATATAAAATGGCATTTTGTTATACCTTAAAGGTCTTTTTATAGTTCTGTTATTCTAAGAATTCATAGCTCTCATCAAAGGAGAGAATTGGACACAGGACTTTAGTGGCCAAGAAAGCCCTTCGCTATTAACACTCTTATTCACGTTATATTGCAGTACTGTGTGGGGATGAGTGAATATCTGGACTTAGAAGGTACTCTGCTATTTTAAGGATGAGGAGCACCAGTTCATTTTCAGTAAATCTACTGTCAGAAATCATTCTGTTCACATCACTATCAAACATAAATCCAGACAGGCGCGGTGGCTCACGCCTGTAATCTCAGCACTTTGGGACCCCGTCGCAGGTGGATCACAGGGTCAGGAGATCGAGACCATCCTGGCTAACACGGTGAAACCTCGTCTCTACTAAAAATACAAAAAATTAGCCAGGCGTGGTGGCATGCCGCCTGTAGTTCCAGTTACTCAGGAGGCTGAGGCAGGAGAATAGCTTGAATCTAGGAGGCAGAGGTTGCAGTGAGCCATCTGGCCACTGCACTCCAGCAGCCTGGGCAACAGAGCAAGACTCCATGTCAAAAAAAAAAAAAAGAAGAAGAAGAAAAGAAAAAGTCCCAGACACGAGTGCCTTCTGTTTTATCGGTTTTTTGTTTGTTTGTTTGTTTGTTTGTTGAGACTGAGTCTCCCACTGTCACTCAGGCTGGCGTGCAGTGGTACAATCTTGGCTCACTGAAACCTCTGCCTCCCGGGTTCAAGCGATTCTCCTGCCTCAGCCTCCCGAGTAACTGGGATTACAGGCGCCCGCCACCACGCCTGGCTAATTTTTGTATTTTTAGTAGAGATGGCGTTTCGCTATGTTGGCCAGGCTGGTCTCGAACTCCTGACCTCAAGTGATTCGCCTGCTTCGGCCTCCCAAAGTGCTGGGATTACAGGCGAGAGCCACCACACCCGGCCAATACTATTTTTTAATTCTAGCTAATATGTACAAATTTTATTGATCTAGATGTACTTTAGAATAAATTTTAAAAGTCCATCAAAATCTTATTGGTCGAAACTCTTTTAAACATATAGATTAATTTGGGGGAAATTGCCTTTACAGTATTTAATCTTCCTTTCCATTTGTTCCAATCATCTGTGCAGAGTGCAGGGCTTATAGAACTCTCCTCACATGAATTCTACAGAATTTTTCTTAATAATAACAGCCAATACGAATTGGACTCTTATTATATCAGAAACTGTTTCAAGTACTTGAAGTGTATTAACATTTTAATCCACAACCTTATAGATAGTTGCATCGATTAATATTATTCCTACATAGGAGCCGGCTTCTTGGCGGACGGGGAGGCCCAGCGTCCCCAGGCGAACGGGCTGCAGGTTGGGGGAGGCCGGGTGCGGCCCCGCGAGTGGGCGGGGGCGGGAGCGGGCCCGCGCTGCGCTCCTGCCTGGTCTACTCGCCTCGCAGGCTGCAGGCGCGGCGTGGCTCGCCCCCGGGGACTTGCCAGCCGCGAGTGGGGCCCAACTAGCTCTTCACCACGCTCCACTGCATCGGCACGGGCTGGTTCTGGGAGGGGCGCAAGGGCACCGATCCCCGCGCCAAGGAGGTGACGGCCGTTAGGGCAGTGGACCCGGAGGAGGCCGAGGACGCCCACAGGAGACCCCTGCGCTCAGCTGCGCTGCAGCCCCCAGTCCACGCTGCTCCTGCCGCCCGCTGTGGGTTTCCCGAGGAGGGCCAGAGCGGCGGCAGCGCGCAAGACTTGCAGAACTCGGTGCCCCCGGAGGAGACCTGCCCGCCACCGCCCTGGGGAGGTCCCAGAGGGCCTCTGCCGTCTGCACTCCCAACGCAAGAAACTCCCGCGACGCGAAGCCGCCAGCGTGCTGCCTCAGAGCAGGGCGACGCGGAGCCGGCGGACCCCGGGGTGGCGGGGCAGCCCACAGACGCGCAGGCCGACTGGAGCAGCTCTTGCAGCCCCTCCTGGAGGGCGTCGGAGGTCGCCGGCCGCGGCCTGCGGCTTCCAGACAGGCTTCTGGCGCCTGGGGATCGCGGCCATCGGACTGGCCAAGGAGGAGCCCTCGCCCTCCGACCTGCCCACGCGCGCGCCCCGTGCCTGATCTCCAAGAACAGCCCGTCCGCGCCGGAGGACCGCGGCAAGCCCTTGGAGGAGCCGGCAGGCCTGGCCAGACCGGGACCCGCGTCCCGCCACCTATCGAGGAGCTCCGGTAGCGCAAGGCGACCGCGCGCTCCGCCGACACCCTTTCTTCCGGGGTTCACGGGCGCCGCCGACGCTGGAAGTCCCAGGGGCACCGCGAGGAGCGCAGCTCCCAGGATCCCGACATCGTCAGTGCGCAGAGCACGCGGTCAGGCCTCCCCCTACCCCGGCATCCCTCACAAACCGGCGGAGTCCACGCAGCGAGCTGCGCGGGAGGCCCGGTGTTCGTCCACGCCGGGCGGCTGGCCTTCCGGGAGCGCAGACAAAAGTGCAGGCAGAGCTGCGGCCACGAGGCCCGCCTCGGAGCTCCACGAGCTGGCGCTGCACACGGCGGAATCCCCGCGACGTGGGCCCGCGCAGCCGGGGACAGAGGGAGTCTGAGCTCCGTGACAGCGGTGCTGACCTGGAGGTGCCTCGTGCGCGTTGGGCCTGCAGGCCTCGTCTCCTCCCACCCCTGCGCTGCGCTGCGCTGCACGCGGGGACGCGGGGCCCTGCGACCAGCTCCCCTCCCCTCCCGGCCCCGCTGCAGCCACACCAGGCAGCGGAGCCCGACCCGTCTGCGGACCCGCTCGGCCCGGTGACTGCTCAGACCAAGGAGCACAGCAACCATTGGGCAGCTCTGCCTCCTCCTTCCACGGGTCGTTGGGGAGGCGACAGGGCAGCCCCCAGAGGAGCGCCCTGGCCGGGCCTTCTTCCCCTGCCCCGGGCCGCGGTGCTCTCCGCCCGTGGTGGCCATAGATTTGCCTTGTGGTGTTGGCTCAGGAGCTGTGTCTGCTCATAAGTACTTGTGTCACCCAGAATGTTTTGTTTTTTAAGAAAATTGGTCTTTTCAGTTGGGTGCTGAATGGTTTTCCAAATCATGTCTCGGATTATAACAGAGAACATGGCGGCCCAGAGGGAAGAGACACAGATGCTGTCATCTAGAGCAAGTGGGATGAGATTGTTGATAACTTTGATGATACGAACGTAAAGGAGTCTCTTCTTCGGGGCATCTATGCTTATGGTTTTGAGAAGCCTTCAGCCCTTCGACAGAGAGCTAGTATTTTCTTTTTTTTTTTTTTTTGAGACGGAGTCTCGGTCTGTCGCCCAGGCTGGAGTGCAGTGGCCGGATCTCAGCTCACTGCAAGCTCCACCTCCCGGGTTCCCGCCATTCTCCTGCCTCAGCCTCCCGAGTAGCTGGGACTACAGGCGCCCACCACCTCGCCCGGCTAATTTTTTGTGTTTTTTTTAGTAGAGACGGGGTTTCGCCGTGTTAGCCGGGATGGTCTCAATATCCTGACCTTGTGATCCGCCCGTCTCGGCCTCCCGAAGTGCTGGGATTACAGGCTTGAGCCACCGCGCCCGGCCGAGAGCTAGTATTTTCTGCATTAAAGATCCAAAAAGTAATTCCGGCACCGACTACATGGGAGCCTGCACTGTCTTGCTTGCACTGGTGGAACAAATGTTCGAAATGAAAGGCAGAAACTGCAGGCTGAAGCATCACATACTGTTGTTGGTACACCAGGGAGAGTGTTTGCTTTGTTAAACAGAAGATATTTTCTCCAAAATGGATCAAAACCTGTGTTTTGGATGAAGCAGATGAAATGTTGAACCAAGGATTTAAGAATCAAATCAATGAGATTTTCCAAAAATTAAATACAAGTATTCAGGTTGTGTTGCTTTCTGCCACAGTGCCAACTGATATGGTGGAAGTGACCAAAAAATTCATGAGAGATCCAATTTGAATTCTGGTGAAAAAGGAAGAATTTAACCTTGAAGGAATCTGTTTTATATTAATCTTGAGAGAGAGTAATGGAAGTTGGAGACACTCTGTGACTTGTATGAGACACTGACCATTACACGGGCTGTTATTTTTCTCAATACAAAGCAGACTGTCAACTGGCTGACTGAGCAAATGCATGCCACAGACCTCACAGTTTCTGCTCTGCGTGGCGACATGGACGAGAAGGAGAGAGATGTCATCATGAAGGAATTCCAATCAGGGTTCTGATCACTACTGATTTGTTGGCTTTTGGGATTGATGTGCAATAAGTGTCTTTGGTTATAAACTATGATCCATCTACCAATTGTGAAAACATTTGCAGAACTGGCAGAGGTGGTTGATTTAGGAAGAAAGGTGTGGCTACAAACTTTGTTACTGAAGAAGACAAGAGGATTCTTGGTGACACGGACACTTTCCGTACAGTACTACAGTGGAGGAAATGCCCATGAATGTGGCTGGCCTTATTTAATTCCTGGCATGAGACAGTTTTGGATGCAGGGCTCAATGTTGTTGAATGGGTGATCACAACCTGCATTATGCCTCTTTCTCTGGGAATATTTGAATCTTGTCTCAATACTCATAATGGACCAGAAATACAGATTTTGATAGCAAAGTGGCATTAGTCATGAGGTCTTGTGAGGAAAGTCACTGGCTTTATCCTCTTTAGATGGGTATAAAAGATGGGGTCTGTAAAATCTTTCTTCTTTAGAAATTTATTTCACAGTTCTGTAGAAATGGTTGTATTCAATTTCTCTATCATTTAATAATATACTTGTGGACTAAAAGATACAAGTGCTGTATAAAATCAGCTAACTATGTTACATGACCATATCTGTCTTTACTGCATTTGTCATTAGCCTGAGTAGAAAGGCCTTTCAAATTGTTTTTTAAGAAAGCATTTGGGCCGGGCGCGGTGGCTCAAGCCTGTAATCCCAGCACTTTGGTAGGCCGAGACGGGCGGATCACGAGGTCAGGAGTTCGAGACCATCCTGGCTAACACGGTGAAACCCCGTCTCTACTAAAAAATACAAAAAACTAGCCGGGCGAGGTGGCGGGCACCTGTAGTCCCGGCTACTCGGGAGGCTGAGGCAGGAGAATGGCGTAAAAACCCGGGAGGCAGAGCTTGCAGTGAGCTGAGATCCGGCCACTGCACTCCAGCCTGGGCGACACAGCGAGACTCCGTCTCAAAAAAAAAAAAAAAAAAAAAAAAAAAGCATTTGAATGCATTTTGTTTGGTATTGTGTTTTTTATTTTTTTGTTGTGAGACCGTGTCCCACTCTGTCACCCAGGCTGGAGTGCAGTGGTGCCATCTTGGCTCACTGCAGCGTCGACCTCTTGGACTCAAGTGATCCTTCCACCTCAGCCTCCCCAGTAGCTGGGACTACAGGCACTGGCCACCACACATGGCTAATTTTTGCATATATTGTAGATACAGGGTTTCACCATGTTTCCCAGGCTGGTCTTGAACTCCTGGACTCAAGGAGTCTGCCCACCTTGGCCTCCCAAAGTGCTGGGATTACAGGTGTGATTACTGGCACCCAGCCTTTGGTATTGTATTTATTCAATAAAGTATTTAATTAGTGCTAAAAGAAAAAAAAGACAATTGAATTTGTTTCCTTACATATTCTTAGGTTAAGATGTTTTCATAAAACATTGAGAGGCCTCTGCCAACTTCAATGAAGACTTGACTTGGAAAAAAAAAAATACACACACACACACACACACACACACATAATTCCTATATAATTTATATTTTTGTTGCCATGTTGAGTAGGATGATTCCCGTTTGCATTTTCTAGTTGAATAATGCTGATATAGGAAAGCTATTGATTTTTGTAAATGTGTTTTGTAACTGGTGCATATCTCTTTTTTGTTTTAACAAGTTGAAGAATCCTGGGCAACATGGCAAGATCCCACCTCTACAGGAAATTTAAAAAATTAGCCAGGCACAGTGGCATGGAGTGAAGTCCCAACTACTCCAGAGGCTCAGTGGGAAGATTGATTGAACCCAGGAGTTTGAGGTTGTACTGAGCTATGATAGCACCACTGAGCTCCAGCTTGGGTAATAGAGCAAGACCCTGTCTCAAGAAAGAAACAAACAAAAAACAACAAATAAGTTAAAGAAAGTACCAGCCTGTAATCCAGCACTTTGGGAGGCCGAGGTGGGCGGATCACAAGATCAGGAGATCAAGACTATTATGGTTAACACAGTGAAACACTGTCTCTACTAAAATTACAAAAAAATTAGCCGGGTGTGGTGGCAGGCGCCTGTAGTCCCAGCTGCTCGGGAGGCTGAGGCAGGAGAACGGCGTGAACCTGGGAGGCGGAGCTTGCACTGAGCTGAGATCCGGCCACTGCACTCCAGCCTGGGCGACAGAGTGAGACTCCGTCTCAAAAAAAATAAATAAATAAATAAAATAAAAGACTGTAATTAGGCTTTGATAGTCTAAGACAAAGAGAAGTGAGGAAGACCCAACGTGGGTGAATTTCTGCAGTGCTGTGTTCTTAAAACCTGGGTTTTAGCGTGCACGTCTTCCTCTCTATAATTTCACTATAGTTTGAGATAAGGAGGTGCGATGTTGTTGTCTGAAGGTGGCTTCTGAGTCCATGAGTCTGTGAATTTCTTATCTGAGTCTCAAAAAGCTTTAAATTCTCAGTGTGTTGAGAAAAAAACTCAAAAGAAAATTATATGGATCACTCCCCAGACTCAAAAGTATTAATATTTGCCTTTTCTTTTTCTTTTATTTTTGTCCAAGATGGAGTCTTGCTCTGCGCCCAGCCTGGAGGGCAGTGGCACAATCTTGGCTCACTGCAACTTCTGCCTCCTGGGTTCAAGCAATTCTCCTGCCTCAGCCTCCTGAGTAGCTGGGATTACAGGCGTGTGCCACCACGCCCAGCTAATTTTTGTATTTTTAGTAGAGACGGGGTATTTTTAGTAAAGACCATGTTGGCCAGGCTGGTCTCGAACTCCTAACCTCAGGTGACCCACCCACCTAGGCCTCCCAAAGTGCTGGGATTACAGGCGTGAGCCACTGCGCCCAGCCTGCCTTTTCTTTTAAAGTCTGTTTTAAGTTGTGCTAAGGCTTTATTTCAAGGTGTCTCATAAATGCTACCTTTCTCCTTAATATTTTCACTTTGTTTTGTTTGTTTGTTTTTTGAGACGGAGTCTCGCTCTGTGGCCCAGGCTAGAATGCAGTGGCCGGATCTCAGCTCACTGCAAGCTCCGCCTCCCGGGTTTACGCCATTCTCCTGCCTCAGCCTCCTGAGTAGCTAGGAGTATAGGCGCCCGCCACCTCGCCCGGCTAGTTTTTTGTATTTTTTAGTAGAGACGGGGTTTCACCGTGTTAGCCAGGATGGTCTCGATCTCCTGATCTCGTGATCCGCCCGTCTCAGCCTCCCAAAGTGCTGGGATTACAGGCTTGAGCCACCATGCCCGGCCAATATTTTCACTTTGTTAGCTACACTAGAATTAACTCAGACCTGTTAGCAATGAGACTATCATGTTCTTCCATTCTCCTGAAGTTGCCCATTCTCAGGCAGAGATTGTGACAATGTTATGAGGTGGTGCCATTTCTGGTTTCATTTGTTTGTTTGTTTTGTTTTTTATGAGACAGAGCCTTGCTCTGTCACCCAGGCTGAAGTGCAGTGATGCGATCTTGGCTCACTGCAATCTCCACCTCCTAGGTTCAAGCGATTCTCTTGCCTCAGCCTCCCTAGTAACTGGGGATACAGGCATACACCACCACGACCGGCTAATTTTTGTAATTTTAGTAGAGATGGGTTTCACTATATTGGCCAGGCTGGTCTTGAACTTCTGACCTTAAGTGATGCACCTGCCTCAGCCTCCCAAAGTGTTGGGATTACAGGCGTGAGCCACTGCACCCAGCCCATTTCTGGTACCTAAAGCTTTTGTGTTTCTTTCTCTCTCCTCCTAGTCTAACACTTTTAGAAATTTTATCATTTTTTTTTTCTTATAATGAAATACTGAACTCCAGCTTTTCATAACATGCCAGGCGTGTAACCAAAAAGGTGCTTTCTCCTTCTGCTTGGAAATTATAACCTTTCTTTCTTTAGGACAACTCTGTCTCACAGGCTTATGTTTATGATCTACAAATCTTTATGGTAGTCTCAACTCAGAGTTGCCCTTAAAATAGGGTCTACCAGCCATGTAAGTTATTTGAGTTCACGTAGACACACAGGAAAGGTTGATTGTACTGAGCTCAGGCAGGTCCATTTGTTGAACTGAAAGCCTGAATCTAGCCAGTGATATTTCCACCCCAATTCTGTTGAGAATTAGTTAATAACCTTCAGCTTGGTATAATGCTTGTAAAATTTATTAGATTTGAATAAATAAATTGGAGAGAACCCTGACTTGGAAATTCACACATACATATATGCTACTATGGGAGAGAAAGGTACAATGAACTGTGAGTTTGTAAAATGTCACATTAAAGAATCATTATTTTGGCCGGGCGCGGTGGCTCAAGCCTGTAATCCCAGCACTTTGGGAGGCCGAGACGGGCGGATCACGAGGTCAGGAGATCGAGACCGTCCTGGTTAACACGGTGAAACCCCGTCTCTACTAAAAAATACAAAAAACTAGCCGGGCGAGGTGGTGGGCGCCTGTAGTCCCAGCTACTCGGGAGGCTGAGGCAGGAGAATGGCGTGAACCCGGGAGGCGGAGCTTGCAGTGAGCTGAGATCCGGCCACTGCACTCCAGCCTGGGTGACAGAGCGAGACTCCATCTCAAAAAAAAAAAAAAAAAAAAAGAATCATTATTTTAAAACTTTAGTGACTTTAGGCCGGGCGCGGTGGCTCAAGCCTGTAATCCCAGCACTTTGGGAGGCCGAGACGGGCGGATCACGAGGTCAGGAGATCGAGACCATCCTGGCTAACACGGTGAAACCCCGTCTCTACTAAAAATACAAAAAACTAGCCGGGCGAGGTGGCGGGCGCCTGTAGTCCCAGCTACTCAGGAGGCTGTGGCAGGAGAATGGCGTAAACCTGGGAGGTGGAGCTTGCAGTGAGCTGAGATCCGGCCACTGCACTCCAACCTGGGCGACAGAGTGAGACTCCGTCTCAAAAAAAAAAAAAAAAAAAAAAAAAACTTTAGTGACTTTAATAAAAGCTGCTAAAAAATAAACTGAAGCTGGATCAAGGATTTAAATCTAAGACCTGAAACTATAAAACTTCTGAAAGATAACGTCAGAAAAACCCTTCTAGACGTTGACTTAGGCAAAGATTTCATGACCAAGAACCCAAAAGCAAACGCAATAAAAGCAAAGATAAATTGCTGGGACTTAATTAAACTAAAGAGCTTTTGCACAGCAAAAGGAACAGTCAGCAGAGTAAACAGGCAATCCACAGAGTGGGAGAAAATCTTCACAAGCTATACATTTGCAAAGGACTATTATCCAGAATCTATAAAGAACTCAAACAAATTAGCAAGAAAAAAAAATCCCATCAAAAAGTGGGCTAAAGGACATGCATAGACAATTCTCAAAAGGAGATATACAAATGGCCAACAAACATGTGAAAAAATGCTTAACATCACTAATTATCAGGGAAATGCAAATCAAAACCACAATGCGATACCACAATCCTGCAAGAATGGCCATAACAATTGAAAAATAATAGATGTTGGTGTGGATGCGGTGAACGGGGAACACTTCTACACTGCTGGCAGGAATGTAAACTAGTACAGCCACTATGGAAAACAGTGTGGAGATTCCTTAAAGAATTAAAAGTGGAACTATCACCATTTGATCCAGCAATCCCACCACTGGGTATCTATCAGAGGAAAAGAGTCATTATACAAAAAATGTATTTCCACATGCATGTTTAGAGCAGTGCACAATTCACAATTGCAAAAATATGGAACCAAACCAAATGCCCATCAATCAACAAGTGGATAAAGAACTGTGATACACACACACACACACACACACACACACACACACACACACACACACTAGAATACTACTCAGTCATAAAAAGGAATGAATTAATGGCATTTGCAGCAACCTGGATGAGACTTGGAGGCTGTTATTCTAAGTGAAGTAACTCAGGAATGGAAAACCAAACATCATATGTTCTCACGAATAAGTGGGAGCTAAGCTATGAGGATGCAAAGGCGCAAGAATAATGCAATGGACTTTGGGGGCTCGGGGGAAAGGGTGGGAAGGGGATGAGGGATAAAACACTACAAATTAGACCAGGTGCGGTGGCTCATGCCTGTAATCCCAGCACTTTGGAAGGCTGAGGTGGGTGAATCACCTGAAATCAGGAGTTCAAGACCAGCCTGCCCAACATGGTGAAACTCCATCTCTACTAAAAATACAAAAATTAGCCAGGTGTGGTAGAAAGCACCTGTAATCCCAGCTACTTGGCAGGCTGAGGCAGGAGGATCGCTTGAACCTGGGAGACGGAGGTTGCAGTGAGCCGAGATAGTGCCACTGCACTCCAGCCTGGGTGACAGAGCCAGACTCAGTAAAAAATAAACAAACCCAACCTACAAATTGGGTGCAGTGTATACTGCTCGGATGATAGGTGCACCCAAATCTCACAAATCACCCCTAAAGAACATATTCATGTAACCAGACACCACCTGTTTCCCAGTAACCTATGGAAATAAAAATTTAAAAATAAACAAATAAAAGCTGCTAAAACCACGCAGCCTCCTTCACAGTGAAAAAGGTGTTGTGTTTTCCACGCCCATTTGCAAACTTTGTGCCAAACTAAATGTTAACAAGAACTTTAAAGAAAAGTTTCACCTCCAAACCGCCGTGCTCTGAAAGTGCAAAAACAGCAAAAAGTCAAACACAAACAAGCCTAAAGCTTTGTGAGGTCAGAAGAAACCATAGGTCATAGAAAAATACACTTTCCCTTTCACGCTCTCGGTGTCATACTTGGGGGCTGTCATGAGAGCGAGGGTGTCTGGGCTTAATACAGTCACCGTGCAGCACCTAAGCCATGATACCTCAGCCATCTGCGGGGAGCACGAGGAGGACGCTGAACAGGGATGGAGTGTGCACATCACTGAGAGCGTTTTTATGTTGACTTTCCTCTCTGCATCAGCACCAGAACGTCTTCCTGTTAGCTTCAGTGGTCTCTGTGTTGTCAAGGAAAATGACCCATAGTAACTGTCTACTCATCAGCTTTGCCTGAGTCACACTTATAAGGCTCTTGATGTGTAACAGGTTTATTAGTTTCCAAGCAGGCAGCATTGATTGGTAAAGGAGGAAATGACTCCATTTATACTATCAAGCAGCCTCTCTTACAGTAATCTTTTAGGCATTTCAACAGCAAAGTAGGCAGGCGTTTACCAAAAAAGCTTTCATAAGCACATCAAAGTTCATGTTTTAGCTGCTTAAGAAAAAAAATTAACTATGGGACATTTCCATAAACAATAGAGCAGGCACAGTGGCTCATGCCTGTAATCCCAGCGCTTTGGGGGGCCGAGGCAGGTAGATCGTCTGAGGTCAGGAGTTCTAGGCCAGCCTGGCCAACATGGTGAAACTCTGTCTCTACCAAAAATACAAAACATTAGCTGGGCGTGGTGGTCCTCGCCTGTAATCCCAGCTACCTGGGAGCTGAGGCATGAGAATCACTTGAACTCGGGAGGTGGAGGTTGCAGTGAGCTGAGATCACACCACTGCACTCCACCCTAGGCAACAAAGTGAGACTCCATCTCATAAATAAATAAGTAAATAAATAAATAAATAAATATTTTGTCTTAATTACTAATTTGTAGAAGTCAATGTATCATTCAAGGCAATGAAGTTTAACATAATGTTCAAGAGCTCAAGATCATATACAAAGACCTGACCTCAAATTCCCCTCAAATGAAAAACAGTATGCCAGTAAGCTTGGTAAATAATTCATGGAAAAAAAAATACATTTCTAGAAAATGAATTTTTTAAAAATTTTATTCATTAGATTGCACTGTTTATAATAGCAACAAATTGGATGCCAAGCAGTAGAAGACTGGTTAAAATACTGGCACATAGTAAATGCTCACTAAACACTTACTGAATGAATACATGGATGATAATAGTTTCCATTGCTTCCAAAGCTCCCTTGCTTCCCTCCTATTCTCCAGGTTCCTGCTGATTCTGTGAGCCCCAAAAACTCTCCAATAAATCTTGTCTCTGTTTATGATTGCAACCCAAAAAAGCTGATGGATATATAATATTAAATGCGGTAAAAAAAATCACTTTATACCAATTCCATTCTACAAACAGTATTACATTTCAGTTCAGTATAATTATAAAGGTATAGCTTTAGAATTAGTTTGGTTGTTTCCTGATATACCAAATCCCACTTCAACCCTTAAGAAGTTTAAAAATAAAGTGAGCTGTCATCACTTGACATATGTATCAGAATGGAACACTGGTAATTAGGAGGACTTCTCGGAGATCATAGGCTCCAATGGAGAGAAATGTCCCAGATAATCACAAGGTGAAAAAAGGCACACCAGTGACAATTATGAAGACGCACAGGTTGGTGGCAGGCATACTGATTTAGTCGCAAGTAGAATCGGCCAAGTAGGACAGTGAAGAAGGATACTGAAGGATATTGAAAGGATACTGAAAAACAGGGTCAAGGAAAGCAGAAGGCACTCTTTACTGGAGGACTTAACACAAAATAGGTAGCAGGGAAACCCAAGATTATCCTAATTCAAAATACGGGACCTGAAGGAGAGAACTAGTAGGGGAAAGCAGTTCTATGCTGTAACTTTATACTCCGCAAGTACTGCCATCCAAACGACCTGCATTTGGGCTGGGTTCCGTGACTCACACCTGTAGTCTCAGCGCTTTGGGAGGCCAAGCGGAAGAATCATTTGAAGCCAGGAGTTCGAGACCAGCTTGGGTAACAAAGTGAGAGCCCGTCTGTGCAAAATAAAAAGTTAGCTGGGGCCAGGCGCGGTGGCTCACACCTGTAATCCCAGCACTTTGGGAGACCGACGTGGGTGGATCATCTGAGGTCAGGAGTTCGAGACCATCCTGGCCAACATGGTGAAACTCCATCTCTACTAAGAATATAAAAATTAGCCGGGCGTGGTGGTGGGGCCTGTAGTCCCAGCTACTCGGGAGGCCAAGACAGGAGAATCACTTGAAGCTTGAACCCGGGAGGCAGAGGCTGCAGTGAGCTGAGATTGTGCCATTGCACTCCAGCCTGGGTGACAGAGCGAGACTCCATCTCCAAAAAATAAAAAGGTAACTGGACGTGGGGGTGTGCACCTGTAGGCCTAGCTACTTGGCGGGTTGAGGCAGGAGGATAGCTTGAGCCCAGGAGCTGGAGGCTGCCGTGAGCTGTGATCATACCACTGCACTCTAGCCTGGGCAACAGAGTAAGACTCTGTGTCTAAAACAAACAAACAAACAAACTGTATTTAATCTTCAAAGTAACCTTATGAGGAAGGTATTATTATCCCCAATTTAAAAGTGGGAGACCCAGACATTAAAGGTATGTATTTGTCTCAGCATGGGAGGCTCAGAGAGCAGACACTGAGGCAAAGGCTCATGTGCTGTATGTTATCAAGGAGACGAAGCCCAGGGAGCAGGAGTAACAACCAAGGGAAATGAAAAAGGGAAGGAGGAGGAGTCCATTGGAGAGCATGGTGTGGGGGTCAGCCACCCTGGATCCCACTGCACAGAAGCTTACCCCACAGGGAGTTCATGCCCCACGTGCCTGGCCTGTGCATGCATGGGCGCTGAGAGGGCTACGACCATGCACCCCTGGCCTCATTGTCTACTGAGAACTCTGGGCAGAGGGCACTACGGGCAGGCAGGGTGGCGTGAGGTTACCTCTGCGTGAAGTCAGCTGGAGCCTTGCAGGGCTGATCACTGCAGAGGCAGCTGCATCTACAGAAGACCTAAGTGGTACCCAAGAGGTGCTAGACACCATGCTGTTCAGCAGGTCTGGGATTTGTTCTGAGTCTTCTAGTACATCTGGATAAGGGATGAAGGGATAAAGGTAAAGGAAGTGGTGGTTGAGTTAAATTCCAGGCTGTAGACAGTCTGAGAGTCATGCAGTTTAGGAGAATCCCAAGAATGTTCTTAGTATGACACAGGACTTTCCACAGTCTTATGGTTTGTGCTTCACAGGTAGACACTATATAAACTGTTCACGTACATGAGCACGATTTAAAACTTTAGGATACAAGAATGTATGAGTTGGCTTTCATTCATTTATGATTTGAACAAATATATTTGCATTTGCCAAAATGTATTAGTCCCTTATTCTACCTTGACAAAACCATGATCCGGGTACAATGAGGCATGAGAAACCTTGTTGGCAATTGCCTTCGTGCTGTCCAGAGGCAGAACATCGTTTCTAGGTGGGAGCTCCTGATTCCAAACCTCTTACCTGGAAGCAACCTTGAGTGGATGATAAAATCTCCCTTCTCACCTCCATCTTTTACATTGAAAACACCCTTAATTTAAGTGAGAAATGGAATCAGTATAATGATGAATGAATCACAAACACACACACACACGCACACACACACACGTGACCGTCTTGCTTCAGCCCCCCAAGTAGCTGGGATTACAGGCGCCTGCCACCACACCTGGCCTAAAAATATAGACTAAGGTTTGTTTTTTAATTTAATTTCATTAGCACTGCAGATTACTCCATGAATATTGAGTTATTATTAGCAAGTTCTATAAGGTGACTGGAAAACATCTATCATAAGGCAGGGCAGCCACTAACGGGCAGACACAGGCGCCGTGCAGAAGAATCCATTACGTTGTCCTCCAGCATCACTGAGAAAAATGACTGTCTGGGAATTCATTGTGAAGACCTGGACTCTGCAAGGACTTCATAAATACCAATGTCAGCATATCCATTCATCACATAGAGTGGCTAATATGTATTTTTCAGGCAACTTTCTAAGAATTAAAATGTATTCATATAGAAAAATATCTGTCATTTATTTTTGTTGGATTCTAATTTATAATCATGAAAATCAATAATCTAATTTGAATTTACTTGCTCTTCTTACCATCATCTAAATCATTATTAAATGAAGCCAAGTGATATGCTTCTCTTCATCTCTAAGGGGAAATGCACATCCAATTTATTTTAAAACATTTTGCAAAGCAACATCACTTTCGGAAAACACTTAATAATTGCCTGGCAAATTATTCTCTATGGCCTGGTGCTATTCTTGTTGTATGCAAGAGCTCGGTGCAGGAAAACCTCAGGGGACTGAATAAGGAGCATCCTCCCGTTCTAAAGATGGGCCAAAGGGAAAGAAGCCCAGACTCCATAATCTTTCTCCCAAAACGTGGACGTTCCATTAGCTAAGTTTAGCTGTCCTGGCCCTTCTTGTGCTAATGGCTTGGTTTGTTCCCATCTCTGTGTTGCACTCAGGAGCTGAAGGTGCCCTTTTCCATGCAGCGCAGACAGAGCTGTGGAGGCACAGGGGAGACAGGGCACCCAGCTGCAGGGGAGTCCGAGGACTCAGTGCTGCCTCAAAGCCTGCGCTCAGCATGGCTCTTCCTCCTTCCGCACAGGAACTGCTTGCCCTCCTGTGTCCCCAGACCTAGAGGAGATATTCAAAATATGTAAGGGCCAGGACGGTGAGGGCACTGATGAATCAGAACAGATGCCCACCAGTCACTGAACGGGGACTTCCCAGCTAATGGTCAGCCCTGTCCAGACCCCTAACCCCTAACCTGCCTCCTCAGCTCTCCATCCACTCAGCCCCTTCAGGGTGTTTCTAGATACAAAGAGCAGCCAAATGTGTCAGGAGACACGGCCTAGGGCAAGACATGTGGGAGCAACATTCTGGTCTGGACCAATGACAAGGGACGATGAGCCTCAAGGAGGACGGTAGGAGAGAGAGAAGTGCCAAAGAGAGTAGAATAAAAAAGAGACAGGCTGGGCGCGGTGGCTCACACCTGTAATCCCAGCACTTTGGCAGGCTGAGTGGGGGCGGATCACTTGAGGTCAGGAGTTCAAGACAAGCCTGATCAACATGCAGAAACCCCGTTTCTACTAAAAATACAAAAATTAGACGGTCCTGGTGGTGCACACCTATAATCCCAGCTACTTGGGAGACTAAGGTGGGAGAATTGCTTGAACCTGGGAGGCAGAGGCTCCAGTGAGCCAAGATCGTGCCACTGCACTCTAGCCTGGGCAACAGAGGGACACTCTGTCTTAAAAAGAAAAAAGAAAAGAAAAAGCAGCTAGACAGATAGACACACACCCCGCTGGTGGGATACACGCAGTTGGGCCAGGTCTGCAGGGACTCGGACGATCTGCTCTGGCGCTCGCCCAACAGCTTGGAGTGGTCCGACTCATCTGGCAGGCAGGGGGCAGTCAGAGGGTCTGCTGTTTTGCATGTTTGCACCTGGGGCATGGTCCTCAGAACAGGCAGGAGAGTAGAAGAGGGGGTAAAGCCCTTCAGGGTGCCGAAGGCCGTGTTCATATGCCTGACAGTATGTTCCTCTGCCAGGGAGACTGGCAGGTGCGCGTGCCCGGGAGGATCTGGGGAACGCAGGGTCCTGCACGTCCAGCTGGAAATGCCATACTTCTTCCTCCTCTGTGTAGCCTTCTGTGTCCACTGCCTTTAGAGAAACCTTGTGCCATTTCACTGTGTGTGTTTTGTGACTCGCTGTCTATTGTGGCAGCAGCACACACACACATTTGCAGATAGATTCCAGAACAAGAGTGGTAATTGACCGTTCACAAAAGCACTCGGCTCCCAGGTCATAAGCCACATTTTCTATATTATTTCTCTTTCTTCCAGGACAGAACTCCTGTGAGGAAGAGTCTGGCTCAAAACCGTTTCTCCAATCACCTCCCTCGAAGAACATTAGGGTAGGAAGCTTCCTGGTGAAAGGACCTTTGTTCACCTGGATGCAGTCTTTGGCTCTGTCTCCCCTAGACATTCCTGGGAAAGGGGGAGCACATCTAAAGAAAACAAAGCTGCAGCTGGCCTCGTCAGTGGGACTTACCCTTGGAAGGTGACACCTAGCTGAAAGGCAGCCTGGAAGTGGTTTTTGTTCTGCAGTCAGCAGAGTATAATGACAACTATTGAAGAACCAGGCATACGACTAGTTGATTGATAGAAATGGAGGGTGGTGTAGTGCCTGGCCACTCACAATATGATCCATGGATCAGTATCAGCACTACCTGAAGCTTCTCAGAAAAAGAAGCACTTGGCCCCATCCCAGACCTATTGTGTCTGCATTTTAACAAGACCCCCAGGTGAGCTGTAGAAGTGAGCTGCAGTTTGAGAAGCCCTGGTGTGGTGTGCAAAGGTGCTGGACTTGGAGTTGGAAGATCTGGCTCCTTGTGCCAGCTCTGAGCCTTACTAACCATGTGGCCTCAGAGCCTCAGCTTCTTTATCTGCAAAATTGAGATGATCCTAATAATCTCTTCCAATATTTCCTTACACAGTTGCTATAAATCAGCCTAAAATAAATACATGAAAGCATTCTATAAATGTACATCACTCTGATTAAAGCACTATGATAATAAGGTCACATACGTTTAGTGTGGATCGATTCCTGTGTTGATGTTACCTAAAGCTGTATGTTGTCGCTGGCTTAGACAGTTGCTTGCAGACATGAGCCTTGATTCTCGGAGAATCCAAGTATGAGAGTGAACTGATTTAGGATTGCTGAATATGTGACATGTCTCGTGCCAATTTCAGCCTCGAAGGTTTGCATTTAGGATATCTGCAATGCCAGACTCCGTGCTACTGCCAACCCTTGCTGCCTGCACTGTTTCTGTCCTCCATTCCTTTCTTTCACTTGAAGTACAAGGCATTAAAAAACAAATAAATACCCCACGGAGATATTATTTTGTACAATTTCCTCATATATCTAAAGCATTATAATAACCCCCACACTCCTAGTCTTTTATCTATAGCAAATATTGGTGATCTGAAAATTTTGCCTAAAATAGAAGATATTCTCCGTAACTATGAGAAATTTTAAGTTGAAACCTGATACTGTCCTGCAAATTTCATAATCTGTGCATGTAGTGGCAGCAGCGACATCTGCTTACCATCACTTAATTATTAAAACAGTCTTTCTAGAGCCCGATTCTCAACTCCATCTTAGAGGTGGGAAAATGGAGGTAAGAAGTCATTTTAGGTCATTTTAAGTGACTTGCCCAGGGTCACGTGGTAGGCAAGTGTTGGAGCCAAGTCTAAGCCAGGCGATTTCATTCCCAACCTCCATACTGACCCCAGCTTTGTCCTTCCAGGAAAAGGAGGAAAAAAGCACTAGGCCAATGGTCTCAACCTTGGCTACATGCTGGAGTCATCTGAGGAGCTTCGAAAACTACTAACGTCACATAGACTGGGAAAAAATATTCACAGCTCATTTATCTGACAAATGTCTTGTATATGGAATATATACAGAATTCCCACAAATGAACTAAAAAAAAGAGAAACAACACGGTGTTTAAAAATGGGCAAAAGACTTCAGTACATGTTTCACAAAAGACAACACACGAATAGCCAATAAGCAAATGAAAAGATGCTCAACATCATTTGCAATCAAAGGACTGAAAATAAAATGACCATGAGACGTCCTTTCACACTCACTGGGAGGGTTAACATAAAAAAGATGATCACACCGATGCTGGCAAAGATGTGGGCA